>NC_081762.1:8943605-9264438 GCF_963082965.1 Carassius carassius | reverse complement strand
CTTGTTCAGAGTGACTTTTGTGCGGTGAAGAAACGCTCAGCGCATCCGCCAACGCGGAGAAAGCGGTTAGCTTCTTTGGCCGAGACGAGCTAGACCTCGGCATAGTCAATAATGTCAAATAGCAGCATTTGACTATCAGGGAATATATATAAAGAGCAAATCATTACATACAAGCGATTCAATCATCTGTTTTGCCGACGCGAACCGTTTATTTCCCTACATCCTGCACCGGTTGAAGTTAGCATTAGCAGCTAACAACCATCCGAAGCAAGGCGCTTATTTCCCTTTGCACGAAATTTACGTGTCTCGGAAAACTCTGTATGCTGGTGTTACATTTTAAAACGTCTATATTTTTATAGTACGTCCCCTTGAAATTGCGTGGGGCTGAGGAAGCTATTTATAAGTGAAAGAGCGTGTTAGCTGGTGTTTCTGCTTCAGATCAAAACACCAGGATGTCTGATTTTGATGAATTTGAGAGACAGCTTTCTGAAAACAAACAAGGTGAGTATGAATGTCCATTATTGACTGCCCTGCACAGTACTCGCTTGCTAAACTCGTAAAAATTAAACACTGCGTCTGTTGTCGGTATAAATAGTCGCTTATTGATGCAAACAGTAATGAAACCCATTCAATACCATGACTTAGGTGCCCTTGAGCAAGGCATCGAACCCCCAACTGCTCCCCGGGCGCCGCAGCATAAATAGCTGCCCACTGCTCCGGGTGTGTGCTCACAGTGTGTGTTCACTGCTCTGTGTGTGTGCATTTCGGATGGGTTAAATGCAGAGCACAATTCTGAGTATGGGTCACCATACTTGGCTGAATGTCACTTCACTTCACTTTTTTTTTTTTTTTTTCTACACCTGAACTATATTGTTGTTTTATTCTTAACCTATAAAGAAAAGAGACTTAATAAGCTGTAAATATGCATAAACAATTGTTGATATTTACTGATTCAATACTTATTTTATTTATGCACAGTTTTACAGCTCAAAACGACTTATAAGATGTTTGCTATAGGTTACAATAACTTCCTCTTTCCATCCAGTTCGCAGCATTTGTTCTGTTCTTTTCCTGTTTATTGTGAATTTGCTCTGAAACAATCTGCATTGTATAAAGTGCTATATAAATTCAAATGACTTGACTTAACCTCTCTCATTCTCTTCTGCACAGGTGACAGGCTAAACGGTCATGGTGGGTATCCCAGAATAGGATGCAGAAAAGCATGCACAACCTCTCTTCTTCCTTTCCATCTAATCTTCCTTTTTTCCTCCAGATACTCACTGTGAAAACTGAAAAGCTGTATAAGATCTCTCTTATTTCTTTAATTCTGCAGCTGGATCGGGCTGCTTCTTTTTCCTATTTCTTTCCTTCTGTTTGCTTCAGGAACCTGCAGCTTTGTCTCATGTTTTTGCATGCTTATGTTTTGCATGTATGTCTTTATTCTGTCTCAGAGCGGGACAAAGAGAACCGTCACCGGCGACGCAGCCCATCACGCAGCCGCAGTCGAGAGAGGAAAAGGAGAAGCAGAGAGAGGAGAAGTAGGGAACGCCGCAGTGACAGCAAGGACCGCCGCCATAGACGCAGGTTCGAGTTGTTGTCAGACTCATTGATAAGGATGTTTCAGCACAAAGTGAGAGCTTTAGGCCTGTTGATGTAAATACATATTTGACCATCTGATTTTTTCCAAGTTATTGATGCCTTGCAAGCAGAATAAAATATTATTGTTGACCCCATAGATGCTCTTATTACAATATGAGTCACTTGATGCTCTGAATGTGAAACTGAAGTAGTGTACAGTAATCAAGAATAAGGCAAGTTACCCAGTTAAATCTTTAGTCTAGCTCTTAATCCTCTTCCAGTTGTTTATGTACATGGTTTAAGCTACTGCAAAGTAGCTATATGGATGTCAAACCCTGTTCTTAAATGTCATTTCAGTGATCATACTCAGAACCATCCCCAAGAAAATGTCAGGTAATACTGCAGATGGGCTGACCTGACCCTATTTTAAGATTTTATTACAAATTCAAGTGTTGTGACTTTTTGAAGGCATTTGTCAAATGAACAACTACTTTAATTTCTGTTAAAGGAATAGTTCACCCAAAAATTAATATATGATTAAAAAAAATCCTCACCTTCAGGACATGTTGGAAAATATGTAGATGAGTTTATTTCATCATCAAAACTGATTTCGAAAAAGTGTTACAGCACCACTTACTCACTAGTGGTTCATCTGCAGTGAATGGGTGTCGTCAGACTGAGAGGCCAAACAGCTGATTAAAAATATCACAATAATCCACACAACTCTAGTCCTTGAATTAAAGTCCTGTGAAGTAAAAAGCATTGCTTCAGGCTAAAATATGAGTCCTCTATTCATAATATTGCTTTACCCAGTGAAAGTATCTTCTCGTCTGAATCATGAGAGAAATATGCACAGATCAAGCACTGTTTATAAACAAAAATAGTACAAGTGATATTGGTTGAATGGAGACAAACAGTAAACAATAATCCACTTGTGAGGTTTTTATCAGCTGTTTGGACTCTCATTCTGACGGCACCCATTCACTGCAGAGGATTCTGTGGTGAGTAAATGATGCAATGCTACATTTCACCAAATATTTTACAATGAAGAAACAAACTCATCTACATTTTGTGTGGCCTGAGGGCAAGAAAATTAAGCCATTTTGAATTTGTGAATTGTTCTTTTAAAAGCCTTCTCTGTGTGTGGTATTATTATGTAACAATTGTAGGTTGTTATTTTTTCTTTTCATTTTGTGCTTTTGAGTTCTCTAATTTTCACTAGGATTTTAAGGCATAATATACAATATTATCTTAGCTCTGTCAGATAAAAATCCTCATCATATTATTGACTTTCTCAGACCACATTGCTAAAACGGTCCGATCCTGCAGATTTGCTTTATTCAACATCAAGAAGATCAAGCCCTTTCTTTCGGAACATGCTGCACAACTCCTTGCTCTTGTTCTGTCCAGGCTGGACTATTGCAATGCCCTCTTGGCAGGTCTTCCAGCCAATTCTATCAAACCGTTACAATTAATTCAGAACGCGGCAGCAAGATTAATTTTTAATGAGCCAAAAAGAATACATGTCACACCTCTGTTTATCAATTTGCACTGGCTTCCAATAGCTGCTCGTATAAAATTCAAGGCATTGATGTTTGCCTACAAAACTACCACTGGCTCTGCACCCATTTACCTAAATTTGTTACTTCAGACTTATGTGCCCTCTAGAAGCTTGCGTTCTGCAAGTGAATGTCGCTTGATTGTGCCATCCCAAAGAAGCACAAAGTCACTTTTATGGACTTTTAAATTAAATGTTCCCTCCTGGTGGAATGACCTCCCCAACTCAATCCGGGCAGCTGAGTCCTTAGCCATCTTCAAGAATCGGCTTAAAACACATCTCTTTCATCTTTATTTGACCCTCTAACTTTAACACTCACTATTATTCTAATTCTATTCTTTAAAAAAAATCTACCTTTCTAATCTTTTTATATTCTATTTTCTTTTCATTAACTATGCAATTGTATGTGTGTGTCTGTATGTGTAAAGACCTCTAACACTAGCTTGCTCTATTCTTTTTTTTATTCTATCTGTTTTCTTTATATTATATTATTTAAAATCCCATGCTAGGTGTACTGTGTTAACCTAACTGAGACTTGTTATAGCACTTATATATCATTGCTCTTTTTGTTGTTTTTGATTGCTTCCACTGTCCTCATCTGTAAGTCGCTTTGGATAAAAGCGTCTGCTTAATGAATAAATGTAATGTAATGTAAATGTAAATTAACATTTAATATACCAACCAGTTAAATACAAATTAATTAACTTCAGTACTTTTCTTTTTGTCTCTGCCTTTCTGTAAATCAGCCGTTCTCCTCACCGAGAGAAAAAGAAGATGAAAATTAAGAAGTATTGGGATGTACCGCCTCCTGGCTTTGAGCATGTTACACCCATGCAGTACAAGGCCATGCAAGGTGAGGGACATGACATAAAACACAACCCTGTGTCCCTGAGTAGAGGTGTGCGTGATCCCTGTTGCAAAGATTCACAGAAATGTGTAGAAACCTGAAGCTGAATGACTGTTAAAAAAATTACATTTTTAAAATGACATTATATTATTTCTTAGTAGGATTTTTTAAATTGCTATCTATATTCATGCTATAAATGATCAACTTAACATTTTTAAGAATATATATATATATTATTTGTTTACTTATCACCCACACCTATCACTAAGTATGATATATATATATTTTCTCGGTCTCTCCCTCAGCTGCTGGTCAGATCCCCGCTACGGCTTTGCTGCCCACCATGACGCCAGACGGCCTGGCAGTAACGCCGACCCCGGTACCCGTAGTGGGCAGTCAGATGACTCGCCAGGCTCGCAGACTTTACGTTGGCAACATCCCATTTGGCATCACAGAGGTGTTAAATGAACACTATTCACATATTAGAATTTCTCTGCAGGGCTTTGGAGAACAGATCCACATAAAAGACACTTTCATGATTAGATGTAATATGCAGAAGCATATTGTATATCAAATTATGCATTCTCATTTCCTCTGTTTTTACATTTAGATTGTACATGCCTTTTTTTATTGCTCACTTATTTGTTAAAGCTCACTTATAATTCTTCTTCCTCAGGAAGCTATGATGGACTTCTTCAATGCCCAGATGAGACTCGGCGGTCTGACTCAGGCCCCAGGAAACGCTGTCCTCGCCGTCCAGATTAACCAGGACAAGAACTTTGCTTTCCTTGAGGTGAGAAATGCCTGTGTTCACTGACAGAGGCTTATCTTGCTAATGAATAGGTAAGCTGGGTTCCTTACAGTTTTCCTCCTTCAGTTCCGATCGGTGGATGAGACCACGCAGGCCATGGCATTTGATGGGATCATCTTCCAGGCGCAGAGTTTAAAGATTCGCCGGCCACATGACTATCAGCCGTTACCTGGCATGAGCGAGAACCCCAGTGTATATGTCCCAGGTAGGCAGACTTTACATTTCCCTCAGATCACAACAAACATGACATTTTCTTTTGATTACAAATAGCTTCAGCATACGTTTGTTTTACTTTTGCTTTTCCAGGTGAATTAATTTTATTTAAACTTGACCCTAGTAAATTAGCCGGTTACCAGGCTATTATTTCTATTCTCTTCATTAACCCTCTCATTTTGTTATTTTCTTCTGCCAGTTGGTTGTCTGTTAATGGCTGTCCTCCATCTGCTCCACAGGTGTGGTGTCCACTGTTGTACCAGACTCCATTCACAAGCTTTTCATTGGTGGTTTGCCAAACTATCTCAATGACGACCAGGTTGGTTACAAATGGTTTCTAGTAGAAAATCTATATAACACGCATTTTGTATCAGAGCATATTTTAACAAATTAGTCTTTTTAGATAAAAAGCATAATATACCGTGAAAATATAAAGTCGCTTTTTACTGTAAAGGTTTTTTATTTTTAATCTAAACCAGTAGTTTTTAACCATAGGAACTGAGGCCCATTAAGGGGCTTTAGGAATATTCAAGGGGGCCTCAAGATGCTTTAAAATATTTTCTTCTTATTTTAATTCACCCCCTCAGTAACTGTATTTTTCTTTGGAAAGCCAAGGTTCCCTTGGTTTTAGAGAACCTGGGTATGAAAAGTAGCCTAATTGTAATGTTAATTATTTGACCTTGGGGTCATAAAGGTTGAAATTGAGAATCTATGAACTAAACTGCAAAAAATAGAGTAAGGTAGAGTTACATTGAAAAAATGAGCTAGTAGGATAGCTTGCATTATTCCTAAACACCATAAGAACTAACAATAATATGTGGTACATTTTGCTCAGATTGTGCTTGTCTTGGTTATGTATATTCTCAGTCCCACATGAGAAATGTGCAGCAATGGTTAATTAAAAAAAAAGTACCCAATTATTTGTGTGGCACAGGTTGTTTTGTGACAACAAGGTGAAACACATATTTGACACAAGCAAACTCACAGCAGAAAATGGTAATGGAAAAGATGAAATGTTTTTGGCACACACATCCTTTACTAATGTTTTTTTTTACTAAACTTTTTTTCTGTTGTTTTATTCTGCTTATGTTTGGTGTGGATATAACAATTTGAATTGATTTCTTTATGTCCTCAGGTTAAAGAGTTGTTAACTTCTTTTGGACCGCTCAAAGCCTTTAATTTGGTTAAGGACAGCGCCACCGGCCTCTCAAAGGGCTATGCTTTCTGTGAATATGTGGATGTTAACATTAATGATCAGGTGAGTTGGCATGGTTCGGTATCCATGGATTTTAATGTCCTTTGGCCCACTTTAACAGTTAATCTCTTAATACTTGTTTCCAGGCTATTGCAGGACTGAATGGTATGCAGTTAGCAGATAAGAAGCTGCTGGTTCAGAGGGCAAGTGTAGGAGCCAAAAATGCCACAATGGTGAGCATGGAGTTTTATTTTGTATATTGTTTTAAAGCATACGTTCAAAATATACCCTTTTTAATTTCTTAATACACTACTGCTCAAAGTTTGTGGTCAGTAAAATTTGTTTGTTTTTTAAAAGGCTCATGCTCACTAAGGCTAAATATATATGAGATTAAAAATACAGTATACAAAGAAAATAGTGAAATATCATCTCAATCTAATTTTTTTTCTATTATATTTTTAAATGTCTTTCTGTAATGTAAAGCTGAATTTCAGCTGTCATTACTCTTCAGTCTTCAGTAGGGATACACCGATCATGATTTTTCATGGCTGATCCCGATACCGATTTTTTTTTACAAGCAAACTGGCCGATACCGATTTACGATTTTTTTTTTTATCTTTTAAGCAACAAACAAGAAAGAAGGAAAGTGTGCATAAACAATATATTGGTTATTTAATAGGCCAAACTTGCTTTTGGCGATTGAAAACAATAACTGTAACCATCTGAAACTAACAGCAGTAACTGCACAATAAGTAGCCTACATTAAATACAAACATACATGGTACAGACATCAGCATTTAGCTTTTGTTTTTGAATTGGGTTGAAACTACATAGAACTGGCCTTAAATGAAAAGATTAACTGTAACCATGTGAAATTAAAGGCAACAACTGCATAGTTCTACAATCCAAACAACACAATCAACACACATTCAATAAGAGGTTTCTTAAACAGCATTCAGTATTTAAGTTTTTAAATTTGGTTTTAAATTAAAAAAAAGGTCTTTACCAGTGAGACTAAATATAAGTATGCTATATAAATACATTTTCCAAAATGTTAAAATCAAATAATGTTGGTGCGAATAAAACAAAGATGCAAAGTGTTTCATTCATCCAATTAAAAAAAATAAAATAAAATTAGGTTAATGATTCACATCTATATTTTTTTACTTGAGCCAATAAAAAATAAATTTATTTTAACTTATTGTCTCAAGTAAAAAAATATAGATGTGAATCATTACCCTAAAATGTTTTAATTAGCAGGTGATTTTTAAATCAAATTAAGTCAAATGTAATTTTAAGGTAAAAAAAATAATCATCCTATACAGAACTGACGTTTACTTCTGGCTTTCCAAATGTGTATGCAAGTTCTCATTTAAACGTACATTATGGAATTTTTGACCACCAGGGGTCATCAATCAAAATAATAACATAAGACGTACTTTGATGACGTCGGGAAAGAGCGTAGGCTCATGGGAGTCGTTGTTCATTGGAACACGCGCTCTGTCGCTCCCCACATTCCTCACTCATTTTAACTGAGGCCGGCGACACACTGGATGCGTGGCGCAAGCGTCTCAGCTGCGTGGCGTGTCAGTTTTTAATTCGGCTCTCATGTTAATAGGTTAAAGCTTGCAGACTGCCTGTGTGAGGAAAACGCGTGCTTGCTAGAAATAGAACCGACGCCTATTTTTCACGCGACACGCACGCGTGTTGAAACCGTTTCCAGGCAAAATATAATAGGAAAATATGTTTATATGTAATTTTGTACACAAATACATATTAATTCATGACATTTTGATGTTTGAAGTCTATAGATTGACATAAATTCAGATATAAATGTAATTTAAAAAATAAATAAATAATTATCGATTTTCAAATATTGCACCTGTCAAACATCGTCTATTTTGCCGTCAATACTGTTGACGGTGTCCTTTATCAGTAGGCTTTATATTTATGTTCAACATGAAGTATAGATATTGTTGTCATGAAGACAAGAGCCTGGTCTATCAGCGGTCTCCCTTTACCTACAGCAGCAGCAGCCTAGTATTTTGACACGTCAAAATAGTTTTTTGATCACGTCTTTTCGAACGGAGAGATATATGTATTATCAGACCCCTATCAAATCAATATTCCATCTAGCTAGTAGTAATATATGTATAAAACACAATATATGTTAAAAAAAGCTACTTTATCCAGCTAGATATAGAACACATGTAGATTTACATTATACTCTACATGAGAGCTAGTCCGTCTGCGTTTAACACAAGACATCATCGTTTCACAAAATATACGGATAGATACAGTTAGCTGAATGGATGCATACCTGTTTATTAGAATGCAAACATCTCTCTGTAGTTTCAGCTTGTCACGAAGCTCTCTCTATCTTGGAAATGCAACTCCAATATTTACCCGTGTCTTGTTTGTTCTCTTGTCCCAAAACCTTCTCAGGTCATTTATTTCACCCGTACGTTTGCGCTTCACAGAACGTGCAGGCAAAGCATAATCATGATCCATAACTAAGTTATTGATTGAAGTATAAATACGAATATAAACAATATAAATATAAAATATAATAGTCTCGATCAAGACTAGCTACTACTTTTTCTTCTTCGTCTCGTCTTTGCTTCTGTTCACCTTTGTATTTGGCGGTTCCGCAGGAAGTTAGATAAACTAGAGGGGTCAAAGTTTATATGACGCCATAGACGGGCGACAAAACGGAAATAAAGAAACGTGCCGTGTCTTCTAATTAAACTATAATTTTCTCTGGATTTGAAAGTTCGTGGAAACTTTCGGGATAATGTAAGTACACAACTAAAAAATATATATAACATATCTGCTATTTTTAAAGCAGAAAAATTACATATTGCGCCTTTAAAAAAATAACATTTCAGTTTTGTCACAGTTTAGTCCGTTTCGTTTCTCATCCAACACGTGAGAAGTTGAGCTGAACATCTCTTCACGGTCTACTCGTTTTCAGGGACGCTGACCGGTACAGTATAGGCTCGCGCAGCTTCAGTGCACAGGAAAGGCTCTTATTTGTGCGCCCGTACACCAACGGCTGTTCACTTCCTGCTATGTGTGCCTCAGACATGAAACTCTGCATTTCCAGTACTGATCGGCTGCCCGTGTCCTGCGCACAGATTTCGAAATACTCTTCCACACAAATGACATAGCGAACGATTACAATGTAGTCTGTGCACGCAAGCGCACTTCCGGAAAAATCAGCCGAAAAAAGACCAAAAACCGGCCGATTGCCGAGCGCAGATTTTAAGCAAAAATCGGCCGGTTCCAATTTATGGCCGGTCAACCGGTGCATCCCTAGTCTTCAGTGTCTTCAAATTATCTTTTAGAAATCATTAATATGCTGATATGCTGCACAAGAAACATTTATTATTAGCAATGTTGAAAACTTATGTGCTGCTTAATATATTTTGAATATTATGTGCTGCTTAATATTTATCTAAATAAATTTACAAAATATTTTAAGTAAAAAAAAATAAAACATTAAGTATTTATAACAATATAATGTCTTTACTATCACTTCTGAGCACTTCTGAATAAAGTTTTAATTTCCAAAAATGACTGACCCAAAACCTTTGAAAGGTGGTGTTTATATTCCTGGTCTCATTTGTGCATGTTGTTCCAAAAAAAAAAAAATGTCTTTAATCAAAGTGTAGTTAGCACTTTCTAGTAAAAACCTTGATGAGTGAGTGAGATTATTTTAAATTAGATTTATTTATTTATTTTCTCAAGCTGTCTTTTTTTCTTTTTTTCTTCCACTGACCCTTTGTAGACAAGTATAAATGAGATTCCAGTGACGTTGCAAGTGCCTGGGCTGATGACGAACCCCATGGTGCAGATGGGTGGTATTCCCACCGAGGTCCTGTGCCTGATGAACATGGTGGCTCCAGAGGAGCTCCTGGACGATGATGAGTACGAGGAGATAGTGGAGGACGTCAGAGAAGAGTGCTCCAAATATGGCCAGGTCAAGAGCATAGAGATTCCCCGGCCTGTCGATGGCCTTGAGGTCCCTGGAACCGGCAAGGTAAGCTTTACTAAAGCAGCTCAAGTGATGGTTGGGGGCTATGGACTTGGTCAAACTCTGTGGTTCCTCAGTCTTTACGTAGGTGCTGATTAAAGCACTTTGACTTTGAACCCTCCAGCAATGAACATCAGGTAGGGCTACACAAACATACACAATCCATCTCACAAACTGTTTTATTTTTCCAGATCTTTGTGGAGTTCACATCTGTTTTCGACTCCCAGAAAGCCATGCAAGCCTTAACGGGGAGAAAGTTCGCCAACCGGGTAGTGGTGACCAAGTACTGCGATCCAGATGCTTACCACCGCCGAGACTTCTGGTAGAGGAAGAGAGCAAGAAAAATAAAATGGAGGAGTAGAAGCTTTGTGATAATATCTCATAAAAAGAGAGAGAAATTGAGGCAGAGATGACAAAAGGGGGAACATTTTTTTTTTTTGACTCTTTAAAGAAAAAAGCCAAAAGGTGAATGTTCCGTTTGTTTTTTTGTTTTGTTTTTCCTGGCTGAGATGATTTGTGAGCAATTATGGGAGGGCTTTTGCTTTCATTTGTATTTTAAGAACATTAGCAGGAGATATTCTGTTATACTTATTCTGTCAATAAAATTACTATTTTTTAATTGTATAATGAAACAAATGTAAAATCGTGACCATCAGAGAAGACGAAGTAACTATTGATAACCACCCGAATGTTCATATTAGCCAGGTAATTCAAATGAAAACATCATATTTCGGTCTCTTACCTTGTTTTTAATCTTTTTATTTCTCATTTGAATATCCCACTGTGAAAGACCCTTCTCGAAGTCATTCGTCTTCTCTGTTGGCCAACTCACCACGTCTCCCTCCCATTTTGTAGCTTTTTGCAGTTCATATCTCCAGGTATTAGACTGTCCCAGTTTTTGTCTGGTTTTGTTCTTAAACTTAGTCTCTTCCGTACATATCACCAACCTATTAGATGGTGATGGCATTTGTCCAGTGTGGCACCTTTTCTGTATGTGTGATGTTTTTCTTCTCAGTATAATAGGCCACTTTTGATAATAAAACTATTGGAAGTATGATCAGTTGTACATCTGGTTGTCATTGATTTGCGAGACGCTTAATGCTACTCTGTTAAGAAGCTGTATGTAGAATTTTTGTACTTTATTTTTGGCCGGTCACATGCCTGCTTTTTAAACTGAACCAATATTTTCTTCATCTTGGGTCTAATTATAAATATTTAAGATGCTTATTACTTCTTACATAGTACAGCACTATCAGACCTGTATATTTGCAGATTTCATAAAATAAAACTAACTATTTAGTGAATGCTAATACCTGAAATCAATAAATGGAAATAATACACTCATGTACCACAAGTGTCTATAATCAATGACAGATTTCCAAATGTTTCTCGTTTAAGGGCTATTTAGTGTTACCTTTTCCAAAGCTTCCAAAGTTTGTTTGCTTGTGATTGCTTCATCAGAGTCTCTTAGCTTGTTCTAGGATATCAGAGTGAATGACGCGGAGGGACTGTGGTAGTTGTGTTAAACTGGTTTTATGAAGATTTTTTTAATCTGAACCAAAGTACACTTCTTTCTTCCTCTCTTTCTCTATGTAAAGCTGAATCGTTTATCACTGCTGAGCACTAGTGTGTTCCGATGGAAGCCGATTTATGTTGTGCATTTAATTCTACTCATGTTTGTTGTGGTGTTCACAAGTGTGTTTGGTAGAAACCTGAATAGGCCTATTGTGTTTTTATGTCAGCTTGGACCATTATGTGCATACTGTTGATTTGTCTGTTTCCGTCTCAATCTCTGTTGAATAAGTCATTGAATAAGTTTGGTAATGTCTTGATTTTCTTATGCAAACAGTAGTAAATGTCTTTTACAATCAACAGTATTTTAATGGAATAGTTTTTTTTTTTTTTGGTCAAGCATTTTAAAAGCAGCAAAAAGCATTTTATTTGAGAAAGTTGCTAATTTTTTCAGAGTTTTTAATGTAATTTTTATTCCTTTTTTTAACATAGCTTTATTTTTACTTCCTTTTTAGTACTTTAACTTATTTCAAATTAGCATTTCTGGGGGTTTTTTTCAGCTAGCATTTTTTTTGCTTTAACAATAACAATGTTGAATATTTGAAATACGGATTAATTTGTATGTCAGAGGAATCTGGTGTGCTACTAATTAATAACAGTAAAAAGTTAAAGGTAAATATATTTGGAATATATATTTAGAATATTCTCTGTCAGACTAAATATTTTTGCATTTATTAAAGCAGATCTGATGTATTACAGAGTTTACATTTTATTCAGTTCTGTGGACTTCATAGTAGATGTATAACGGTCATGACTGATGCTTTTGAATAACTGAGCAGCATCTACAAATGTTGGTCTAAACGATGAAGGCTAATGTTTAGAAATTATTTCAGATTTTTCCAGTCTCATGAGCTTTTATATTGCTAAATCTCGTCAGTTTCTCAAGCAAGCTGGATACAAGCATCACTGCACTGATGGTGAGCAGCGTGTTCAATTCTACAACTTGCAAACTCTGTAACTACGATTTCTTTTATTAGAAGCTCAGTACATACGTACAGAATAGTAGGCTATATAATAGGTCGTAAAATTTCAAGCCATCCCGGTACACCTTTAACCTCTATATACACCAACCATCAGTCGCTATGCACGGAAGCTGTCAAGCACTGCGAGTAGATCGACAGCTTCTCTAATCCAATGAGAGAAAAGATTTGATGGCTGGCACCCAATGGCGTTTCAGTGGGCGGGGCCAGAAGCCTCCAGCACACCAGCGGAGGAGGTGTTCCTGGCTGCCATCTTTGATGCGAGAAGTGATTGTTTAGCGAATAGAAATAATAGGAAATAAAAATAAAGCGTGGAAAGTTGGGGAATTGTGGTGGAACTGAAGGGGTTGTTAAAAGGAAGAGTGAAACTCAGGAAAATCAGGTAAAACATCCTCGCAGCGTGGGAGCGTCACTCTATTTACGTGCAGCTTTTTTTCTTTTCCTTTCCAATTTGTATCCTAGCCAAAAAAAAAAAGCTCGAGCCGGTCGTGTTCACTACAGGCTCGCGAGCTCCTTGCTGGAACGGAGCTTTCTAACTCATCTGAAGTGTTAATATTATAGCAAGTGTCTCAGCACGTGGAGAAAGTAAAGTGCGTGCAAATTAAGTTGGGTAAGAGGATATAAAAGAAGCCACATGCAGGGAAGAACAGTGGCAGTCTCTTGTTTCACTTTCCTACAATATTATTTAGTAAAATCCTGCTTGCTCTAAATTATATGTTATCACCAGGATTGTGAGATCCGGGGTTTTAGGTTTACATTAAACTGTTTACATATCTAAAGGAGGCTCAGCTCTCCCAACTGCCAGCTGTTGTGTTTTCACGCGCTACATTGTTGCGAGAACTCAATGGATGCGCGCGAGTGTGTCAGAGGCTTGCAGCTGTCATCCAGGCTGTTTATATGATTTTATATAATTATCAGGACGGTGATGAATGAATAGCAAATTTTGATGCATTATTAGCGTTCAGCTTCAGTCACACATGTACTAACTGATCATTATGGGAGTGTATGGATGCATGAAATCATGTATTTATTTCTTCATTGTGGCTGATGCGTCTTGCTCCACGTAGTTAGAAATCTGTCTGATAAAATGGTTAGATATAAATCGGAATGCATCGTTTTTATGCTGTTGTAAACATGTAATTTGTCATTTGGTGTGTCATTGTTGTCTAATTTGTCTCATGCCCTTAAACGTGTTTGAATCTCATGTTTTCCCTGACCAGAAGCAGGATTAGTCATGTTTTTTTTTGTGGTATTTTATCAACCACCAAATCCATTTCTGTATGCACTGTAGCTTGTCTTAGCTTTGACTTTCTGTGATAGTCCATTAAAAGGTCATAAAGGGGCTATTTAATAGGGCTGCTCAAAGAAACGCTGAAAATGAACGTGGATTTGCGCATCTTCTCAGTTAACAACTGCTCTGTGTAGTAACAGCTGCTCTATGTGAAATCATGCACCGGATGGAATTTACCGCTGATTTAGAGAACCGGCTTCACTGACGAGATGCGCATAACGATCAGCCGATCGTGATCGGAGCAGCCCTACTAGTTAATCATTTAGAAATGCAGGCTTCAAAGTATTTTTTTGCTGTCATGTGCCTTTACATCAAAACCATGTTTATTAACTGAAGAAACATAACCTAACATAAGTCAGCCTTCATATAAAGCTCTTCAAATCTCTGCATCATAATTGAATTTCATCTTAAATAAATAGTTGGCCCAAATTGTATCTGCTGAAAATGTACTTGCACTCAGGCCAATTTTTGTTTTTAATCGGAACACATTTGGATAAATTTAGCCTGACATCACTTGCGGTGAATGGGTGCCGTCAGAATTAGAGTCCAAAAACCGCTGAGAAAAACATCCCATTAATCCAATCGAAAACGTGAGTGTTTATAATAAAAAAATTCTTCATTACGATGTTTTAACTTTAAACTGTTTCTTCTGGCTTCTTCTGGTCTTCTATCTCTAAAATTCCTTTCTCCATCTCTAGTGAAAATGTAATCTTGTCTGAATTAGGAGGAAAAATATTCACAGATCAAGCACGGTTTATAAGTCAAAACAGTTCTTAACAAATATGTGGGTGGATTTTGATATGAGAGGACCACAGGAGATGGTCTTTTCCCTACTGGAACGGGTTTAAAGTTAATTAATGATACATTTGTTTCTAATAAGAATGCAGCTTTTCACAAGAAACTTAATTGATGAACTGAAGAACTTGTGTGTCATTGTGATGCTTTTAACAGCTGTTTAGACTCTGCAGTCAATGGGTGCCATCAGAATGAAAAGGATCCTTTAGTGATGTCATGCTAAATTTCTCCAAATCTTTCCTGATGAAGAAACAAACTCCTCTACATCTTGGATAGCCAGAGGGAGAGGACATTTTCAGCAAATGTCTTTTTTTGAGTGAACTGTTATTTTAACAAGCAAGTCTTGCTTGAGCAACACTCTTGAGGTTTCTGAATCTAATAAACATGGATAACGTGCATGCATCAATGCAAGTCTGTACTATGTGGGATGTGCAAAGGATAGATTAATACATGCGCTAAATTTAGACTGTGATAGCACATCTTTGTTTCACACTGGTGTGCTTGTGTGCATCCCAACACGTACTTTAAGAATGCTAGTATTTGACAAGACATCCCTGTCTGCACGTGATTGGTATCTGATGCTGAGAAATATGATTTATTATTTACTACATTTATTTACTTGAAATAAATGCAATAGAATGATCTAAATTCAATGATCTAGATTTATTATGGAGATGTTTAAAGACATTTTTGTAAAATTGTGCACAACTCTTGTATAATAAGGGCTGGTCTCGTACTTATAGATAGCCAGAACTGGCAAATTGCCCTTTGCGTTGGATGTATTTTCCTTAAAATTTGTAGCATGTGTAGCAGATTTGCATAGAATGCTTTTTCGATGCTGTAGGTGAAAAGGTGGAGTGTGTTAAAATATTTGATCTTATTCCAGTTTAATGTAGTTTTACAGCTAGTCCCAGTTTTTATATTCACAACAAACCTGTCTAACCATCCCTACAGCAATCACAAGAGCTGTTTTGTATGTTTGTAATGATGTCACTGTGCCATTATAATAATTACGCTAATAGTTCAGCGGAAAAAAAAGGTAATTATAAAACAGACCATCAGTCTGAGAGGCATGTGTTCTTTTTTTGGACGTATTGCATTGAAGCACAATATAATGGCAGTCTTGTTTCTTACTAATCCAGTCATTTGTAAGAGACTCAGCTGATTTCATATTAAGCACAGCAATGGTGCTCATTTTCTCTTCTATCTTTTTCAGTAGAAGGCATGAAGAAAACGTCATAGTCAAGAAGTCATGGCTGATAAAAGAAAACTTCAAGGTATGATAACGGGCATTTTTTCTGGGCCATATATGTTTAATGCATGATATCTCAATGCAGCTTAGTTTGAGGAGAATGCTACATGAGTAGCTTAAATTATTTAGTGTTATTTGCTGTATCAAAGCACATTTGTGTGTGTCTCTGAGAATATGGCCTGCTCTCACCTCGTCCCATCATGCACCCAAGGTTTGCTTCTCTCCTCAGGTGAAATAGACAGATGTTTGAAAAAAGTTGCAGAAGGGGTAGAGCAGTTTGAGGACATTTGGAAAAAGGTAAGGAACGCACTTTGCGTAAAGCTCATTATATCATGCTAAGTATAATTAGGTGTCCATTTCTTTTAAGAATAGTGTTTTACAATGTCATGTCAAATTCAAAAGAAAAAAATTTCAGAAAAATGAGAGTATGATGATTATCTCAAAAATATTAAGCAGCACAACTGATTTCAACATTGATAACATTAGGACAATGTTTCTTGAGCACTGAATCAGCATATAAGAATGACTTCTGAAGGATTCATGTGACCATGAAGATGAGTAATGGCTGCTGAAAATTCTGCTTTGCATCACAGGAAAAAAAAATAATAATTTGTTAAATAGAAAAGTTATTTTAATCATATTTTACAATAGCCCTGTCTTACTCTGTTTTTGATTAAATAAATGCAGCCTTGATGAGCAGAAGAGATTGCCTTTGAAAGTTTTAAAATCCAAGCCAAACTTTTGAAGAGTAGTGTGAAATTGTCAAATAGCAAATATAAAGCGATAATGCTATGCTTGCATTAAAAACGACTCCATGTGGCCACCTTTTATTTTGCAGAGTGTGACAAATCAAACAGCTAAATCACACGCCAAAGCAGATTTGCAAACTAATACACACCCACAACAAAAACCTTCTCAGCAGATACTTTAAACCACAACACAGTCCCTCTCCCACGATGAGCAAATGTAGTCAATGAAGACAATAGACATTTTTGAATGTGAACTTCTTTTAAGAACTCTGCCTACTTAATTGTACATCTTTCTCATTTATATTTGATCTGCTGCTCATTGATGTGATTGTATGTATCTTTTTTTTTGTTGTAAATGTGAGCAGTGTTCAGACACGTAGACCTGGACCTCTGGTGTGATTTAAAAAAAAAAACAACAACAAAAAAACAAACTTGATGTCTTTTCAGCAAACACTGTAGTGTACTTATGGGTACAATCCACAGTCCTCAACACTGTAGTTGAGTAGACACAGGAAAATGCAGTATGTGCACAATAGATCTTCTCCATGGATCAATGTTGAAAACACTTTTACTGTGAGCAGAAAGTTAAAAAGTACAGCATTTATTTTAAATAGAAATAATATAAAAGCCTTTCTTCTCATGCATCAATTTAATGCATCCATGCTGAATAAAATGGTCATTTTCTTTTTTTTTGTACTTACTGACCTCAGACTTGATCAGTAGTTCTGAACAGTGGTGTATTTAAACAAAAAAACAAATTTGTCAAATAACATTTTATATATGCCATATATTTGAACATGTTGCCCACAAATTATGTGAATTTTTTTTTTTTTTTTTTCAGCTCTATAATGCAGCCAACACCAACCAAAAAGAGAAATATGAATCTGACCTCAAGAAAGAGATTAAAAAACTACAGGTGAGAGTTTTCTGTTGGTCACAAACTGAATGCTGTAGGTGAACCATTTTCTTTTATTTATAAGACATCAGCATTTTCAGTGTTCTAGGTGTGTTTTTCTTTATTGGTAACTATGAGGACAAGCGCTACCCACGCTGAGGGTCATGTATGCGTGGCGTGTCCACTGTGAGTGGCGGCACAGGATGAGTTGGGCACGCCTGATTTCAGGCGTCCAGCTAAATTTTCTTTCATTCTTTGTTTCTACATGCTCTTTCTGTTTCTGTCTGCATTGGTTCTGCAGCGTCTCCGTGACCAGATTAAGACATGGGTCGCCTCCAGTGAGATCAAAGACAAAAGACAGCTAGTAGAGAATCGCAAACTCATCGAGACTGTGAGTAGATGTCTGTTTTCATCTAACAAAAATACCTGATACTAAAAAAATAATGCCGGATTTAATATGCTTTAAATATCTTAAATGATTTTTTAGATGAAGCACATAAGTAATGTTTTCAGTAAGGTGAGATGAGATGAGAACTTTTTGTAATTTTGTGGGGGAAGTATGCACAGGTCACTGTAAGATGAAGATATTGTAATCCAAAAATAAATAGTTAATCTAATGCAGTTTTTTTTTCCCCCACAGCAAATGGAGCGATTTAAGATTGTGGAACGGGAGACCAAAACAAAAGCGTATTCTAAAGAAGGACTCGGCCTTGCTCAGAAAGTCGATCCTGCACAGAAAGAGAAAGAAGAGGTCGGCCAGTGGCTAGCGGTAAGAACGCAAGCATAAAGCACTCTGGTTAAAGTCAATGTGAGTTGTTCCAAATACATTTGATTTCCGTAATGGAGAAAAGTATGTGTGGACTAATGCGCACTGATAAATCGTTCACTATAAAACAAGAAATGTCCATTTAATAAAGGAAATTAGGATTTGTTTTGGTTTGATTTGACCGAAATTCTTATCCTTATACGAAGGAGTTGTCTTGATTCAGTATGCTACAATATTAGGCTCATTTTAGATGCCAAATGCCGTGTTTTTAATGTAGATGATAGTAGGCGGCTGCTGTCAGGGGAGGAGTGAAAAAAAGAGCAGCTGAACTCCCACTTCTTATAGTGGTCCAGGAACCCAAGCAAAAGAAATATCATGATCGCATTCTTTGTTGCCAGTGAAGTGGATGCATTTGACATTGCTTTTAGATGAAGATTGATACCATGAACAAATAATCCAGTGTATCTGTTATTTAATTATGCTACAATCTGCATCTTTTCTGTTCATTTCTTGTTTAATAAGACATTATTACACTAATATGTTAAAAGTAAGTTCTGAACAATAACACAAAATTTCGGTGGAACTAGCTTGAACTTGAATCTGTTGCAAAAACTGCATGGCTAAATCAGCCCCAAATTGCATGGATTTCTGTTAAAATGACTATTTTGTCCCTCAGAATTTGTCAGCCAGTGGTAAATGTGGGTGATCCAAGTCATTCCATCATTCTTTTAATTCGCACAGTGCTTTTTGGAGAAAGACACGCTCATCTTAACTGTTGCTCTCTTCGCACAATTTTCTGATGTCATCTCCTTCTGCTTTGTACCTTGGTTCTCCTAGAACACGATAGACACGTTAAACATGCAAGTGGACCAGTTTGAGAGCGAGGTTGAATCGCTTTCTGTGCAGACCAGGAAGAAGAAAGGAGACAAAGAGGTTAGTTACATTTACTCCACTATTCTTTCTTCTTATCTTTTTCATCTTTTACAATACAACTGTTTGATGTATTTCTGTTTGTTTATTTGTTATTTGTGTAAATAAAAAAAAAAAAAAAATATATATATATATATATGCAGACATGCATACATATTTAAAATTAAAATAACAGCCAAATTAAGTCATTTACTTCTCAGCACAAACTTTCAATATTATTGTAAATAATTCAAATTAGAAATTCTCATGTTCAAAAAGGAGTAGGAAGAAGTTCATAACAAACTTTTCAGGTCCTACCCCATTTCTCTATTTTTATCCTCTAATTAAATACAAAACAATTTGATGCTTCACTTATATATACATCTTTACATACACTCTATATCTACCTACCTTCTGTTCACATAAACCCATGCATAGATACAGATGCATACACACACATTCCCATTTTTTATTCTTCTTTCTTTTCCATTTATCTATAGCATATCAAATAATAACACCTCCATACTAGACTTAACATGTAGACCAATGAACCTGTATACAATACTATCACCTCAAGCCCTTTTCGTATTCATTTAATATATTCAGCTTAAAAAGTCTTTTAAAATTACTTATTGTTGTACATGATTTAATTTCTTCACTGCAGCTGTACCATACAATAACTCCTTTGGTTGTGATACAGTGATATTTAGAATTTGTTCTTATAGATTTCTTTTTAAATACAAATGTTCCTCTTAAGTGATGTTTGCTCTCTCTCATTTGAAACAACCCTTGAATACTATTCGATAGCTGTTGATTATTTATTTTATACATAATTTGTGCAGTTTTGAAGTCAACAATGTCTCTGAATTTTAGTGCTTTTAATTTAATAAACAGTGGAGTAGTTGGTGCTCTATAGGTGGTTTTATTTACAATTCTTAAGGCTCTCTTTTGAAAGATAAATATTGGTTCAGTGTTGGTTTTGTAAGTGTTTCCCCATACCTCCAAACAGTAAGTAATGTAAGGAAGTCTGAAGGAACAATACAACGTATAGAATGTTTGCTGAATTAATAGGTAATTGATTTTATAGCATATAGCAATTGATATGAATATTTTAGCCTTAATATAATGTATATGTGGCTTCCAACATAATTTTTCATCGATTATTACTCCCAAAAATGTAGGATAGTCTAACCTAATAGTTTGGTGATCATGAATGAGTCCTTTATCCCCTTAAACAAGGCACTTGTGGGGTGATCAGATAAGTCACAAATTAATTGGCTATTATTGATGCTAAGCACACATTTTTGTTCATATTTGAATTCTTAAAAAGAAAGTAATATTAGGAATTGCATAAATAAAATAAAAAATCTGATGGTGTCAGTTGGTAATAGTGTGGTACTGAATGATTTTCTTTTTAATCTATCATAATATTTACCATGTACTGTGGTGTTTACCACAGAAAATGATGGGATTACCATAAAAAAAAGTTTTAATGTTGTTATCGTGTTCCCTGTCAGCTCTTTCACTAGTTCTGTTAAAATGACTGCTCAATCACATTGGTAGGTCATTAGTAAGATATTCTTCTCATGCTGTGCACTCAGAAGCAGGATCGGATCGAGGAACTGAAACGAATGATCGAGAGGCACCGGTATCACATCCTCATGCTGGAAACCATCCTTAGAATGCTGGACAATGACTCGATACAGGTGGATGCCATCCGCAAGATTAAAGATGATGTCGAGTACTACCTTGATTCCTCTCAGGATCCTGACTTTGAGGAGAATGAGTTTCTCTATGATGACATTGATTTAGAGGAGTTGCGTAAGTATTTGGTGCACATGTCAGAATTCTGTTGTTCTTAATCATAACACTTGTGTTTTTTTTCCACTGTTTTTAATATTTTTTTTTTTGTAGCCCAGCCACTAGTTGCAACATCACCAGGTAACACAGAGGATGACATCTTCCCGCACTCCAGTTCCACACCGACCTCCACAACGTCGTCATCTCCCATACCTCCTTCTCCAGCTACTTGCACTACGGTGAGCATCTCCTCCTCAGTGACAAAACTTAAGTTTAATCAACATTATCAGAGCTTGCGATATCATATCGGTTATCTGTCAAATAATTTAATTTGTAAAATGTCATTTTTAGAAAAAATACAAGTTAATATCATATTCTCATATTGGACATTGTAATGTTGTGATTCCTAAATAAAATTTTGGTAAAAAATTAGGGCTGTGCGATAAATATCGGCCGATAATTTATGCGTATCTCTTCAGTAAAGCCGGTTCTCTAATCAGCGGTAAATTCCATCAGGTGGGTGATTTCACATAGAGCAGCTGTTACTACACAGAGCCGTTGTTAACTTACAAGCTACGCAAATTCACGTTGCGCATTCATTATCGGCCGATATTTATCGTGCACCCCTATAAAAAAGAAATAATTTACTAATTTAAATTATATTTCTTTTTATTAGTTTTTGGTTGGTTAATCTTTAAAAACTAATAATTACTCTTAACTTTTTTAAGAGTAATTATTACTCTTAACTTTTTTACTTATTTTTAAAGATTAAATTGACTTGAAAAAATAATCTTAAAATAATTAAATATATAATTAATTTTCTAACTAATTTATTAATTGTTAATTTGTTATGGGACGTAGAATTAGGGGGAAGCCAGGGACATGTCCCTACCAATATCCAGTGAGTGCCAAACTGTCCCTAGCAATAATTTGATCAAACAATTAAATATATGTATATGTTTTTGTCATTTTGGATGCATCTGAAATGTCATACTATTGATATTACCTAAGATGGTAAATTCAAGTATTTATGTTTTATGAAGACTGTGTGCTTTCAAGGATGCTCATTTAATACATGGCAAATGTAGTAGTTCACCGGAGGAGAAGCGCAGCGATTAGAACAACTCACAGGTATTTTACCCAATTCAAGATCGCAGTCCAAAACAGTTAATATAGAAGTTCACTTTAGGACCCTGGTTTGTTCATGGACTGTGACAAGCAAAAAAAAAAAAAAAAAAAGGTAAAAATATGCTAAAAGAAAACCCTTCAAAACACTTTTTAGATTTTCAGTGTGAATGCTGTAGATGTGGATGGTTAGGATTATGGTTTATAAAAACGCAAGTCAGTAATTAGTTTTGGTTTGCTTTTGTTTTATGTCATGTTCTCTTCATTTCTGCTGATAAGAATTCGGAAGATGATAAGAAAAGAGGTCGTTCAATAGACAGTGACATCAGCCAGGTGAGAAAAGAAACCCATGTCACTTATATTATAGTCCTTTTGAACTGACACCGAACTCAAAAAAAATATTTTCGTTTTGTCGCAGTCACCTATCAAGAATGGAAATCCATCTTTATCTCTATCTTCATCTTCCTCCTCATCGTCATCATCATCGTCATCCTCATCCTCGGGAGCCTCTTCAAACGCTTTGATCTCCATGGCGACTGTCGCCAGCAGCATAAGCTCGGCATCAGGGAGCAGCAGCCTCTTAGGCAACATGGGCGGCCCCCTCCAGAACTCTGGCAGCTATAGTTCAGCAACCCAGCAACAAACACCACAATCCCAACAACAGCACCAGCCCAAAAACTCAGTCTCCTCTCTCTCCAACACCAACTCGGCTTCCTCCAGCAACAGTACCTTACTCCCAACATCCACCTCCACGTCGCCGCCCAACACCAGCACACTGGGCCCACTGACACCCATCTCGCAGAGCCAACCTCCATTGGGAACTGGCCTTTCCTCCAGTCTGGGCGTTGGGAAGGGGATGTCTATGACTAGTGGCACAAACCAGATGCCCGGTCTGGTTCTTTCAGGGATGCCGGCATCCTTGAACAGCATGACTGGTTTTTTGAGCGGATCCACCCCGGCACCTTATGCACAAGCGGCCGCAGCAGGTTGTGTGGGCAGCGGACTGTCAGCATCGATTGGAGCGAATATTAGCAGTACTAACTCCAGTGGAGTCATGACCTCAGTGGGGTCTAACGGAAGTCTAGGCTCCACAAGCCTCTTGGGCTCAGGGACTGGTGTTCTGGGTCTTGGGTTCACACAGTCCACTGTGGAGCCTTTACCTTTGGTGGCTTCCAGCTCTGTGGGAGGCGCACTGACCTCAGGGAGCAACGTGGGAGTTATCGGAAGGAACGGGGGAACCTCTGGGACTGGTAACGCAGTGGGAAATGCTGTGCTACCACGGCCTCCTAGTGGGCCGAAACAAAACGGCGGAACAAGTGAGTGCAGAATAGCTGTCTAGTTAGGAAAAATTTAATAAACAGGGTTTCTGCAGGTCTTAAAAATATAAATTTGCCCATACACAAATTAAGGATAAAAAAAAAGGTCTTAAATGTGAGCAGAAAGTCTACAATTCATAAAGGCATAGCATTAAATGTTGCATGCCTTGCAATAAATGAATTTCATGCTCAGTATTTTTTTTCATGTATTCCAGTACAAGTATCTCTACATCCTTATAATATGCATTTATTTTTACCTTGTTTGCTCAACAACTCCCAAACAATTCGCTCAATGATTATTTTTTTCAACCCCTCCTTTACATGACACAAATCTGCTGCGATTGATTGGTCTCATTTTCATTTCATCATGACTTTTTTTTGGCAGCTGCTGTTTTGTGTCCAGCATTACCAGGGAAACCACTAGTTTTACTACTCCAAAAGCAGCATCTAGTGGGAACGAATAAATTAGCATTTTCATTCAGACCAATGTGAAAAGACCAGAGGTGGGTAGTAACGAGTTACATTTACTTCGTTACATTTACTTGAGTAATTTTTTGGGGTAACGAATACTTTTCGGAGTATATTTAAAGATGGGTACTTTATACTCTTACTTGAGTAAATTTTTGGGGAAAAATTTGTACTTTTACTTCGTTACTCTGTGTTACGCTCCTCTCGTTACTTTATCTTAATGCAATAAATGTTATAATGCTTCAGTTTATTCCAAACGCGCCGTCTACTTTTCTCTGGGCAATGAGCGATGCCCATTCGCGAATGATTCATTCTTTTGAGTCAATTCTGTTCAAAGGCTTGATCAAACCAATTGGCAAACGAGTGAATTGCTTCATGAATCAGTTTGAATGAGTCGTTCAGTTCCCTGCCGCACGCGCTGAGCATCTGAAGTGGTTCACTCGGAGTTGTAACGTTTAAGAACAGAAAGAGCGTTGAAAACGTGGCTGGAACTGCACTGAATTGAAATCTGCAAAGGCTATTATTTGCTAGCGATGGAGATCCTTATTAGATGAACACCCGTGTGCTGTCTACTGTTTAACAGGTAATAACTTGGGCTACATTCGATTACAGTACACGATACCACTGTGACATTAGTTTGTTGTACGTGTGTGGCTTATAACAGAGGGGAGTTGAATGCAGCTTCCAAAAGACAAAAAAATAGCCGATTAAGATTTTATTAATTTTAATACAATCACACCTGTGCAAGTACGTTCAGCGAGTCATATTATCAGCTGCTAAATTCAGATCTGTGATTGCTTGCTGGCGCTTAGCCAGAGATAGATGCGTTTATACAGCGCTGCGCATTATAACCAATCACACATGATTCTTTTGAGCTTATTAAAGCATTGGCCAATCAGAGGTGTTCCGATGAGTCATCGCTAAAATGCCGGTGCTTCCTTCACTCGCTCACTGACTGAATACCTCTTTCTGGCGAATTCTCTCGCAGGAACAACAAAGTGCAGATGTGTGTACGAATCTGTAAATAAGATATTGATTTCACAGTGTTAACAGTTTCAGTGATTTTAATGGGAGTTTCTGAGAGTGATTGAAATCTAGACTGTCAGTGAAAATTATCTTTAATAATGTAAATGTTATTTGCTCTCTTTCTGAACAATGAAAGATTAGTAGCAATATTTATATCACATTAACTTTCAATGTTAAATTCACATTTAATATAAAGTCAGTCGTATTAAAAATATGTTATGGCATGACACCTATATCTGTTACTTAAGTAAACAGACAGGGTTTTATAATAAATTACATAAATTGGAGTAAAGGCTGATGAAATATATACATTTATACACGCACACATACATTACATATATTTTATCTATATATCTAAATAAAAATAGGCTCAGTACAGTATATATGACCCAAAGTAACTAGTAACTAACTACTTGAGTAGATTTTTTATCCGATACTCTTTTACTCTTACTCAAGTAACTATTCAAGACTAGTACTTTTACTTTTACTTGAGTAAATATTTCTAGAAGTACTTTTACTTTTACTTGAGTACAGTTTTTGGGTACTCTACCCACCTCTGGAAAAGACCAACAAGTGGGCGGGCAATATGCTAATGTTTCATATTGTGGTCAACCAAAACGGCTTGGGATTCATTTTAAAAACGACTCGTTTCAATGATTCATAGCTGACTCTTAAAAAGTACCCCTATTATGCCATTTTTAAGGTTGCTAATATTGTTTTATGAGTCTCCTAAAACAGGTTTACATGCATGCAAGGTCAAAAAAATTTTTTCTCAGAAAATAGATGTAATTTTACCTCCTTTCTAAATGATTCATAAACGACTCGTGCGAAGCATTTCAAAGATTCAGTCTCTCTGAACCCCTTCTTTCCGTGAGCCCTCACTGCTGTGATTGGTCAGATGGTGCAGTCCTTTGTGATTGGTCCAGAGCCGTAGAGCTCTGGATTGGTCTAGCGCATACAGCACATATCGGAAACTAAACGAAATGCAAATTCCTGATGACTTTTTTAGGCAATTGCGAGCCTTTTTTTTTTTTTTTTGGCAGATTATAACTTTTATCTGTTGTGCACTGTCAGCTTCACGACTTTTCAGAAGGTTTATGTTCACATACAGCTACATGACAGTGCATGAAAGGTAATAGTCGAAAAAGCATAATAGGGGAACTGTAAAAAATAATGGAAATCTGTTAAAAGCGTTTCTAATACAACTCAATATGTTCTCTAAATGCAAGTGTCTATAGAGGACATAATGACTTTTTATTTATTCCTGAAATTTTCTTTGCTTAAAAAGGCTTTTTATAATGTTTTAAATTTCTTATAAAACCTGTAGAAACCCTGAATAAATTTGTTCTAAAACATTATAAGACACTGAAATTGTATTTCTTCAAATATTTACTTCAATATTCCCACATCTTCCAGGTTATAGTGCTGTGGTAGGAGACAGCTCGTCAGACACCGCCCTCAACAGTGCCAGCCAATCACAGAATAGCCAATCCTCATCCTCAAGCTCCTCAACGAATCAGCCGTGAGTACTGCTATGCCCTGGCAACCATATTTATAACAACCTTACACTGTGAAAAGTCTTTGTGAGGTTTAAAAGACAATTAATAATATTTAGTACTAGTGATATTGTTGATTAAATGGCACTGTCATTACTGGGTGAGAACCACATTTGAACTGAATTGAGCTGGATAACGGTGTTTTTGCATTCTGTACAGCCGTTTATTGCTGAAATGTTGCTTAATAACTGATGAATTTTACAATATTGTCTCTGCTATTGAGCCAAATGAAGGCACTACTGTCTTCTGTAGAGCTGCTTTATATCTAAATTAAATTTGATTAAAATTTGCAACATTGACAATCTTATTGAACTGAACTGAATCAACATTAAATTAAGCTGAGATATTGTCTTCTTCAGAGCTGCCTTACAGCTGAAATTGAGTTTGTTTCATAATTGAATTTCACAACTTTAACACTTATTTTCCTGTTTATTAATGTGAAACTGCTATGAAACGATCAGTATTGTATACTTACTGTACAAGTACTTTCCCGGAAAACAAACGTCTAAATTCCTCATTAAACTGATTTTCTAAATGCTCTTCTCCCTCCTGTCAAAACAGTAAGGACAGTGTGTCCAGCCTCCTGGGGTCGATGACACTGCCGCCCAGCTCGCCCTCACCGTCATACAGTGAGAGTAAAGCAAGTGGTGGCAGCCTGCTGAATGGCCCGCACTCATACACACAGGCTGCTGACACCATCAAGGTTAGTCACACAATGTTTGCACATACACACTCAGCACATTGTGTGTCATTACATCACACTACACCTGTTTGATGAGTGGGTGCACATCTCAAGGTAAAGTCTACATTCCTGTTGCCCAATAGTGCCCAGCAAATTGGATTTCATTATGTGATTGGCCAAACTGAGATTAGACCGGAACAGGCAGAGAAATTAACTCATTAATTATTGCACACCACCTTAAAGCTACATGACGTTTAGATTAAATAAATGTGATGAAAAAAGCATAAAGAGCCTGGGTTGTTAGTTGTATAAGGACAGATGCTATTGTTCAAAAGTTTGGGGGTTTTGAAAGAAACTGATCAATATAATGTAGCCTCACTAAAGTATTAGTGACAGTTAAGATTAAATATCTTATTTTTCACATATCATATAGAATGTGTGTGTAAAATAAATTAATGTATTATATAAATGTATATATGGAAGCTATTATTTTACATTTAGTCATTTAGAGACTCTTTTATCCAAAGCGACTTACAAATGAGGACAGTGGAAGCAATCAAAAACAACAAAAGCGCAATGATATATAAGTGCTATAACAAGTCTCAGTTAGCTTAAACACAGTACACATAGCAAGGGCTTTTAAATAATATAATAAATAAAAAGAAAACCGATAGAATAGAAAAAGATTAGAGCAACCTAGTGTTATTTTATATATATATATATATATATATATATATATATATATATATCTCCCCTGCTCAGTGTGCATAGGGAGCAGTGGACACTGCAATGGTTACTTTCAATTTGAATTCATGCAACTATGTCTTGGTTCTATTAGGCATTTTTGTAAAATCCATTAAATGATCTGTATATGCCAGTGTGTTATTAATTTTATGATTTGCCTGTGTTGTCACTATAAAGCTGCCTTGTTTCTATGCATAATTGTTTCTTGGAAGAGATTATGCATAGGAACTGTTGATCATCCCTAATTATTTGCCCATGGCACTGTTTTAAGAACATGCTAGAGCACTAGAGTCAGCTGTTAAATGACCATTGTTTCAAAGTGTGATCTTCTTTTTTTTTTTATTTTTTTTTTTATCCACTCTCTCCAGCCTCAGGAGCCTCCAAGCTCTTTAAAGTCGATGGCAGAGAGGGTTGCCCAGGGTTCAGGGTTAGAAGGAGAGCTGTCTGCACTACATATCTCAAGTGGTAAGTATCAACAAGTATGCATTACTCTCAGCTTATCTTGCACTATTTGTTATGTTGTTTGGCTGCTTTCATTCTTCCATCCTCTTCTAGATATATTCCCCAGCTCCACGGCCCCTTCAGGCACTCCTGCAGCTCCTCAGTCTGCTCTGTCAGAGGTGAGCATCCCCCCATCATTGGGTGTGTGTCCACTGGGCCCCGTCCCCTTCTCCAAAGAGCAACTCTACCAGCAAGCCATGCAGGAGTCCACCTGGATGCACATGCCTCACCCGTCCGACTCGGAGAGGATCAGGTGAGTGCACACACAAACACATTTCCTTAGCATTCACTGATTCTGACAGGTGACCAGTCACATGCCTCCAAATCTGGGAGATGTGACCATGTTTTGCATTAGTTTGTCATCATTTTTTAATCTGTTTTATTCTAAAGCATTGTAGAATGAGGAGTATTTGCATTGGTTTTGTGTACCTTTCCAATTTAAAAATATTTGGCACTTAGTGAGCCTTAGTAATCAAAATTAAATAAGTGAAACAATAATATTTCAATCTACCAGTTTATTTGATAATATTATATGGAATATCTGCTCTCATAAAACAGGCACTGGAGGGAATGAATTCAATTTAATAAATTAATTTAAAAATAAATAATAAATTCATATAAAATTATATAAAAAAAATGTCCACCTGTCACTTCAATGGCTCATTCACTGATTTAATCATTTCAGCATTTTATCACATTTATCAAAGTGTTCTGATTGGTACATTTCCTTATATTATTATTTTTATTTGAATTATTATTTTTTGCATGTATTAAGAGGTACATAAAATAAATCTTTTTTTTATTGATTTATGTATTAAAATCTAATAAATTAAATGCATTTATTTTTTAATTTGAATTATTTGATACTCTATATTAAATCCGCACAAAAATACTATCTCACCCTAAACTATTTCACATAATCAGGGTCATTTGGCTTGTTTTGAATGTATTTTCATCCATCATTTTTAAATCGTTTACTCTCTTTTGGACACACAGGCAGTACCTGATGAGGAACCCCTGCCCAACACTGCCTTTTCACCAGCAGATGCCACCTGCTCACTCTGACACTGTGGAGTTCTACCAGAGACTGTCTACAGAGACCCTCTTCTTCATCTTTTACTACCTAGAGGTGTGTGTGCAAGTCTTTACAGTTAACGCCCCCAGTGGAGCCTCAGTAACTGCAAACAGGTTGTTTTGTCCTTTAGTAAGCACATATGGCTTGCATTTGATGGATAGATAGTGGTAATATAGATCTTAGAGTGTGATTTTTAGGATTACAGTCAGATTACAGCCTGTTTTTAATGGGCATATGTCTGGTGAATGAAAAATGGTTGCTTTACACTCCCTAGGGTACAAAAGCACAGTATCTAGCAGCCAAGGCCTTGAAAAAACAATCCTGGAGGTTCCACACCAAGTACATGATGTGGTTCCAGAGGCACGAGGAGCCCAAGACCATCACTGACGAGTTTGAGCAAGTGAGTCACACTATAACAACTCTTGGAACTCTAAAGTAAATGACAGTAATCAATATCAATATGATTCGCCATATAATATTTTATCAATAAGTGATATGATTTTTAAACGCACATCCGATATTTCAATATACATTACCAGTGTTTCCCATACATTGATTTATATGTGGCATTTGACTTTGTTGATTAAACCTGAGCAGTGCACGTTTCAAAATCAAAACACAGCGCGAGTGTGTTATATGAATGTATCTCTGAAGGGAACCGACTGTCTTCAGAAATGTTTTGATGACATTTTCATTTTTATCTGATAAAGTAGCATTCATGAGCGGAGCTGATTTGATTACAGCCATTATTGGGGAAACTGCTAGTTTTATCCAAGCGGCAACCTTCCGGTCTCTCTTGTGGAGCCAACACGGAAGTGACTAAAATTCATCGACTGGCCGCTTGAGGCTTGCTCCAGAAGGGAGTCAGTCCCATAGACTCCCCATGTTAAACTGCCCAACTTTACAGCGGGAAAAAATGTGTTTATAGCCTGGTGCAAAAAGTGGTTTTGGTCTATATAGCTAATTTTACCCTTGTGAGGGGGCTGAATCTTTTTATAACTCATCTTTTTAAATTATTTTAAGCCTTAAAGTTCTGCATTATTAGAAATATTTTTACTATTAAAATTGCTTTCTATTTGAATAGATTTTAAAATGTAATGTATTCCTGTGATCATTGCTAAATTTCTATGTCTTCAATTTCACGTGATCCTTCAGAAATCATTCTAATATGCTGATTATCAATATTTAAAACAGTTGAGTACATTTATTTTTCCAGGATTCTTTGAATAAAAAGGTGTTGTAACATACACTACTCCAAAAGCTTTGAGTTCAATTTTTTCTTTTGTTAATGTAATGTTACAAAAGATTTATATTTGAGTTAAACAGTGTTCATATCGATATCGGAATTATACCATATTGACCGAAATTAAGAAATATATGTCATGATATAAATTTTGGCCATAATGTCCAGCCCTCCTGGCCACAATATTTTGAGTGTAACACAGAGATACTGAATTAATGAATGAAAAGTGACTGTAAAGACTTTTATATTGTAAAACAGAAAGTTCAAAAGACCAGCATTCAATTTAAAGAATTCTAAAAATAGTGTATCATGGTTTCCACAAAAATAATGATCAGAACAACTGTTTTCAGTCTTGATATTTCTAAAGTATCATGTGACACAATATTGGAGTAATAGGTGCTGAAAAATCAGTTTTGCCATCACTGGAAAAAATTATATTGTAAAATATATTACAATCGAAAAGAATTATTGTAAATTGCAATAATATTTCACAATATTATTATTTTTTTACTGTATTTTTTATAAAATAATTGCAGCCTTGGTGGGCAAAAGAGACTTTTAAAATAAATTAAAAAATCCCCAACTTTTAAACAGTAGTATACAGGTGCTCGTCATATTATTAGAATATCATCAAAAAGTTTATTTATTTCACTAATTCCATTCAAAAAGTGAAACTTGTATATTATATTCACCGATTACATACAGACTGATATATTTCAAATGTTTATTTCTTTTAATTTTGATGATTATAACTTACTTTCTTAACTAAGAAAAATCCCAAATTCAGTATCTCAGAAAATTAGAATATTACTTAAGACCAATACAAAGAAAGGATTTTTAGAAATCTTGGCCAACTAAAAGGTATGAACATGAAAAGTATGAGCATGTACTGCACTCAATACTTAGTTGGGGCTCCTTTTGCCTGAATTACTGCAGCAATGGGGCATGGAGTCGATCAGTCTGTGGCACTGCTCAGGTGTTATGAGAGTCCAGGTTGCTCTGATAGTGGCCTTCAGCTCTTCTGCATTGTTGGGTCTGGCATATCACATCTTCCTCTTCCCAATACCCAGCAGATTTTCTATGTGGTTAAGGTCAGGCGAGTTTGCTGGTTAATTAAGAACAGTGATACCATGGTCCTTAAACCAGGTACTGGTAGCTTTGGCACTGTGTGCAGGTGCCAAGTCCTTTGGGAAAATGAAATCTGCATCTCAATAAAGTTGGTCAGCAGCAGGAAGCATGAAGTGATCTAAAACTTCCTGGTATCTGGCTGCTTTGACCTTGGACCTCAGAAAACACAGTGGACCAACACCAGCAGATGACATGGCACCCCAAACCATCACTGACTGTGGAAACTTTACACTGGACCTCAAGCAACGTGGATTGTGTGCCTCTCCTCTCTTCCTCCAGACTCTGGGACCCTGATTTCCAAAGGAATTGTACAACCCGAATTCCGGAAAAGTTGGGACATTTTTTAAATTTTAATAAAATGAAAACTAAAGGAATTTCAAATCACATGAGCCAATATTTTATTCACAATAGAACATAGATAACGTAGCAAATGTTTAAACTGAGAAATTTTACACTTTTATCTACTTAATTAGCTCATTTAAAATTTAATGCCTGCTACAGGTCTCAAAAAAGTTGGCACGGGGGCAACAAATGGCTTAAGTAAATTGATATCAGGTCTGTAACATGATTAGCTATAAAAGCTTTGTCTTAGAGAAGCAGAGTCTCTCAGAAGTAAAGATGGGCAGAGGCTCTCCAATCTGTGAAAGACTGCGTAAAAAAATTGTGGAAAACTTTAAAAACAATGTTCCTCAACGTCAAATTGCAAAGGCTTTGCAAATCTCATCATCTACAGTGCATAACATCATCAAAAGATTCAGAGAAACTGGAGAAATCTCTGTGCGTAAGGGACAAGGCCGGAGACCTTTATTGGATGCCCGTGGTCTTCGGGCTCTCAGACGACACTGCATCACTCATTGGCATGATTGTGTCAATGACATTACTAAATGGGCCCAGGAATACTTTCAGAAACCACTGTCGGTAAACACAATCCGCCGTGCCATCAGCAGATGCCAACTAAAGCTCTATCATGCAAAAAGGAAGCCATATGTGAACATGGTCCAGAAGAGCCGCTGTGTCCTGTGGGCCAAGGCTCATTTAAAATGGACTATTTCAAAGTGGAATAGTGTTTTATGGTCAGACGAGTCCAAATTTGACATTCTTGTTGGAAATCACGGACGCCGTGTCCTCCGGGCTAAAGAGGAGGGAGACCTTCCAGCATGTTATCAGCGTTCAGTTCAAAAGCCAGCATCTCTGATGGTATGGGGGTGCATAAGTGCATACGGTATGGACAGCTTGCATGTTTTGGAAGGCTCTGTGAATGCTGAAAGGTATATAAAGGTTTTAGAGCAACATATGCTTCCCTCCAAACAACGTCTATTTCAGGGAAGGCCTTGTTTATTTCAGCAGGACAATGCAAAACCACATACTGCAGCTATAACAACAGCATGGCTTCGTCGTAGAAGAGTCCGGGTGCTAACCTGGCCTGCCTGCAGTCCAGATCTTTCACCTATAGAGAACATTTGGTGCATCATTAAACGAAAAATACGTCAAAGACGACCACGAACTCTTCAGCAGCTGGAAATCTATATAAGGCAAGAATGGGACCAAATTCCAACAGCAAAACTCCAGCAACTCATAGCCTCAATGCCCAGTTGCTTCAAACTGTTTTGAAAAGAAAAGGAGATGCTACACCATGGTAAACATGCCCCGTCCCAACTATTTTGAGACCTGTAGCAGAAATCAAAATTGAAATGAGCTCATTTTGTGCATAAAATTGTAAACTTTCTCAGTTTTAACATTTGCTGTTATCTATGTTCTATTGTGAATAAAATATTGGCTCATGTGATTTGAAAGTCTTTTAGTTTTCATTTTATTAAAATTTAAAAAACGTCCCAACTTTTCCGGAATTCGGGTTGTAAAATGTACTTTCATCAGAGAACATAACTTTAGACCACTCAGCAGCAGTCCAGTTCTTTTTGAAGCGAGACGCTTCTGACGCTGTCTGTTGTTCAAGAGTGGCTTGACACAAGGAATGCGACAGCTGAAACCCATGTCTTGCATACGTCTGTGTGTAGTGGTTCTTGAAGCACTGACTCCAGCTGCAGTCCACTCTTTGTGAATCTCCCCCACATTTTTGAATGGGTTTTGTTTCACAATCGTCTCCAGGGTGAAGTTGTCCCTATTGCTTGTACACTTTTTTTTTATACCACATCTTTTCCTTCCCTTCGCCTCTCCATTAATGTGCTTGGACACAGAGCTCTGTGAACAGCCAGCCTCTTTTGCAATGACCTTTTGTGTCTTGCCCTCCTTGTGCAAGGTGTCAATTGTTGTATTTTGGACAACTATCATGTCAGCAGTCTTCCCCCATGACCCCCAAGGCATTTGTAGGTGTTTTGAGTTGAGTTTGAGTTTTTAGCTCATTAGAGTGTGGCACCAGGTGTCTTCAATATTGAACCTTTTCACACTATTCTAATTTTCTGAGATACTGAATTTGGATTTTCCTTAGTTGTCAGTTATAATCGTCAAAATGAAAAGAAATAAACATTTGAAATATATCAGTCTGTGTGTGATGAATTAATTTAATATACAAGTTGCACTTTTTGAATGGAATTAGTGAAATAAACTTGATGATATTCTAATTATATGACCAGCACCTGTATGTGTCAATAAAACTTAATAATTACTAATTTAATTTTGATTATTTCTGTCTTTCTACAGGGGACATATATTTACTTTGACTATGAGAAATGGGGCCAGAGAAAAAAGGAAGGATTTACATTTGAGTACAGGTACCTTGAAGACCGGGACCTCCAGTGACGGATGGTCAACTAGAATGGAGGACTACTGTCGACATTCCGGACTGAATCAACACACATGTACACTCTCTTTCATTCATCAGGGAAGAGACCCAGATGCATGTGCGAGGCTGTTTTATGTCTCGCTGGTGCATAATGCATCTGGAGCCCCTCCCACTCCCAACCCACCAGCCACTCCCTTTGTGACTCTGCCCTCATTCAAAAGTAACCCCATTAAATCACCCTTTTCTGAGAAGTTTGAGGCATTTTTGCACCAAAAAAAGAAGTTGCGTGTGATCAAATAAAACATTCAACCTGTCAGCAAGATTACATATACAAATCAATGTGGATGAATTATTTAACCTATAGTACTGCTATAATATTGATAACTTAAAGCCAGCTAATACAGATTCTCTGCACCACAGTTGTGTTATGTAGAAAATTATTCATATAAAGTAAACAAATGATTAAATTTTTATGCACAATTTTCTTGCATACCTGTCCACCAAAGCTTCTGTTTTCTCAAGCTTGTTTTTTGGCTTGTTACCCCCTCGTCGTCTTAGCTCTGATCAAAGCGCAAGTCTTAATTAATACAGATAAGCTTGCAAGTACGTGTTCCAAACTCTAATATTCAGTTTTCATCCAAAATATCTTAAATTGTGTTCCGAAGACAAACGTAGCTTTTGAGGGTTTGGAACGACATGGGGATAAGTGATTATTGACAATTTTCATTTTGGGGTGGAGTATCCCTTTAACAGTTTAATTTTAAAGTGGCACTCATAAACTTTCCAGGATTCTGTTCCCCTTATTTGTTTGAGCTGTATAGATGAACATCCACCAAAATCATTGTAATAATAAGAAAATCCTGTAGTGGGTGAATAAAGTCAGCCGTTGTGAAATTTCTTTACTATTCAGCAAGAATGGGGCGTTAACTATGAAATCCTACGAAATGCCCACGCACACAACCTTGTTTTTATCTTAAACTTTATCTTTCCTGATGAGCGTGTGGAAGAGAGCAGAAATGTGAATTATATATATATATTTTTCCTAACTGGAAAAGTGTTGTACAGAACATTTGTTCTCCTTCTGTTGACACCCCCCCCCCCCCCCCCCCCATTTAAACAGCATGGAAAATTACACTTTCTAGAGTAAAAAAAAAACATAGTAAATAAAGCATTGCAAAGAAAGTAAAGACTGTAAAATATAAATAAAAGAATTACTTTTCAAAAAGAGTGTCTGTGGGTTTTCATCATCGCCGAGCATGTGTTTTGAATTACATTGTTCTCATGAGACCGTCTCCAGTAACATCATTTATTGACTGCCTCGTGAAGAAATTGATTATCATTTTAATTTAGTCCCATTATGATTCAGTTTGTTCCGGTCCTGGAGTGTCGTTCTGAGAGTGTTGATACACAGTTGTACAACAGCTCTGGGACTTTTCACTGTTCGTATCCTTCTTGCTTGTATTTGTTTGCAGGATTGAACAGAGCGAGGGGCAGGTGTTGAAAGTCATAGCATCTGTGTTTTCTCTTGGTTCATGGTTGTTTCTGGTTTCTCACTAGGAAATGGAGCATAAGCAGTGGTACTTCAGTGTGCAGGGAAGAAATCTGTCATTCCACATCACTCACATACACTGTTCTAGACTGGCTTTCAGTCTGTGCTTTGCTCAGTGATGGCCAATGCTTAAATCTTTGGCTCATTAAGAAAAAAGGCAGTTATTGGTTTAATGTAAAAAAAAAAAATTCCATATTCCCAAAAAAAATTCCATTGCTTTTTCATTACCCAGAACCTTGTAGTCACTGAAAGCATAAACTACTGTACTACATATACAAAAGTTTAGGATCAGTAATATTTTTTTAAAGAAATTAATACTTATAGTCTGCAAGGATGAATTAAATGCATCAAAAGTGACCGTATAGACATTTATGATGTTTCAAAAATTCTGGAATTACTTAAATTTCAGCTTTGCCATCACAGGAATAAATGACATTTAAAATGTATTGAAATAGATTTAAAAAATGTTTATTTGTATATAATTGTTAGAACATTTCACAATATTACGGTTTACTGTGTTTCTGATAAAAAAAATGCAACCTTTGTGAACATAAGAGACTTATAAAAACATTTACAAATATTACCCATCCCAAACTTTTGGACTGTAAAGTACAAATTGGAGTTACACACTTTTGGATCTACAGTAGCACCAGAAATATTGGAGACTTGTCAATAAAATGTAACTACATTAGAAAGTAAAATATCAAACCAAATGTCATCTGCAAACAAACAGAGCTTTTCTCAGAACTAACTTGGCTTTTCTGAGCTGTGTTTTAGCATATTATCTGAACTTTTTATGCATACTTTTTTTTTAGTGAAAGTATGATGCTAACACAATCCAGTCCAATGCACTTCTCTTTAGCATTTTGAACAGTAAATCTGATGTTTTATCATTTCAAACTTAATCTTTTTTGTGAAATGTTTTACTTAAAATGTTTGCCGTGTCTTTGAAATAAATGCTTTTAGTACTTTATTACCTAATGTAATGACATTAGAAATCCAAGCTTTTTTGTGGGATAGTATTCACTGTGTAAAAGACATATTTCAGTAAAACACATCAATGCACTGACATCATGTTGGTGCTTGGCAAAACCTCTCAGTTGCAACCAAAATTCTTTATACTTTGGTGTTGAACCGCTTTAACAAAACACCATCCTTGAACTTGTCCCACACCTGAACCTGTTTTTCACATTTTTCATCCGTTCACACATGTGTGAGCGTGTGATTCTGTGTTTTTGTGTCTGATCATTTTTGTGTGTGGCTCTGTGACTCATTTGGTTTGGGCCAGTGGCTGCAGGAGTGTTTGAGTCATCTGGCTGTGTGTGAGAGCGTCTTTGTGTGTGTTTACATGTGTGTGCGAAGGCTACAAGCACTTCTGGCAGGTTCACTACCGTGAAGCTCCCACAGCGACAAGACTGACCCCACCATTGCCTCCAGCAACACAAGGAGTCATGTCATGCCCCAAATACAAACATTCGCTCTCACGTCACTGCAGATCGGAATGCTCATACCCCAATGTCCTAAAGTCTATTGCCTTCAGAATACTGTATGATACTTGAGAACAATGCTGTCTCCTCCAGAACGCCTCCTGAAACCATCTAGCCTTTTCCATGATGTGTGGTAACCAGTGCCAGCTTCTGAAGATTTCACATGCATGCAGCATGGCATCTCTGTTACTGCAGAAGCCAATAGTGAGAGAGGTAACACGTTCACTTTAGGCCAAGTGACTTCACAATCAAAATTCAGTTATTTAAATCGCTTAGGAGGAGACATTCTTTAGTAACATATAGGTAGTAATAATATACCTAGATCAAATATATATTAAAAACAGATGTGAACATTTATTTAAATAATTTTAATCACCTGTATTGGAGTTCAGTTTAATAATTCTGTGTCCTCTTTAGGAAAATTCTCAATTAATATGATAAAACGGCATAAATATAATAGATCAAAGAAGTCAACGATTGACATGTTGACATCCTATATGCAATGCTTTTTTATTCTTTAATTTTGTCGGAAGAATAATTTGATAGAATTATAGTAATACCATATTTTAATATAGTATTAATAATAATTATTTTTATATTATATTAAATAAATTTTAAAATAATATTAATAAAAATAATTTAAAAAAAAGTTACACTTTTTAAGGTGTCCTTGTTAAATATGTTACATGTACTTACTATTATAATAACAATTAATTATGCATAATTACATGCAAGTAACCCCAAGCCAACCCCAATCCTTACCCTAACCAGAAGTACCATGTAGTTAATTAATATTATTCAGAACTTAAACGTATAATTACACTGTAACAATATATTATACACTGTAATGTAACACTATATAATTACACTGTAATGAAAATATTTTTTAAAAGTCTGTAAGACAGCACCCACCCTAATTATCATGTTTTCTGACGTTTTATGTCACTAATTTTTATTCTTGTTTTCATTCAAATAATTTTCATTAATGCAACAGGATAATTTCTTTTCAAATTTCTTTTTTTTTCCAGTTTTTTTTTTTACACTCCAAACTGAGAACATGTCCTGGTCACCAGGACATGTTCTTAAGATTCACTATCAATCCAGATCCGTCAAGGGATGCTGCGGTTACCACAGCAGCCATCAGCGCAACACTTTTTATAGCCTATGCATGGGCGTCAGTTTGGTTTGAAATGTGGTGGGGACAGAGACGCATTCAGAAGTGCATTTTCAGAAGTGCTGGGTACAATGATGCATTTTTTTTTCTCTTTCGCGCAGGTCATGTTTTGAAAGACGTCCTGTATCTTATTAATATAAATAAATAAAAATGTATACAAAAATGTGATGATGTCCGACTCGTTTTATGAAGAAGAAAGCCGTACAAAGCATTAGACATATGATATATGACCCACTAATCTGCTTCATATCATCATATAAGTAGCATGTTGACAATATGACATGGCCATGACGTGGTTTAATGTACCTAAACAATGATTACCAAATTTCTCTTTCATGTTGCTTTGTTATAACCACTGAAAACGGGGAAAAAATCTAACCCAAAATCGGGCCTCGCTCTACATTATCCCGCTTATTACATGGCTACCCACCAAATAAATCAATAATTTGACACAAAATATTGATTTAAAAAAGAGTTTATTGATTTAAACACGATTGTATTGCTTCCGCTAAAGAAAATAGTTCCGTCTCTACGATTAGAATCCTGCCGCGTCCATAGCAACGCTCTGTTTTAACAGACTGAAATAACAGACTTCATTCTACAGTGGAATTCAACCAAGCCATGTAATAATTTGATTTAATTCCCAGTACAATTTACCATATCTACACACAACACAACTTAAGCACTACAAATTTTATCAAGATTGAAAAAGCAAAAATACGTGTAGCACAGATGAACACTATTGACTATCACACCATGATCTGACTGCTCTCAATTCACAACAACATGCATCCATCCAATCTACATCAGGCATTTTGACTAAAACTTGATCCATTCCTCGTCATCATCATCATCATCATCATCACAACTATTCCAGAATTCAGCAATAGATTCAAGCAATAATTAAACAAGATACTGACTACTCAACAATCATATCCCCCAATACTTGCTGTATGAAGGCAAACCGTAACTAGCTAATTAAGTTGGTGGCTAAGGAAGTCTAACGTAACATTAATTGCAAGAGAAGAATTAAAACAGCCGATCCCTTGTGTGCAAATGCACAAGACCTAGCCATAATACCAGCAAATCTTAATAAACATAAGTTATCGCGTCTTACCTTTGTGTCAATGGTCTGCAGACCCATGCTGTGTGTACAACAACATCCATTTGTTCTACAGGTTATCACTTTGATATGTTATAGTCCATGGCACTAGGATGCAACCTTGTGATATTGTATGAAGGCTAAATGACTTGCTCGTCTATGATACATTCGCCAGAAATTCTGGCCAATCCCAGCAAAGACTAGGTAGCCTCGTTCCCGCTCGTTCACTGTCCATTCCAAACTGTCAACCAGGCGCGTCGTTTTTTTTTATAGCCCCGGATCTCAAAAAAATTTATTTTATTGATAATTATTATTATTTTTTTAATAATTTGTATTTATTTTAAAAAATGACCGGGTCTTTTAATCTATCCTTCGGAATCAATCATGTATTAAAGACGATTAAAATGTGTTCAAGCAGATCAAAGTTACTATGGTTACAGCTTAGAGTGCGCGCCTGAGGAGAAAGAGCTTTGGGCTTACTATCATTGTTGTTTGTGGCTTCTGGTGGTAGCTATGGACATTAGACACTTTTTAAAAAGTAAAATAAGGAGGCAAGAAGAGTTATCTACTGGCGCCGTTCCCTCATCATTAAGCTCAGGTCGGTGAAGGCGGTTTAGCAAACCCTGGTCTAACGTACATAGCCCTGTACTTACTGTGGTATTAATGCAGAACAACATGTACTGTATATATAAAGTACGTGGGACCTTACTATTTCGCCTATAACTAATCCATTTTGTGTGCCATAATCCGTTTCTCGTGAAGAATGTAGATGAAGTAGCCTATACATCTGATTTGGCGATTGAAACACAATGTGTAAATTAACGTTATTCCCCTCAGATGGATAGCTAGCTAGAATACCAGGGGCCGTATTACAGAAAGAGTCTAAGATAGGATTTTCCCCAATTGGTATTACCGAAGCAGATACTAAATAACTTTAGGAATCATATCTTGCTTCATTCTTTTTATTTCAGGTTAGGAAATCCTAACATCGCTAGCATCAAATTTTCTGTCTGATAGGCTACCTATAGCAACCGATGTCACTTTTCTCATCTCGCGAGACGCGAGCTAAACGGCTTTTAATCGCTGTTTTGCTGCCGTTTTTTTAATGAAACATACAGTGAAAATGGAGAATTAACAACAACTCATTCATTGTTTCATTCATATCATTGAACTTTAAATCAGGTGACTATGGTGCGTTCACACCGGACGCGAATAGCGCGTCAGGCGCGAGTGATTTTTATGTTTATGACACCTATACAGAGTGCCTGTGTTTACTGTCTGTTGAATGGCCTCTTTACTGGACCTGCACTGTCTATAGTTCCTTTTCCAGACTTATACAAGCAGACTGTTGGAGTGATTTATGTGTGTGTGTGTGTGTGTGTGTAGATAGATAAATAGATATAGATAAATATAGAAAGATAAATATCTATATACACAGTATATATATAGTTTTATATTCATTTTTTTAATATTCATGTATTATTTATTTGTGTTTCAGTGAATAGCTGTTACAGTTCTACAAATAAAGCATTCTATCTTTTTACCTATCATTTAAAATGCTACAAAAATGCACCTGAATGCTGTAAAAGAAGTGTTTAATGCTCAACGCTTCCAAGTTACCAAACTGGGGGTGGGGGGGTCTGGGCTAAGCCCCCAATGTATCAAGACCCTAGCAACGCCCCTGCTGTCAACTCATTTGAAAAACATTCTTTAAAAAAAAAGAAGCGCGATAGTAATATAGAGATAATAATGTTACAGTTGTTGCAGTTTTAATGAACAGAAAAGCGTTTAGCCAGCGCAGCAGCAGAACGGCTAAATTGAACTCGAGGTTTTCAAAAAAAAAAAAAAAAGTGGTGGGTACAAAATGACTCACGACGAAATCTGGGGGGGACCCCCCGAAATCGACGCCTATGAGCCTATGCATTTCTGTCGCACAAATGGAAGACCTAAACTATATTAGTTTAACTCATCCTGTTCTTCATTTCGCTCATGCACCGTTAAGTTAAAATCTAGCCCGCGTTTAGAAGTTCTATGAATTCTCGCGCGCTAGAATCTCGTGAGCGCGTGCCATTCTGCGCACGAGCGTCTGTTGATTTTCCCTAAAAACCCAGCTCGCATAGAAAAGACGTTCTCAGCGTTCATACCGCGCCGGCGATTGGCAGATCATTTCCAACATTTAGCAAATGAAACCACGTGCAAGCATCTGTTTGCTCCAATCAACTGATGTAAACGGAGCGAAGCGGACCTTTGTGGGAGCAATTGCGTTTCCGTGGCGCGGAGGTGGATCTCTATTAGTGAGTGTGGAGCCCATTGAATTTGTGCTGAAAGCGGAATAATACGGTCATTTAAATAGTGGGGAAACGGATATTACCGGGCGCGTCTAATTAATCAGCTGTTTTATGCTTATTTGGCAACACACGGATTAGACTGTGCCTAGTCAATAGCGTTTTATATGAAAAAGAACCTATTATTACCTGGATGCACGGAGTATTGTGCGTTTTCTTTTGTCGTTGGAGTGTAAATTACGCATGGGCGATATTTTTGCTAGTATTTGGACGTCCACTTATTCCTTTCGTCTTTTTATGACTGAAAATTATATTTTGAAACTGACATTTTTTGTAGACCATCCAGGATTTATTCGCCTTTAAATGAGATGCTCTCCCATCGCCAGTGCCACAAAACTGCGTCTTTTTCTCCAAACCAAGAGCTGTAAAGAAGCGCAAGACCCCATCTCTGTGAATAGTGCGAGTGCTGCATCATCTCATTCAGTTTGCTGTCAGCCAAGAGACGGGCAACAATAACTTTGAACGGTTATTGAGTCTCATTTCCCTCGGTCTCCGCATCATTTCCCACAGATTCGAAGCGGGCAGCTGTTGCAACACACGCAGGTAAGAACAGAAGTGCCTTCATTTTGTTCCCATCTGATGCTGCAACGTGCGCAAGGAGCGCGTACACACAGGTCTCTCATCATAGCCCTTGCTTTGCGGTTTTTGCTTATGTTTTTATGTGTTAATCAATTTTTGTGAGCTAAATAGGGAGCATTCATAACGAACATAAGATTTGGGAATGGATACATGTCATGGGGATTGGTGTCGCACAGCGTGTGTCGTCCGCCACTGGAATTTTAATTTCCTCCCGGAGATCTGCCATGATGCTGCTGCTGTGTGTGTGTGTGTGTGTGTGTAGCTTGCTGTAGTGTTTGCGTGTGTGTGGGTCAGGATTTGTGGACTAAATAATGCTAAACGAAAACCTAAAGCTGCAACAAGGTATCTTAAAAGGATAACTTTAGGGTTAAGGGAACGAAAATGTAATATCTCAATATAACAACAATAGAAGTCAATGGAAAGTGCTCGCTGTAAAAAAAAAAAAAAAAATAAGCATGTTTGTTAACGGCTTCTGTGGCGCATTGTGAACACCAGCATTCAAGTTTCGCAAAATGCAATAATTAAGCAAATACTTCACATATCAGTTGACTATTAGATGTTTTGTTCATGTCCATCTGTTAATACCAGCACACAGGTTTTTATGCACTAGGACTTGTTGCAGACACTTTTCCTAAATCCTACAATACTTTCATTTTGTCTCCCAAGGCCTGCTGTCCTCTTTCTAACCTTCATCCCTCCATCCCCATTTCAGTGTGTGCTCGCTTGGAATGGTAATGGGCTGCATATTGGCCTGACATCTGTCATCTGCACCTGTTTGTGGATGGGACGGATGCCTCCCATCCTCCTGAGTCAGAGAAACAGAGCTGATGGTGATGATGAGGAGGATGAAGGGGGTGGGGAATGGAGAGGAAGAGTCGGCTGAGCCAAGATCTGTACTGTGCTCGCTTATAGGAAGAAGCATGTAGGATATTTACCGCAAAGCGAAGATGAAATGAGCGAGCTAAGCGAGGTGATCCATCTGCCCGGCTCTATGTCACATCCCTCTCTATCTCACTCACTGCAGCAGAGCTATTCTAAGAGAACACTTTCGACCCACGCTCTGACAAACAGATTGGGAAAAATAAAGAGTGTTTGAGAGAGAAGGAAGGATGAGAGACGTGTAATGTGGCTCGCTCAGGCCGACTTTGGAGAGTTAGTGTGCATGTGTGTCAGAGGAGTATGTGCAGATGCTGTACAGCACATCTGTGAGGCAGGCCGTCCTTCCAGGACCCTGTCTCTCCGCTTCACATCATTAGCCACACAAGGCATTGCCGATGGCAAATGAAAAGAGGCATCTCGGTGGGCGTAAAGCACTCTGTTAAACGAAAGGGCATAAGATGCACTTGGTTGCTGCATGTGAGGGACCGTTGAAAGGTGCGTAGCCTTGCTCTTTTCCACTCGTCCCTTCTTCCATAAGGGTCCCAAAGACCCTTCCTCCCCCATCCCTGCATCCTTCCTGTCTTCTCCTCTCAATAGGGTCTCTCTCGGCCCTGCCAACCCCCCACTCGGCACACATCTGTGGCTGTGTCACCCCCGCTTCCTCTCTCCCTTCGTCCAAAGCTGTACCTCTTTGAATGTATTAAACCTTCAGTATGTTCCCAGAAGCCTTTTTAGTGGCGTTTTTCACTGTTTTGTACCAGACTTTGAGCCTGGTGCTGTCATTGAGGGTTAAAAATTCACTGTGTTGCATCAGCTATGCTAACATGATAATGTTATTCACTGCTGTAACGTATGACTCAATATGTGAGAAAGCTGAGGTCGCACTACTATATGCAGGAAATATGCTGTGCATATTGCATACGCTTAGCACCTTGTTGATTGTGGAGGATGATGTGATTCACAGCCATATGATTTTGGTTGACTTTGGTTTTGTTGAATAGAAACAACATACAAGTGTAATTGAACCTGAATGCACAAATTTTATATAATTGTCATAGATTTTAGATAGTTTCTTTATTGTCATAATTGCATGGTTGAATATGTATATGTGACCCTGGACCACAAGTCCTTAGCAATGCATACTACTAATCAAAAATTAAGTTTTCATATATATATATATATATATATATATATATATATATGACAGGAAATGTGCAAAATATCTTCATAGACCATGATCTTTACTTAATAACCTGATGATTTTGGCATAAAAGAAAAATCTATAATTTTGACCCATACAATGTCATTTTGGCTATTGCTGCAAATATAGCCATGCTACTTATGACTGGTTTTGTGGTCCAGGGTCAGATATGTCAGTGTCAGAATAATAACCAAAATCTTTTATCACAGAGCGAGTAATTTTATATCACTGTTATGGTGTGTATACAAAGCTATTTTATTATACAGTATAATTATTTTAAATGGGAAAATGGAAGAAATATGGCTTATATATTAAATAACTATATAGTAATGTGTAATTCTGTAAAGTAAATTACATTAAACAACACTATTTAATTTGATTTATTTTCACTTTTGTTTAAACAAAAAAAAGTCTAGCATCAGTATACAGCTACTGCTTCACATAATGCAATACGTGAGTAAAAAAAAACCTGTGAAACTATTATTTCTAAATTTACATTTTAAGAGGATGAGTTATGTTTAAAGAAGGATTATTGTATGTTGTGACCTGAATTGGCACTTGTAGACAATGCAATGCTCTGATTGTGCCTAAAACTCCTTAATATCAAGATCTTCTTCCATTCATCATCCTATTCCATCCTATATTATTCCAAGTTTCATTAACATGAAGAAGTGCTGCCCACTGAAATTAATGCCTAATTATTATATTGTTTGCTGTATTAAGAAACATATACAGCATGTGATATTTTTGAAAATCAGTGGTAGAAGGAATACTAATAAGACGTTGGGGTTGTGAATACATAAAAAAAGGATTTAACTAATGCATAAAAATGTATTTAGATGTTGTCAATATATGCACCTTGATATGTATTGCATCTGTTAATTTCCTGTATGTTCTTGCACTGTGCCGTTTGTGATATATCATGTTAGGCATTTTAGCTCATTGCAGATCAGGTATTTGATTCATTCTTAACTTCCTTTTGTTTTTCAGAGAAAATCCAAGACTAGCAAAGGAAAACTGAAGCCAAGACGAAGAGCCATCAGCCTGGATGAAAACGACTGGAGTCCTGGCCAGGAATACAAGTCGTCTTCTTTTCTAAAGCAGATGAACTATCACTGTTTTTGTGTGCCAGGGGCTTTTTGAAAGGATGTTGATTTGCACAGATTGAAGATTTTCTCTTTGACTTTTTGCTACCAAAACCAGTGCCAAACTCTTAACCGTGCCAACCAGAAGCAAGAAATTATTTCATTAGTATTTTTGCAGTTTTATTGATCCATTTAAGCCATTGAAACTAAATTTTCGCCGACATTAGTTTGCAATTGTTACCTTACCTTCACTATTAGTTTGTTTTTTAAAATAATAGCATGTAACAGTTCCCAAGGTGGAAAGTTTATATGTGCATCACTTAGTACAAGTCAAAAAACAACAAGCAGCTTTGACTCCCCAAAATAGGGAAAACAGTGCATTATTGGTTAAACATGCTTTATGTAAGAGTGGCCGTTACGAATGCATTAGCCTGAGAGAGTTTGGATCCTGATCGATTGATCGATGGCTGGACGGGCTTATGGATGGCTGGCACAAGCCTCATTAAACTATCCAAAGTGAGTTGCTGCTAATTCTGTTGATTAGTCGTCCGTTCCTCTCACTAAGGCCCGTTTAACTCATCCTCTCCATCAGATCTCTTTAGTCATCCATCTCGTTTGGTCCTCCCTCCTCTACAGAATCCTCAGAAGTCTCTGAAGGGTTTAGATACTGAAGCCATACGTCTCATAGCCATATTAACGTCAAGATCTCTGCCATCACTGCGAGGATTTGGTCAGGCGGGAAGAGCAGGTGCATGGGTATATTCAGGAATATCTTTAGAGGTGTGCATGTTCAACGGTGGTCCAGGTTTGACGTTCCGTAATCTGCCATATTCACCAGCGAGCCATTGAGGCATTTACTGTCTTGACTGTGGGATGACGTTCGAAGTTGTCCCACTACTTGAAAAGACGCTCTTTAACACTTAGGATAGGTCTTTTGGTGCGCTTGCTTGACGATCTTCACGTGTTCCACATTAACGGATGAATCCTGACTTGTTCATGCCTGTTCAGTGGGCTCAACCATGCTGTCCTGCCAGAACTGGGCCCAAGCCCCCGTTTGTTTTATTCTGTTGGGTTGAGCTAAATCCAGAGCAGAGACACTCACACAAGAGGGTCCAACACACATAGACCCACACACTTTACCTAGACTCAGTCCATCCTTCCATTTCCTCTCTTCCTTTCCTGAACACTTCTTCCTTTCTGGCCTGACTTGTGTCACCAAACCAGGAACTAATATATACCTGCTGCTTGTTACACTTCTTGAGTGTCCTAACCGACCTACACTCTTCCAAAGCCTTCGTAATGAGCCTTTGTCCAGTGGTGCCGCCTTTAGAGAAAAGATCAGCTCTTCCCCATTTCTGAACTCTTTATAGTTTCTCGCTCATCGCTTCGTCCTACCTTTATCTCTAGCCTCAATGACTTTCTCCTGAAACTCGAAAAAAGATGAAGTACCACTGACACTGTTAGTCTGATTATGTGGACTTCACAACAGAACCTCAACGACCCTTGTAAGTCTCACAAGACATTCTCATTGACAATTAAATCCTAAAGCGGCAACCAACTGAGATTTGTTTACAAGACGATATCAGTTCTTGGAACTGACGATGACAATTGTTTACAAGTCACACGGAATAGCTGAGCACTAGAAACTGTTTCTTTCTATTCGGTTGTTTAGTGAGTCGACAACTGAAGTGCCAACCAGAATAGAAAACATTTGGTTTACACTTGAACAGAAATGTTTACATGTTGCCCATAAGGTGAAGTCAGATTGAGTCTTGAATAAATTGTTAGTGCCATAGATCAGTTCAGTTACACAGACTTAAACAAAACCACCTTTAATTAAGAAAAAGCTAAGCCCATGATTTTGTGAAACTTTAAAGGTTTACAATGGCAAAATATACATAACGACTAAATTGCTTACAATAAAAGAGTCAAATAGTTGTTCATTTAATTTTCATTTAATTTTATAGAATTTGCTCATTGAGAAGATTACAAATACTTAATTTTGTGCCAAATCAAAATTTTCAAACATTCCAGCTCTCACCCATTAAGCATAAAACTTATATATAGATTACCTCATTCTAGTTAATAATTTCCTCCGAAATATGTTTACACCCTAACTGAGAGTCTCGTGCTTATTTTCTTTAACCCGAACTCCCGCACTTGGATGTGCACTTTGCATATTAAATAATTTGCATGCTAGTGTATGCACACGTGAAAGAGAGATTAACTTGTCTACATGTCTTATATATTGGCACACTGACTTGCAACTTTTGATAGACTTCAGCTTTTTGTAGTCCTCGGAAGTCTTTTGTACGAAGGCTTCACATTTTTTTCATCTTTGATAAAATCAACGCCCATTGTATCAAGATGCCACCCGCTGCCATCTTGCTTTTCTTCCTGTTTGGCCCTGTGGTCTCTACAGTGACTATTACCTCGGAACGCTCCTCCGTGAACGGGGGTCCAGTGCTGCTTCTGTTGCGAGGACGCAGCCGCAAGTTCCCTCAACAGGATGTGAGGGGCAAGGAGGCAGCAGCCATGGCGGCAGAGCCAGAGGCAGCTGAGGTCCCTCTGAGACCCCTGCCACAAATTATGCTACCCCGCAATGTGACGGCCGATGCCCTGAAGCCCCCGCTGGGCGCGGCGCAGGTGGCACCTCCTCCTCGGCGCCTGGTGGACGTGGACGTGTGTCAGGGCTACTACGATGTGATGGGACAGTTCGACAACACTTTCAACTGCACCAAGGGCACCTACATTTACTGCTGCGGCACCTGTCATTATCGCTTCTGCTGTGAGCACCAGCGCAACCGTCTAGATCAAGACTCCTGCACTAATTACCGCTCACCCGACTGGGCCATCACGGCGGGACCCATCACCCAGCCCCCAGTCCGACATGACCCAGACTTCGACCCACTGCAGCAACAGAGCAACAACACGCCTTACGTCATCGGAGGAGTCATCTCGTTTACCATGGCCGTGGCCATTGGGGTTAAAGTGGCCTTCCATAAACTGTCTCGACGACCGAGGAACAGAGACATCAACATGCCTAGGTAAATGAAAGGCCCATTATGACCGGGCTCACGATGTGGAAGGAGACAATGCTGTAAACATCTGAGTCTGCATCAGTGACTGCCATCTGAAGAGATCTGCAGTGATTTTAATGTCAGGCTCTTTCAGCTTTTGCCTTTTGATTCTGTCATACCCTCATCCTGCGTTTTTACTGTTTATCTCTCTCTCTTCAGGGCGCTGGTGGATATTCTGCGTCACCAGTCCAGTCCGGTCCAGCAAGGAGAGAGGAACAACAGCACGGTCCTCACAACCGCCACCTCCAGTGAGGGCATGCTGGGGCGGACGTCGAAAAACTTCTACACTCCCGTCCTCCAGAGCAAAGACAACCGGAGTGAGTCTATCTCACCCACACATAAGAGTTACAGAACGAATGAAAAGCTAAAAGTGCACAACTCATATACATTAGCAGGGGAATGGATATTGAGAAAGAGGGGTTTGAATCATAGAATCACCTGGGCAGAAATGAAATCTGGAGGCATGATTTTGTCGACAGATCGACAAGCCTGAGTGTATGAGGTAATGTAGAACAGAGGATGTGTCAGAAATGAGTCAGATTCGTTCTGCTTCAGATGCCATGTAACCACACGAAACTAGAGCAACAAATAAAGGAGTAGGTGTTTTCCACCTTTAAAGCTAAAGCATTTTCAAATAACATCCAAAATAGGAAAGCTTAACGTAAGCAGCACGGGGGCTGCGTTTAGGAAGTAATCAGCGGCCAGTGAATAAAATACAAATACAAATCTTGCCATAATGTTTGTTGTTTATCAGCTGGTTTTGAGGAGTGTACGTAGTAACCAACGATTAGACCTATGTCTTAAATGTCCTATGTCACTAAAGTCGTTAGTGAATTTAAATTGAAATGTTTACACTTCAAAACACGTTCACGCTATACGTTCAGAAGTTTGGGGTCTATAAAGATTAGTTTTAATGTTCTGGAAAGAAGTCTCTTTTTCTCACCAAGGCTCCATTTATTTGAAATCTTTCAGACTTATTATCAGCAATGCTGAAAGAATCTTAATATTTTTGTAGAAACCATAATAAATATTTTCAGGATTCTTTGATCAATATAAAGTTTAAAAGAACATCATTTATTTGAAATATAAATCTTTTGTAACAACATTATAAATTAATTTACTATAACTTTTGAATAATTTACTCCATCCTTGCTTAATAAATCATTTTGAACATTGTGTGTGTGTGTGTGGGTGTGTATATATATATATTCATAAAATTCATCAATACTTTCCAAATGTTTTGTTTAATAATTCATATGCAAGAAGAAAATCACTTTAATTAATCTAAATTATGTAACCAAATATTTAAAACTGTGGATACCAAAGGTAAAAATGTACTAAATGTATAAAATTAATAATATTATGGGGATGAACCCTTCATTGTTTGTGCTATTTATCACTAATTTCACAGTTGATGTTCTTTTTATGGTTGAGACCATCTTTTCATGATATTTCTGTTTTCACTCTCAAGTTTCAATGTTTGGCTGCAGTTGCTAACAGAACACATACTTTTTAAATGTGCTGCAGGCGGTCTGTCCAATCAGTGAGGAGAGTCTTTTAGTGGCACCAATCAGTTGTAAGAATATCACCAATATTGAAATTGAAATATGACTGCACTGCAAGCAAGCAATGTGGTAAAAGCAAGAAAAATGCATCACTTACATAAGTGCTTGCATTCTAGACGGTTTCATCCATTATAACTGGACTGTTATTTTTGCATCGTGTTTTTCACTTGCAGTACTGATAGATATTTTGTGAAAAAAATTGGGGTGCAGGCCACTGAAAACCATTTTTAAGAGATATTAAACATGCTAAGAGGCCTTGCATTTTGCACCTGGGAGTGGATCAGTGTTCACTCTGCTCTCTTGCAGCTGGGAAACACAGTTTTGGCCAGACTGGGTCCAGTCCTAAACACACAGCTACTATCGGTAAGCCAAGGAGCTTAGGCAGAGTGTGCAAATGTGTTGCTTGTGTGAGAGCACCAGTAAAAAAAAAGCTTCAGATTTGTCTGTGTGTATTTGTCACTGCCTATGTTTTGGCTTGGTCTCGTTGGTTCGAGTGTGTTTGTTCATGCCCTCCCACTCTGTCGCCACCCTGAGCTATTTTCCTGCTGTTTGTCCTGCACCCAGCAATGTTTGCACCAGTCACCAAAGCTTCAGTAAATGTGCTGGCATGCCTAGAAGCATAATGCCAAAATCATGAAGAAAAAAAGTGTCTTTTCTTCATGTTTATGTATGTTATTCATTTATATTTATCTTAAGTACATGAATATTATAATTAACCAATAGATTGGGAGAAAAACATATAGATGTTCTGGATTCCACCTTCCTTTCTCTCTCTCTCTCTCTCTCTCTCTCTCTCTCTATCTATCTATCTATCTATCTATCTGTCTGTCTGTCTGTCTGTCTGTCTATCTATCTATCTATCTATCTATCGTTCTATCTATCGTTCTGTCATTCTATCATTCTGTCTATCTATGATCTGTCAAGACCCTTTACTTTTTTTTAAGTTGAATTATTTAATTTCTTGAAATGCTAACTCAATTCAAATTCATACTAAGAAATTGAATTCTAACTTAAAATGTATTCTCATTTCAGTTTCTAAATGGCTCACATCCCAGATAGACAGAATTATTTCCTTAAAATTATTTTGCCTGTTAGTGTGGGTGGTGGAAAGAAAATCGTAAAAACCAAAAGAGGAATTTAGTTTTTTAACACTTCAATTATAATTTAGTTTTTTGGGGGTTCTTCCTGTTTTTTTTATTTATTTATTTTTTTATTTATTTACTGTATATACATAATATTAAATATAGCATATAATATTATGTACTATATGATGTTTGTGACCCTGGAGCATAAAACCAGTCATAAGTTGCTGGGGTATATTTGTAGCAATAGCCAATAATACATTGTATGGATAAAAATTATCGATATCGTTTTCCCAATAATCACTAGGATATTAAGTAAAGATCATGTTCCATGAAGTTTTTTTTTACATTCCCTATAGTAAATACATAAAACTTTATTTTTGATTAGTAATGTATTGCTAAGGACTTTATTTAGACCCAATATTTTTTATTTCTGTGCCCCTTTAGATTCCAGATTTTTAAATAGTTGTATCTCAGCCAAATATTGTAATATCCTAACAAACCATAGGACGCTTATTTAATCAGCTTTCAGATGATGTAAATCTTAAAATTTCAATTTCAAGAATGAACCCTTATGAATAGTTTTGTGGTCCATGGTCACATTTGTATACTATATTTTGTAACATATATGTGAGAATCATAACAGTTTTGAAAAGCCTTTGACTCCATGAGTCAAAATAGCAAATGTTGCATGCCATGGTGAATTGGGGCTGGTGAACTGAACTGGACTGCTAACTCCAAGGTACTTAAGTTCAAATCTCAGCAAGGATGATCTATCAACTGGAGAGCTGCTGAGTTCCCCTGTGACCACTGTACCCTTGACTACGTTTAATCTGAAGTGCTTAACCCAAGGTAGCTCCGGGGGGGGGACTCTCTCTGTAGTATGTGTACTGCAAATTACTTATAAATTAATTTAAAATTGCACTTCCCATGGTGGTAACACATAATATAACAAAACTACTGTACATTAATACATAAATACATTATAAGAGAGAACAAACAACATAATAAAATATCTAAAATATGATCATTAAAAAAAAAAGAAAAAAAAAGGATGTTATCATTATATAAGGATTAAGGGTTTTAAATTTTAGTAAACAACAAATAAGACAATATTCTAGTCACACATCTCTCCACAAACGTTCCAGTTCCACTGTAGTCTAAGTGATTCTGCCATTGTCATTTAGAGACTCAGGATGCAGCTTCAGTGTTCCAGTTACCCATATTCTACATTCGACCCAGATCGATATGTTTTGAACACATAGTTGTTGGTGTTTGTCTTATTGTCTTTTGTTCTCCTCTCCTAGAGCGAGTTCCACGCATGAACAACACCCAGCTGGCCTCAACAGGAACACTGCTGTCCAGCAAGCACAATAATTCTGGCTATCACCCCTCCTTCTCTCACTCCTTCCACAACCTCGCCCAGCTACCTCCATCATACGAGACTGTCATGAAACCAGAGCTCAACCGCTACAGCTCCCTCAAGAGGCTAGGTGAGTGTGCGTCTGAAAAAGAGAGTGTGTAATTTCAGATCTGCTACTACTCAGAGGGTGTCTGTGAGGGAGTGTAGCATGGGGTCAGCCGCTACTGTTGTAGTTTTTGCATGTTTAATTTTATCAGTATGAATGGGAAATATTTTAATTGATCATATTCCTATTCAATTAACACTTAAAAACTATAATCGAAAGAATTTGGAAATTACTACGACAAAAATTTATTTAAATAAAATGGCTTTTTAAAAAGGGTCAAGATTAACCTCTATTTACCTAGCATTTGTATATTAGATATTATATATGTATATTTTAGCTAGATTACATTTTACACATTCAATCTGAGTGTGATTGGATGGTGTGATCTCACTTTACCACACAAAATGCAAATCTCCACATACAAAATACAAAAGAGGTTATGTTAAACTGAAATTATGTCAGTTAAATATTAAGTTAAATTAATTTAATAAACAGTAATGGATTGTTCAGAATTTCCATCGTCTCATGCTGTTCCTTTCTTTATGAACTCTGTAGTTTGTTTAAATAAATAAGTTTTTAGATATTAACTAAAGATAACGCATTTAGTGTCATGACCATAATTTTTTTTATTTTTTTACTGCATCTAGTTTCAAATAATTCATTAATATATCCTTGTTCTTTGTTATTAAAATATTAAGGTATTACAGGTGCTGGTCATATAATTAGAATATCATCAAAAAGTTTATTTATTTCACTAATTCCATTCAAAAAGTGAAACTTGTATATTATATTCATCCATTACACACAGACTGATATATTTCAAATGTTTATTTCTTTTAATTTTGATGATTATAACTTACAACTAAGAAAAATCCCAAATTCAGTATCTCAGAAAAATAGAATATAACTTAAGACCAATACAAAGAAAGAAATTTTAGAAATCTTGGCCAACTGATGAGTATTAACATGAAAAGTATGAGCATGTACTGCACTCAATACTTAGTTGGGGCTCCTTTTGCCTGAATTACTGCAGCAGTGCGGCGTGGCATGGAGTCGATCAGTCTGTGGCACTGCTCAGGTGTTATGAGAGTCCAGGTTGCTCTGATAGTGGCCTTCAGCTCTTCTGCATTGTTGGGTCTGGCATATCGCATCTTCCTCTTCAAAATACCCCATAGATTTTCTATGGGGTTAAGGTCAGGCGTGTTTGCTGGCCAATTAAGAAGAGGGATACCATGATCCTTAAACCAGGTACTGGTAGCTTTGGCACTGTGTGCAGGTGCCAAGTCCTTTGGGAAAATTAAATCTGCATCTCCCTAAAGTTGGTCAGCAGCAGGAAGCATGAAGTGCTCTAAAACTTCCTTGTATACGGCTGCGTTGACCTTGGACTTCAGAAAACACAGTGGACCAACAACAGCAGATGACATGGAACCGCAAACCATCACTGACTGTGGAAACTTTACACTGGACCTCAAGCAACGTGGATTGTGTGCCTCTCCTCTCTTCCTACAGACTCTGGGACCCTGATTTCCAAAGGAAATGCAAAATTTACTTTCATCAGAGAACATAACTTTGGAACACTCAGCAGCAGTCCAGTCCTTTTGTCTTTAGACGCTTCTGACACTGTCTGTTGTTCAAGAGTGGCTTGACACAAAGAATGGGACAGCTGAAACCCATGTCTTGCATACGTCTGTGTGTAGTGGTTCTTGAAGCACTGACTCCAGCTGCAGTCCACTCTTTGTGAATCTCCCCCACATTTTTGAATAGGTTTTCTTTCACAATCCTCTCCAGGGTGCGGTTATCCCTATTGCTTGTACACTTTTTTTACCACATCTTTTCCTTCCCTTCGCCTCTCTATTAATGTGCTTGGACACAGAGCTCTGTGAACAGCCAGCCTCTTTTGCAATGACCTTTTGTGTCTTGCCCTCCTTGTGTAAGGTGCCAATGGTCGTATTTTGGACAATTGTCAAGTCAGCAGTCTTCCCCATGATTGTGTAGCCTACAGAACTAGACTGAGAGACCATTTAAAGGCCTTTGCAGGTGTTTTGAGTTAATTAGCTGATTAGAGTGTGGCACCAGGTGTCTTCAATATTGAACCTTTTCACAATTCAAATTTTCTGAGATACTGAATTTGGGATTTTCCTTATTTGTCAGTTATAATCATCAAAATGAAAAGAAATAAACATTTTAAATATATCAGTCTGTGTGTAATGACTGAATATAATATACAAGTTTCACTTTTTGAATGGAATTAGTGAAATCAACTTTTTGATGATTATTCTAATTATATGACCACCACCTGTATATTAATATATTCTTTGTCAATATTTAATTATATGCTTTATTAATATTAAATATTAAGTATAGAAATATAAAATTAGCATTAACCACCATTAATAAATGCTGTAAAAGTATTGTTCATTTTTAGCTCATAAGGCCTAATGCTATATAAGGCCTAATCTGTTAACGAACTGAGTCTAATTGTGGGGTTTTACCAAAAAATGTGCAATGCAGCATTTTTAGCAATTATTTTTAGAATTATAAAATTACTTGCATAGCTGAATGTGTCAAACACATTTGCATGTTACACCGTCATTAAATGTGATTAACATCTATGCCAGACAACTTCCAAATTCAGTCACATTGCATCATTTTAATGCAGTCAAATGTGATTTGATCACCAAAATGCTTGTTAATGACTGGAGTAATGGGTCAAATTTATGAAAGATACTCATTTTCATATTTCCTTACTACAGAGAAAAACTTGGATGAATATTCTGGATATTACAGCTCCAAGCGACGGCCAGATAATGCTCCTCCCAGCTTTCACTCCTCCCAGCACCACCTTCCTTGGGGTGGTGACTTCACACTGGGTGCCCGGGGTACCCTCCCGCTAAACACATCCCGTACGCGCATCCACATGCCCACTTCCACCCCCAACCCCTACCCTCTACCCCAGACACAGTACATCTCCACGTTTGACATGATGAGTAAACCACCTCGCCGGGTGATGTCCCAAGACCAGCTTCTGGCGCTGGGGGAGGGGAACACTCTCTCACGCCTCTCCAAGAACCAGCAGCAACAGTACTTCAAACCCATGACCACCAGCAAGAGCTCCAACACTCAGACTTTACGCAAGTCTCATGAACGCCTCTTGGTCTCTCCAGACCGCCTGGAGGAGCGAATGATGGGTGATTATGGCGGGATGGTGCCCACCATGTCCCGTCTCACGCACCACCAGAAAGCGCAATCGCAGCAAAACGTGTGCGTGACGCCCTCGCTCGACCGCCATCACATGATCAAAATGAATTCGCACCCTACCTCTGGCCGTGAGCAGGACCACATAGTCGCCACCATGTCCTCTGGCCACGGGGTCGGGACTTTGGGATGGGGTGAGGTCCACGGCTCCGGAGGAGGGCCCGGAGCGATGGCGCACAGCGCTCGCCGGATGGCCTTCGCCACGAAACGCCAGAACACCATCGAACAGCTGCATTTCCTTCCCGGAGGAGGTGGGGGAGGGAGTGCAGGGGGTGGAGGTCAGGCGCTGAGGACGGGGAGCAAGAACGAAGTAACCGTGTGAGCGCAAAAAAAAAAAAAAAAAGATGTTAAGGAGACAATGGATAGATCAGGTGTGATTGCGCAAGCCGAAGAGAGGGAAGACGATGGAGTGTAAAGAAGGCTGAAGAACGGAAAGGAGGAAGTAAGTAAGAAAGGGGTCAGAAATCAGGCCCAAATGAATGGAATACACAGTGTGTTGCTATTGCGAGAAAGAGGGATGTAAAAACCATAGTATAAGTGATTCTGTTGATCCCTAAATTGGCAAATTCTCCATAAATAGGAATGTAAAGAAGGGCCCAGGTCTCCTCTGACCTGGGAGTAATATGTAGTGTCTCAATGGCTCTATTTAGACATGATCTGAGGAGATGCAAAAAAGAAAAGGTTCATTACTAGAATAGGCCAAGTTTTCTCTATTTAGTACATTTAAGCTGATGTAAAAGCCAGTTGGTTTAGGGGTTAATTTATTTTTCCTGAATCCAATCATACAGTTGACCTTGCCTCTGAATATTTGGCTTCATTCAATGCAAAGTGTTATTCTCAAAGAGGTGCATCACAGTCATCATTCAACTAAGGGAACAATGAGATAAACTGGATGAAACTGACAAGTGTCCAATAGTACACTGAATTACCTCACGGAAACTATGATTTGACCTTTCTCAAATCAGATCTGACTTGACTTGGGAATGGATTACTGTGCACGTTAAGCAGTTTGCCAACAAGTGAAGAAAACACTGGTAATTCGTCACAGAGAAGAACTTGAGGACTTGAAAAATGTCACTCGTTTTGTGACCTGACTCTTTAGTCTGCACTGTTAATATTAGTCCAAACGCTATCAGCCATATTAGAGCTTATTCATATGGAGTATAATGGAGGAAAACATCTTCATTGGGAGACGGGTGTTATACTGATGATCAGAGATTTTTAGCCTCGTATACTGAGACTGAATCAAAGCTGACATGAATACTTGTCAGTTTGATTTTTTTTGCATTGTGGATCAAATTTAGGCTTATTTATGATATGATCAAAAGGCTGTCAGATAGATGGGGAAATCAAGTCTGAACTAAAAATGCTTGAGCAGACAGACATTTGGAAAATGAATTCAGCCATTGAAATCTGATAGAAGTCATGCCTCTTTCTTGCATGTTTGACTAATCAGAGAACAGCTGGAGTTATTACGGTTGTTCTGTTATTTATAAGCGTTAAGAGCTGAGATTTATTCATGGGCATGCGGTAATGTCAAATAAGACAGCATACTCTTCACACTTAATTTGCTACTCAAGCTGTTGTATTGAGGGGAAAGGGTTGGTTATACAATGGACAATATAATCCAAGGGCTATTCTGAAACTTCTTCATTTGTGTCTGTGCTTCCGTGTTCTGACGGCTTTTTATCTTTTCCCGAGGCTACGTGCCAATGAGTGTACAAAACAGAAAAATAGAACAAAATCTGCAAAGCTACTTCAAACAGTCTTTTTCACTGTAGGATACATTATTATCTAACCGATGAGTTAGGATTTAGGATTAAAAGGTGTCTTGTTTATCTATACTATATTCAAGAAAAATGTATTTTTTGTTTGCAATTTCAGTTTTTCAGCATTCTCCACATCAAATGGACACTGTTGTGGTGGAATGTCTGAGACCAACCTGGCTGAGCAAAATTATTGGGCCATAATATAGTATTTTAGATCAGTCAGCAATGTTTAAGCTTTCATTACTGTAACTTTAACTCAATTTAAAAGCATTGAAAAAGGTTTTATATATATATATATATATATATATATATATATATATATATATATATATATATATATATATATATATATATATATATATATATATATATATATATATATATATAATTAAATCCCGAATGTCAAATGTGTACACATGCCAATTTCTGTGCATATATATAAATATATATTCATCAATATTATTCATATTCTTGATTATAAACATATTGTTTTGTTTTTTTCCACTGTGACTTTAGAAATTGTTTTTGTTTCCTTTTTCTGTTTATATTTGAGTTTCTAGTGGATTCTAACCTTTGTAACTCGACAAAAAAACAGATGCAATCATAGTGAAAAGACAAAACGCATGAAGATGTCAAAGCCAGTGTTGATGATGTCATATTGCTGACTTCTGATGTCAAGGTGTGTATGTGTCCAGTTTGTGTGTCTGTATTTGTGTGCTTGTGTGTACTTCAGTGTCTATTTTGGAATGCTTTATCTCGCAATTTATCTGACTTTTGCTTTGTGTGAAGTCAGAGAATGTGCATTTCAGAAAACCCAAAATATTATTTTCTTTTTAAGTGATTGTCTCTCTGAATGCAAAAAATAAAAAAAATCCAAAAAAATAGAATACAAAAAATAAAGAAACAAAAATAAAGAATTTTTTTTTCCATTGCTGCATTCACCAAAGTTATGGAAAACAAAATAACCACAAGAGTATTTAGTGTCTTTATATATATATATGTTTTTATTTATTCTTTATTTTATTTTTTGTTTTTCCCCATGAAATACATAAACATTGTTGTAAATTTTTGGGGAGAAAATGCCAAAATGCCATGCATAAAATATTTACAGCAAAAACTTTATTATTATTTTTAAATAAAATCCTCATCATTAAGAAAGATTGGTGTACTTTTTCTCATTAATTATTAATTATGTTGGTTTGTGTTTAGGGGAGAGTGGGGACAGTTGCAACACTTTTTGCATTTGTTTTAGTTTCTAAGAGACTGTTTGCATTAGAAAGCCAGAATTTTAATACAATGAAGCCACATCAGTCAGCTACTCACCCGCATTGCTTTAACACGTGCACATATGATTATATACATACATTTTATACTTGAATAGACAGAGTCAAATGTTGCAACTGACCCCACAACAGGAGACAGTTGCAACAGTCCACAGGGGCAGTTGCAACATTCATTAACATGTAATTAAAACCATTCTTATATATCATTTTGCAATTTCTTAATTTTCTTTGTAGACATGGTCTTTAATAAGTGAAATTGGCTGTATAAAAACAAAGAATAGTAAATGGGGGGGAGGGGGTCTTTTAAAATAACAACCATGTCTTGGTTAATTATTACAATACATTTGAACTACAAAATATTAATGAGAATCAAGACACTGAAATTTAATAATAGCCTAAGAACTAGTTTGACCAACTAGGAGTTAACCAATTGGAAGTCAGTCTTACATTTTTAAATTCAAATTAGACAAATCTACCATTTCATGGAATTGACTTGAGTCCGCTTTTGAAATAAGTCCAAGTTAAGTTTTTAAATAAAAAGGAATAATACCTAACTATTAAAAGGGGTTCTTTATGAATCCATAAAATTACAATTCTGTAATGTTATGGCAAGCTTTTACATCAGTGTTGTGGTAACGGACAGCATGTTGGGACGGTTGCAACAATGTGTGGCGACACTGACAGCTGTGACAAAACTTGGTGTATTATCTTGACACATCTTTGACACATGCTATCTATGCCTATTAGAAGCTAAGAAAACACAGATATAAATCATATGTTTTTACAATGCTTCACGCAAACAGTATGACAAAAAATCTGATTATTAAAAAAATACCTTTTTACTATGAAAATTATTATTTGTAGAAGGAATGGTCAAATGTGCCTGATTTCATCCAGGATTAATCACTCCTGATTTGAAGAAATAAGCCATGTTGCAATCGTCCCCACTCTCCATATGTTTTGGGATTTTTAGCCCATATCTCAATATATTATGTGAGTATTATTATTATTTTTTTACATTGGGTAAAACAGCCAACTCAGTTAGCAAAGTTTGACATCTATATGACTTGGGGTTAGAATGTGTGGATGGTTTATATTAACGATGAAAGAGAGAGAAGAATGTAGTGGTTGATTTATTGTCTAAAGGTTCAAAGTGGGTTCTGCATATTTACATAGGCTTGCCATAAATCTCAGCTTTTCATTCACTTGCACTCACTCATCTTTTTAATTTTCTTTATATTTAGTGGTCTAAAATGTTGTTTAAACCTAGCTTTTTTATTTAGGTTAAATTGCTATGGTGTAGGCTACATTATATTTCTATTTGACATCAAATCCTTTTTTTGCAGTATAATGTTCTGTTTTGTATTTATTGGTCTAAAATGGGCCGTTTCAGGTTCTTAAATGGTTCCTGAGGGAGACGGACGAGGCATCACCGACATTCGCCATTTTGAGGGGCAGGGTGGGCGAGGACCTTATGTTCGGGTAGGGTGGGGGGAGAGACGGCGGCATGTTGGTAAAATGGCTTCAGAGAGGTGCTGTGCCCTGCATCCTTTCCAAAATATATGTGCCGTCTTAAAATGCTGCGCGCGTTCTCTCTCTCTCTCTCTCTGTCGTTCTCTCGCAACGTGAAATAACGTCTAATTAATTTGGCTCGCATATGCGCGGAACAGCTGTCCCGACTGCCTATTTTTTATCAGTCAACGCGCAGCGCGAGAGAGATGAAATGTGATATTTTTGAGTCTCGCGCAGGATGTTCGTGAATTGTGCGTTTTGAGAATGTGTTACGTCACACAGCAGTGGAATATTTAGAACGTGCCGCACGCCATTGGTTTTTGGCGCTTTTAGACGCTGGTTTACTAACCCTGTAGCTTTACGACTACTTAATGTACTTAATGCCGTCAAATACAAGGTTCGGGTGTTATCGTTATTGAAACTAAGTGACGCACCATGTCTCTATCATACTACCTTAATAAACTCAAATACATTATCGAATGCAAACGCTTCTTTTGCCCCCACTATGTCACAAACTGATTTCAGTGCGCTAAGCAGGACAATATCGGACGTTTTAACATGTAACACCACCCGGAACTTGTATCACTGCCCGGAAACGACCACTGTGAGGCGAACAGAAGTACCCAAAGGAAGAAGGGGGCACTAAAAATTGACACGGGGCGGAAAATATTTGGCCGACCATAATCCGCAAAAAAAAAAAAAAAAAAGGAAATCAGCGGAAAACGGATTGGAAGTCCAGTTTCGGTCGAAATCTTTGGATGAGAGCGATCTCGCGCGAGGTTGAGCGTTAGCGAGCGCAGTCAGCGGAAATTGGGGTTTGTTTAACGGATCGAAAGCGATGGAGAGGCCTGCGAGAGTGTTTTTCCACGGGATGAGGAAAAATGACCTGCTAACCTGAAATCGGAAACCGCCTTTGTGCACATCTACGCTTTCGGCGCCCTTTTTAGCTTTATTATTTTCACACATTGCTCTTCGAGAGGACTTTCTCCGTTCACGAGCAGGTGGGATATTAAAGCTTTTAAATACATCTGTTGCAGTGTAAAAGGGTACGACGTCTTTATTTCGCTAGCTAAGAGGCTAGCCGAGTGAAGTGGGCTGATAGGCTGAATCAATCTGACGGCTGTCTGCACTCACAGTCACTTTCTTGTTTATGTTTCTGTTTTTCTGTCATGTTGTTATTCTCTACGCAACGAGTAGCATGCGCACATTTAGCTAAGTTAGTGCATGATAACACCAAGTTGTTTGTACATTTAACAGCTTTGATTTGCTGTAATTTTTTTATTTTGAAACTTTTTGCTGTGCCATAGAGGGATGTGATTGAAAAAGGGAATTCGTCTTTCCCCCTCTCCCTCATCCCCCTTCACAGTCCACACAACCATCCGAGAGAACAATCGGCGCTGTTCCTTCAACCTGCAGAGCCTTTGGTAAGTTTGCAGTTATACAATGGAAATTAATTGTAGTTGCGTGGAGATTTTGCCTTTGTCTTTTATGTTGACATTGTGTCATCATTTTATTTTCTCTGCTGGGCTCCTGATTTTTATGGTTTTTTTGTTTTGTTTTTTCAGTGAATTGCTGATTATTGATTACTTTTCCAAGCATGTTCTCTTATTGGAGTTATTGGTACATTTCAGTTACATTTGACAAGTATAAAAATTTGATTGTCATATTTTAGGATATATATATATATATATATATATATATATATATATATATATATATATATATATATATATATATATATATATAAAATATAGCACAGTATTTAACTGTCTGTTTTTCTTTATATTTACAATATACATTAAAATTATATATTTATTCAACGTGAATTCATGTAAATGGCAGCCATTTGTTTGTTTGATACATACATAAATTGCTGTACAAGTGTGAATTTGGTCACCTTTGTTTACATTGAATAAAACAACCATTGGTATTTTTAAGTAGTTTCAGCTCAGTTTCTTTTGACTATAAGAAGGATTTGATTCGTGCAGATATAAGCATTTGATATTGACAGGTTTAAGGACTCGTAATGACCAGTTTGTATTGGAACGTATGGGTGAATGTTTCAAACTGTTCTGGCTGGTGTGGATTTTACATCAGTATATTTCTATCTACCAGTCTTTAGAAATCAATGCAAGGTAAATTGGGTCACTGTTGACATTCATTTATTAGTTTATTTAATAAAGAACTTGCTGTGCAAGTTTGGCTGCTTTTGTACATTGAGTAAAACAAGCAGTGGTCACTTAAAGTTTCTTTTGACAAATATAATATCTATCAAAATCAAGTCCTTATTAGAATTTTTAAGGACCACTTTGTTTGGAATGTATGAATATGGACAGTTTATTTATTGATTTATAATGATTCTTATTTGCTTAGTTCTTAATTGTATATTTTGAAAAAATCTTACTATGTAGTTGATTAGAATACATTTAGCTTGTCATTTATAACAAAGCTTGCATATCCGACAACGGGTTGTACAGTTAATCTCAGACCTAGGTGCACCTGATAACCATACTGATTTTAATTTGTTAACATGTTATTTGGCTTAGCCCTCAAATGTAATCTCAGTATTACTATACTGAAGTCTTGTTGTGATACTAGCAAAAACATACACAGCAACAAAAAAAAAGAATATATAATTGTTACAAGGCATGTTATATGATAACATTACTTTATTTAACTAAATAATTAAAGTTTCATTTTTATTTTTAGGTATGCATGAGCTTGTGACTAATTTGGTGACATTTGTTTACACTGAGTAAAACAACTAGTGGTCTTTTAAATAGATGCAGCTTATTTCCTTTTGAAACCTAGAAGGACTAATTTAGATTCCTTGAATAGAAAGTTCAAAAGAAAGTAATAACTTAGAAAAGTGTAAAATTTATGCTTTCTGTTTACACTGAGTATAAGAACTGTCTTTTCAAACAGTTACAGTAGCTCAGTTACCTTACATTCTTTACAGGTATGTGTGAATGAATGTGAACCGTTTATATTAATGTAGGTGCTTTTTATTTACTTGTTTTTTCAGTTACAGTGTGCACGTTATCCATGAATAACGTTTGCATGTCATAGCAGTGCTATTTTGAAACACAGATGAAGTTATTAGCCTCATACTAATATTTAAAATTGTGAAAGAATTGTCTCTTAGATGTCAGCTGTTTATGGTTTGTTTTCTCTCAATATTATTTTAAGGTCATTAAAATGCAGAAGTTGATACCAATGCTAGTAGTGGTGCAATGAATAATAAAAATCACGGTTCAGATCAGATTACCGATTTTGAGTCACGGATTGGATAATTTTTTGGACCACCAAAAAAAATAAAATAACATTTTAGTGAAAGCTAGTATTCTGGTGCAGAAATTTAATAATTCAGTGTAAAATAACACAATAGTGCTCACTGCATAAGTTAAATGGAGATTAATCTTTGATAAGCTGTGGTGTTATTTGATTAGCAGACGGAAGCAGGTATTTATTGGCTGCTGTCTCTTTTAGACCAAATGCACGGACCAAATACTGACAGACATCCGGTTTCTTTCTCAGATGTTTACATTCACTGAAGACAGCCGACTGTGTTTACTAGGATACTTGCCAAAACTGGTATTTTAATCATAACTTTTGTGTATGTGAAAGAGGAATCAATTCTGTGTTCATGCAGTGTCTCTTTCTGCATGTGCACGCTTCTAAGCGCACAAAAAACAGCGCACAAGTTAAAATTGTTTGAATGTATAAACTGGCAAGACAAAACATTCAAATGATAAACTGTCACTCTGTGATGGTTAAACTTAACAGTCTCTATAATCCGTTGCACCCGTAAATGCCAGTGAAATTCTGTTATTCCATACCTTTCCATACTTTTCAACATCGCTGGAAAATAATATTGAATTAATGAAAAATTACATTGAGCATGCTCCTGTAAGTAATCTGTGTTCCTGTGGCTCAGTGATAGAGCATTGTGTTAGCAGCGCAAAAGGTCGTGGGTTTAATTCCAAGGGAACACGCATACTGAAAAAAATAAAAATATATGTATAGCCTGAATTCACTGTAAGTCACTTTGGATAAAAGCATCTGCTAAATGCATAAATGTAAAGTAGGTAAATATTAATGTGTTAATTGAAACATTAAATTAAAACACTGGTTATGCAGTGTTAAACATTTTTCTATTAAGTAAACGCTTCTGTAAGGTTTTTTGTTGCCGTTGTTTGTTTGTTTTTTAGTAATTTCGGTATTGTTGTACAAAAGTAAAATTACTTCAGGTTTCTTTTTTTGTTTTTTACATTAGAGTTCTAAAATTCTTTCTAATATAATTTGTCTTATCTTTTTGTTTTATGTCTTTTGTCTTTAGGATTTATTGTGTGGTAGAAAGTTATGTTAAAGAAATGGTAGGAAAGTTATGTTTTGCATTTGCTTTGTGAGTCATTGCTTCTCATGTCTTCATCTCTTGATATTCTTCTGAAATATTTGTCCTTTGATTAAAAATCTTCTTACTATTGTTGATCTCTTTTGTTTAAATCAGGTCTGACAGGGTGCCCACGGCAGAGAGGAGGAAGAACTTGGTCATACCACTGTGCTGTTTGTGGTCTTCCAGCTGAGGTGTTCTAGACCGAGGTTGGATACACCCTGTGGACTATCTGACCTTTCACCTTTTCACTCCAACTTGGAACAATTGAAAAAAAAAAGTTGCTCACCAGAATTTTCTTGTTGAATGAAGACATTACTGAGGAAATCAAAAAGTGGGACCATATTATTCAGGAGTTGTCAAAGGAATACACCAATATCAAGAAAGAAAGACATTCCCTCGTTGCTTCAGTTTTAAGTGGCTTTCAACACTAAATGGTTTTCTTTTTAGTGAAATACATTTTGTGAAGCAAATTTTCATATGATATTAGTAGACATGTTTTTACCTGTTTTAACTGTAGATATAGTAATTTTGAAAGAGTAATGCAGACCTGTGTTTATTGCATGATACTGTAAACAACCTTTACCCTTTTTTATATTTATAGATGATTATTTAATCCAAGACTTCCAAAGTTTTATCACATGTAGTGGCCCACTACTATATCCAAAACTTTGTTTGGGATGGACAGTCATAAAATCAGACACATTACTCCCACACAGGCATTTCTTTGTAAAAACTAGAGCTGCTAGCAGATTACTTTAAAGCTTTGAAGATTTTTTTTTCTGCACATCTTTTAGGTTAGACAACATTGTCCACTTTTCTGCAGTAACAAGTGAACAAGGACAAAAAATCCTTGGAACACCCCTCAACAGTGAGAGGGAGATGTTCCAGTTTGGAAAGTACCCTATGGACATTCTAGAAATGCTTAGTGGACACCAGGCTCACCAGTTCAAAGGACTGGGGCTGGAAAGACAGCTGCAGCACCAACAACAGGTCCAACTTCAGCACCAGCAGCAGCTTCAACAGCAGCAGCAACAACAGAGTGAAGCATCTGGTGGTCTCCTGTCTGGGCTTGGCCTTGGTTCCCTTCAAGGATCTAGAAGTAATGCATTTGCGGATTCTTCATCCTTATTTGCCAAAATGAGTGCACCCCCTCCACCTCTTCCACAACAAACTCAATCCTCATCTTCACAAAGCACACGTAAATCAAGCAAGATGAGCGGCAGCAGCGGGAGTGGCAGTTCTGCCTCTGGCTATCCACAGTTCCTACGCACATTTCACCCTGCTGAGGCTGTGCTAGCACAGGAGCAGCTTCACTCAGGAATGGGGCGTTTCGATTTTGCTGGAGGAAGTACTGGAGGAGGTTCTGGGGTAATTGGAGGAGTTGTAACATCAGCGCCACCGCCACCACCCTTGCACCCTGGCCTCTCTGTTCCTCAGCAATCTCCTGGGCCATCCTCGTCATCACCCTCCCCTTCGAGTTCAACCACCACTTCTAATAATCCCCCCAGCAGTAGTAGCTCAGTGGCTGGATTAGTCGGAGCCCAGTCTGATGCTAGAAGTTTACACCAGCAGTTCAGTTGCATGCTCGCTGCAAACCAATACCTGTTTTCTGGAGTGCCAACAAATGCCAGTTTAGAACAGTTTCTAGTTCAGCAGGGTCCCCATAATCATCTTGGCCTTGCAGATTCAAATACAGGTCTTGCTCCTCCTACAGCCCTCCATCCTTCCCACACCCATGGCCATCCAACTCCCCAGCCCCAGCAACAGCAGCAGCAGCTGCCACCTCATGGGTTGTCCCACCCTCACAGCCATGCGCATCCACACCATCCTCTACACCCTGCCCCCCAACCTTCACCTCTTGGTGGTTTTGATTTCCAAGGTATTCCTGTTCTTTCATCTAATCAGCTAGCTTCTCTAATGCAACAAGAAGCAGGCCTGCCTTTGCCACTTCCACTCCATCTCTCAGTACCAAAAGATGATGGGAAAGGAGATAGTGGATCTGGGGCTGGAGGAAGTGGAGGTAGTGGCAGCAGGAGAAAGAAAGCCATGGCTGGCTACCTGCCCCAGAGGAAGTCAGAGAATAACAGTAGCAGCAGTACAAGCAGCGCTAACTGCCATGCCAGCTCTGGGGCACATGGTCATGATGGGTCCTCTAGTCTTGTGGGAGGAGGTGGAGGGGTTGGTATGAGGGGTCTTGGTGGTGACCCCTCCTCCATCCTCTCCTCGACAACACCGTCCTCCACTTCTTCAACTGTCTCCTCCTCTTCTTCCTCTGCCCCATCTTCAAATTCTGCTTCCGTGCTGGTATCAAACATCTCTCAAAACCCCAAGCCTGAAAATCAGCAATCAATGACTCCCAATATCACACAGTCAGAGCAAGAGCATCTCTTTCATTGTGGAGAGTGTGGCAAGACATTTTCCCATCTTCCAAGCCTTCGCCGACACATACGCTGTCATGAAGAAGATGGTGGTGGTCCCAACAGCAGCACAAACACAAACCCAAGTCATCAGCATCAGCCAGATCTTCCCCACTCAACACAAGATGGAATTTCGCAAAATGCTCACCATCAGCATGAGAATACAGACCCCATGTCTTCCGCTTGCTCAAGTCCAGATAAGTCATACTGTTGCAATGAATGTGGAAAGGGGTTCAAGAAGAGAGGGCACCTCCTTCAGCATGGCGTTATCCACTCTGGAGCTCGTCCATATGCCTGCTCCGTCTGTGAGCGTTCATTCAACCGCAGAGAATCTCTCACTCGGCATGAGAAAATTCACGAAGATAAGCCCTACCGCTGCCCTGCTTGTGGCCGCTGCTTTAGAGAGAGCACTTCTTTGCTTAACCATGCTGCATCAGGTAACTGTGGCAAGCCAGGGAGGAGATCTAGAAGCAGCGATGGTAGCTCAATAAGTTCAGTAGAGGGCAAGGTTGAAAGTGACTTTCCAGGGGGACAAATGGATGACACAAAAGAATTGGTATTTTGCAAAAATGAGGATAGCACAGCAGCGATGTCTTGTGACAGTATGTATTCACAGGGAAGAAGTGTTAATCAAAACCCTGTGGGCAAAACAGAAGAGAAGTATAATCCTGAATATTCAAGAGATCCTTACCAAACTTCCTACAGAGTCGATGACTATCGTCGTCAACAGGCCAACCCATCATCCTACTCTGGAGACTCCTGTGGCAACAGCATGTCGAGTCCGGCCCTCAGAAAAGCTCCTTTAGCCCCCACACTTCATCCACACCCTCAAAATCAGCAGCATCATCACCAACCGCAGTCTCATCTGCCTCTCTCCTCTCTTTTGGATGACTCTGAGGATGAAGTCACCAGTAGTGCCATGTCTGCCATTGCTGCAGCTGCCGCTGCCTCTGTCTTGCCTGCTGAGATGAACAATACTGGGGGACGAGAGGAACGGAGAGACATTATCGGAGGACTGCTAGGAGGGCTTGGTTTCGGGTCTATGGGGGCCTCTTCATCTACATCCGCAGGAAATGGTGGTAATGAAGAATGCCTGAGTGGTTCAATGATACCTTTATCTCACCCCACCCAACAGCAGCAACCTAACTCACAGAATGCCAACAATCCTAATGCCAAACCCAAGCGGCCACGGAAACCCAGACAGAAAAGAGAGCCGAGACCTGGTGGGGCTCCAGGAGAAGGAGTGAAACGTCGGAGAAGCAATGGTGCTGCTGGAGATGGTTCTGAAAGGCCTTATTTATGCACTGTTTGTGGGCGGGGCTTTAGCAGACGTGAGACCTTACGACGGCATGAACGTGTGCATACAGGGGAAAAGCCATTTCATTGTGACATCTGTGGTAAAGATTTCCGGGAGCCATTTCACCTTACCAAACATCAGACTGTTCACTCGGGGGAGAAGAACTACAAATGCACCCTTTGTGGAAAAGATTTTGGATATGCACAGAGTCTGAAAAGGCATGAAAAGCTGCATCTACGGGGAGATTTCAAGCCAAGGCGGAGTAAAACCAAGTCTGCTGCAAATCAAGGGGCACCGGCTAATCAAGATCAACCCGATCAAACCAATCAGACCAACCCTGGTGCTTATTACTCCTATTCTCAGGATAAAGTTCAAGGATCTAATGCTACCACAAGCAACCAACCCTCTCCAAAACTATATACATGTGAGATTTGCTGGAAATCTTTCCGCCATCACTTCCACCTGACTGCCCATCACCAAGCCATTCACGAACACGGAGGGGAGAAATTGTTTTCGTGTGAAGTGTGCGGTAAGGAGTTTTCCTACTCCAACAGCCTGACCAGACATAGATTATCTCAACATGGTTTGACTCGTACTGGGCCAACGACACAACCAACAGGAAGTGAATCTATTGGAACTACCCCATCTATCTCAGAGAGTGAGGCTGCAACCAATGCACTCCTTCATATAACACCTGAAAGTGGAAGTCATGGAGTACAACAGCCCCATTCAACTATTGCTCTCACGCAGCATCCTCAGCCTGCTGGCTATTCTCCGCTGTTCTACACTCCAGAATCAGGACATCACAGTTCAAATGTGACTTCACACCCCCAACATCTGCACTACTCAAACCCCACTATGGGTCCCCTCCAGCTTCAGCAACCAATCAACGGGAAGCAGCTAATTTATTCAGGGGTTCCAAGTAACACTGTTCATTCCACTCCATCTCATATCCACATTTCACCACCCCAGCACTCTCAACCCCACCACCAACAGCACCCCTTTTCGATGCAATCTCAACATCTGCAGCAAAGCCCTCAGGCCCAGGCAGATGGCACCCAGAGGAAGAAGAAAAAAAAAAAGAAAAAATATAAACTGGCTAGGAGCATGCAATTGATTGCTGGATTCAGTGCTTATGAAATTGCCAGGAGGCATATGTATTTAAAACGAAAGAAGTGCAGGCTTCAGCAGCAGCTAAAGAGGAAGAAGTGGATAGCTCAGCTGAAATGGGCCAAGTTTACTGGAGGAGGGCCTGGTTTAAATGTAGGTGGAGGCACATGGCGTGTGGGACGGTTAAGGATTAGAGGCCTGCAGTCTCTCATCGTTCCCTTAAAGTCATACTCTTGCCCTGTCTGTCCCCTTACCACTTTTTCAAGCCGCATAACTCTTTCAGTGCATCGTGTGACCAGGCATCCGCCAAGAAAACATGGCCATCAGACTCGCCTGCGCTGCATAGTCTGTGGAAAACGTTCTCGAAGGCTACTGACAGCTCTCCGTCATCGGGCCCACCACCTGTCTCAAGAGGCGTTCTCTTGCTCTCGATGTCCCTCTCGATTCTGGAATGGCACTCTCCTGCTGCGCCACAAATTTGCTTGTCGACATGTCAGTAGAGGAATCAAAATGTCAATAAAGGGGACTAATGTTCAGAAGGCAGAGGACCAGACTGAAAGATCAACAGTTGTGACAGGTTACAGGCACTAAGTAAATTGACATCTAAAACTGATGATTTGGAGGCAAGGATTACGTGAAAGTAGGCATAGAGAACTTTGGTGTTAATTGCCACACATTCAACTCCTTAACCGTGGTCAGATTATAACCAAGGGAGTGCCTCTGAAAAATAAAAGACTCAGTTGATGTGAAAACAAGCCTGTACCTACAGAACCATCCATTATCAACATGGATCTCTAACACGGTTTCTCCAAAGGGGAAGAATATTCTAGATTTTGGAACTGTTTTTTGGTAGCACATTTGTTGTAATGGTAGCATCTCTATCCTCTAAAAATGCATTCATTATGTATTTTCGTAACTTTATTTGTGCTGCAATGATGGATGCATACAAGTGAAAGTGTACTAATTTGAACAGTAACAATCTATTCTCTAAACTAGTTTCCCCCCAGTTTTCAGAGCTTAACGGTATAGCCTTTGTTTACTATCAATTATACATGGCTTTTTTGTTCATTGAGGTGTTGTGTTTTGTTTTCCCACTTTTGCTGTCTTCATGTTAAAATGCAAATGTTTGACCTGGAACTGAAAGTTACTGGCTTTGGGAAGAGAATCAAGTACATAGTGTGTGTATTCCCTATGAACAACCTCAATTATGGCACTCCATTGTTGAATTGAACAGTGTCTCAAAGAGGACTCGCTGCAGTGAAACTGTCAAAATGTGCAAAATATTCTGCAGAGCTGATGCGGAGGGGACAGAATGGTGTTGCTAATGCCATGTTCCTGTGTTCCTAATGTCATCTGTTTTTTTTTTTTTTTTTAAGAAATATGTAAAGAAACCTTTGCAGGTGTTTCTATGGCAAGTGTTAATGTCTTTGTTTGTGGGATTGGCTAGCAGGAGCGATGAATAGCCAGTCTGTATTGTACAATGCGTATTATATTTTATGTAACAATTGTGTTCTTTCTTTTTTTATTATTCAAAGTATACTTTTTTTTTTATATATATAATTTTTACTATTTTAGGGGTGGGTGGGTTTGTGGCAGGGGCTGTCATTGTAATATGTGGGGAATATATGTATCGGTGTGATTTCTGTTCCCTGCCCCTTTGATCTGTTAAACCCAAACCACAGTTTAGCCCAGCTTTCCCAACACTATTGTATTCATTCTCAATACTTTACTTAGCTCTACTGTCCCAATGTTTTCCTCTCAGTAAACTAAAATACAAAATATAAATACTAAACAACTTGTTTCTTTTTCTGAGTCAACAGAAATGTTGAGTTTCTCAGAAAGCAAATAAAAAAGAGAAAATGTACAGACTGTTTCTTCTGAATGTTTATGAGAAGCAGAGTTTTGCCTCTTCGTGACGGTTAGCAGATTGGGTTAATTGGTTATTTATGGCTTGAAAGTTCAATGATTTCTAAACATCAAATGAGAGGATACGACCAGGTGTTATGCACCTGGTGCCATGGTGCCTAGTTCTGCTGGATGATGCTGTTTACTTCTCACATGTGTTGGCACATGCACTATGCAGTGACTTACACAATTAGAGGTGTAGGGAAGAATGCCCTTAAGGGTACTTTAGTTTGTTGTGTCAGAGGAACACAACCGTCTGTTCACTTGCTTTCTCTCTCGGGTTTCTCCAAGCAAAAGTTTAATGAGTTCAATACAGGAAATCGTCTCACATGACCTTAATTGAAATTAACATGAAACTGCAAGTTGCAAACAAAGTCCTCTAGGTGGCAGTAATGTTCTCTGAGAGGCCTCCGAAATCAAATCAACTCGTTTTGCTTTGCAAGGCTTGTGCAGTGCAGAATGCTGAACAGAATCATGCACCATACCAACAATTCTGTGCCCCCCCCCCCCCTTCAGGATCGCATATATTAAGTTAATTTGTTTCCAAATCTGTTACGTTGTACTAATATTTTCTGTACACAAGTAGAAGGAATTGTCTGATTTAAACTTACTGTAACAGCCTTTGTATTATTGTTTTGTTTAGAACTGTTCTCCTTTACATATTACATATACAGGTTTCCTGGTAAAAGAAAACCTGGATTTATCAGCAATTTCAGGTGAAGTGATAGAAATGTACATCGATAAATAAATTAGTGCTGTTTTTAGGCCTAAAAAAAGTCATTTCAAAATTATCTCATATTTCTAGGTTCTTCGTGACTCTGCAAACACTGAATCATTAAAGAATGAAAGCCATGGAAATGAACTTGTCAAAAGTTATGGGGCTTCACTCATATATATGTTACTATCTTGTTTACTATGCAGTTTTAAATCAGATCCAGATTTTTTTTACATCTTGCCCTTACGTGCACACAATTTTATAAGGATCAGATGTTTTAATATTATTTTAAATGGATATCATCATAATTTCACACACTTTATATTGTGCATATTAAACCTATCAGCTGTGTGGTCAGAAACTGCAGTCTGTGCAAAAGAATCCCCATGGATGGAACCTTCTTCGTATTTGTTAAAATTTTTATACACGCAAAGGCAGATTCCATTTGATCTCTGCGTCTGACAAGAGTTGCCGGTGTTCTGACAAATAATGCTACCTATCAGATTATGCTACCAACACTGTATTTATCATACTGTAAGGGTAGGTTTAGGGTTGGGGTAGGTGTACATGTTAATAAAGCCTCACACCTTATTAATATCATGCATGAAGCAAAATCTGATAGGTAACACTTTTCGCTATCGAATTATGCTACCATTGGTTTTAATGGGAGGTAGCATTTTTCGACAAGGCAGCACAAATCGACAGAACACCGGCACTAATCCACAAAGATCTCACCAAGCCGCCTTTGCGTGTTGTTTTACTCCCATCTCACGCGGCACTAGCATGGGGAGAACTCTGGGAGGAGCGACTGGCCTAGTTTTGTCCAATCGGATCTGGCGAAGGGCAGATACTGACCTACTTTAGACCAATCGCGTGAAGGAGAGGCCGCCGGCAGGTAGCGATCGCGCGTGCCTGAGCCATGTGCGTGCTACGAGGTCTAGTGCTGTCCTTAAGGTACATTTGTGTCGGCCAAAGAGACATGCTCACGTTTTTGACTTATTCTAACAAAAAAGAGATGAATGAATATGTTGAGGATTAGAAAAAGCAGTCGCAGTTTGAACTTGGATGGGCCAGACGGATGTTATTGAAATTCCGATAACAGGCTTTTGCGTCTAATGATTTTGATCTTGTGTGTTTACACATATTCGCAAGCACGTTCTCATAGACAACGTTGCCACTGTACACGCATCTCTGCAGCCCAGCAGATCTTGCAAGGCAACTTTAGCGCATATAAAGATAAATGACATGACGCTGTCATAGTTACAAATATGATTCTTAAATACACATTTATTATGAATAGCGTCATCAATTCAAAGTCCGATTTAAAAGTAACTGACATTTTTAGTGCATATATGAAAACTCATTCGTATGATTAATATTGTTCAATGAAAAAGGAAGCAAAGTAATGCATTTCTAGTAACGAAATCGAGATTTTTGTTGAGAATGCTGCAAATATATATAAGACGCCACCATAAATAACAAAGAATACATTTATAAAAACCAGCCACTTTTTTAAATTCATTTTTGACATTGACATGCATATGTATTATATCGAACTTTGTCCTTCGTCCTTTTGCTGTTGTTTGGATGCATAGCCTCCCGTTCAAATTAGTTCGATCTGTGAAAATGACACGGCACAGAAGAGGTTAGTGAAAAACAGGGGTGGTCTGACATTAATATGTGAACAGGGCCACTTTCTATTGGTCAGAGCGGCTCGTTTATTATATCGTGGGCGTAGATCGAGGAGGTGTGTATCATGAATAATGATAGCCCCGCCCTTCAGTGCCGTTCCCCCGTGAGAGGTGATGTCACGAGCGCTGCCCGTGTACGTTCCAGCTGACTCTTGCTACGATACCAAGCGCTCGCTTTACCGAGTGCCTGAAGAAAGAGAGGGAAAAAGAGAAAGAAAGATAGAGGTTGCGGAGGTTAGCTAAAAAAATAATAACGAGAGAGGAAAGCAACAAAGAGGGCAGAGGAATAATAACAGCCATCTCACCGCTCACGTTTAATTGTTTATTATATTCTGAAGAGAGGACCCATTTTTTTATTTGCACAGGGAGTTTTTTCCAGCTCTCTCTTGATTCGATTCAGTCTGATATTATAGTTTACTCGCAGTTTCCTGCCGACTGTGGGACTCAGTGGTGTTTCTGCCTCCATGGACGCCCGTCTAATTCAACTCATTCGTTTTTTCGGGGAATATTTCTGTCCTGGACGCGAGGAGCACCAGTTTAATACGATGACATACGTCGACAAATGAGCTGAACTGAACGCCAAACAATCAGCAGAATATTTTTTAAAGGGAGCCAGCGCGTTTGAAGAGGATGAAGTACAACTCCTGCATCTTTCTCACTTGAGCGGACCAAACAGAACGCCAGTTCACTTCAGATTCCTAGTGGGAACGCATTAGGGCTTTGAATTCGAATTTAAATGCTCATTAACTTTCAAACACCTACCCCGGTTCGCTCAACTGCCAAACTCTTGTGTTTTTGTACATTTCTACTTTTGATTGAAACACTTGATTCAGTCATCCAGCTCAACTGTCCAGTGATCTGAAAAGTTATTAACTGGTTAAACCTGGACTAGGTGTTACACTGAGGAATGTCCAGGCCAATTTCTCAGCTATTGCCAGCTGACCTTCCCCCAGGGACCAGTCCACAGCTCGGTCCTGCTAACCCTGCAGGTACCACCACCAATGGCCACCTGAATAATTCCATGGCCAGTCTGAAATCTCTTCTACAGCTGCCTATTAAAGGGGACCAGAGAGTGAAAGACTGCTGTGCTGAGATGAAAGGTGACTCTCTCTCTATCTCACCCAATAATCCACTCTTACAACCTCTTAAATAGTGTCTCTGTTAAAATAATCTGTTATCCACAATATAATTTTAGTTTATAGTGTAGGTAAATCATCAATAGGTAAGAGCAATATAACTTTTGGTGCCTCACAAGCTCTAGGCTGGTCTACCTCAGTTCTATGCAACCAGGAAACATCTTCCATTCTTCACTCAGTCAGGCTGTTTCCTCGACTTAATGGCTAAATCGTTGACAAATTATGTGAATTGACGGGTTCATTATAAATTAAAAAAATTAAGTGCCTCTCCCCTCTCTTAAAGGGATTTCTGAAGCTCCCATGGCTGCCATTAAAGGGATGCCATCCTAAAATGCATTGAGGTGTTGTCTTAATACGGATGTACACAATACTGTTTGCTCAGATGCGCGCTCTTGTGGATAATACACGTCAGTTCAGGTTTAGAAAGGTTAAAAGTAATCAGGAAGAGGAGGATGAATACTGTGACAGCACTTTTAGTAAAAGTCCAGTGTTGTATTATCAAATTGTATTTGTTTGTTCCTTAATTACAAATTAAAAAAAATAGTTTTTTCCAGTGTAGTGACATCTTTGCTGCTGTGCTTTGTTGAAAAATCCCACTCTCCATCAATATCCTCTTTCTCTTTCCATTTGTTACCATTGTTTCCCTCTTCCAGTTTATTTGTTGCGGCCTCTTGAACATTCCTCCACTTCCCATTGTTGTAAAGAAAAACACAGCTTTTTCCCAGCTATCATCATGCAGCGCATATTCCCCAGCTCTGTCTTCAAAAGCCCCTGTGCTGGAGATGACAGCTCAGCTCCCAGCTTTCCTCAGAAGCACTCATGCAGCACTCTCATTTGCCAGCCAGATCCACCATCCCACCCACCCAGCCCCCCATATCGCTCATCTCTCATCTGAGCGATGGGCAGAGAGAAAGAGACTTCCATCTTGGCCCATGGCATTCCATCCGTGTGCATGCCATTGTGTGTTTCTAAGCTCATTGCAGCTGTGATACTCCAGCAGTTCAAGGGTCGTGTTCTCGTGAAATTTGTTTATTCATTAAGCACACTGTACGCCTGTATGCATGGGCGCCATGTTTATTTGTGGAAATATGTTGAGATGCACTAATATTACAACTGTTTATTATTTTAATGTTATGGTTGAAAACCGATAAACGTCCAATAAGGGGTGGGTGATAGGAGAAAAATATCATATCACAATTGTTTTTTTTTTTTTAAGAAATATCACGATTCACGATTTTATCACGATTCTTTGTCATGTTGGTTCTACTACTTTGTAAGTTGTCTGAGCATTAATTTCCCTTTTATAAATACAAAGACTTTTAAGGTAACAAAAGAAAAGAAAAAAGAATGGCAGATATTTAGGCCAAAGTGGGCGAAGATAAAAATCTTTGACATTATTTTATCTTTGTAATTAAAAAATAAGAACAAAGATACACATTAGAACTACACACGACATGCAAATAAAACAAACAGGGATTTATTTTCAGGTACAATATTGTGTATTTAGCAGGAGCATTCAAGAAACTGAATGAACAAATCTAAAAATAAAACACTTATATAGACTTGATTCCTAAAGCAACTGTATTAAAGTTCTTCAATCAAGAATAGTCAGTGATTTTTCTCTTTGTGTTTTATTAACGCTAAAGGAATAGTCCCCCCCCCCCAAAACACTGTCATATGTCTATCAATTTTGTCATAGTGTTTTATTTCTATACCACCATTTACTCAAAAGCTGTTTAAAGTGAAATGACATTCAGCCAAGTATGGTGACCCATACCCAGAATTTGTGCTCTGCATTTAACCCATCCAAAGTGCACACACACAGAGCAGTGAACACACACACTGTGAACACACACCCACACACACTGTGAACACACCCGTGAACACACTCTCTAACCACTAGGCCACGACTTCCCTTAAACCTGAATGAGTTTCTTTCTTCTTCTGAACATAAATGCTATTTTGAGGAACATGGAAAGCCAAACAGTTGCTGGTCCACAGTGACTTCCATAGTATTTTTTTTCTTGCTATGAATTTCAATGTGGACCAGCAACTGTTTGGTTATCAACATTCTTCAAAATATTTTATTTTGTGTTCAACACAAGAAAAAATAATAATACAGGTTTGGGACAACATGTGAGTGAGTAAATAATGACAGGAAATTCATTTTAGGGTGAACTATCCCTTTAAAGACAGTATGTTAAGTCTGTATGTCTGTATGTCTGTGCAGTGTGTATGTTTAATTTTGTCATTTTAGACATCTGTCTATATGTAAACCTTGTGTGATTTGACAGTATTGGTGCAAAAGATAACTTAGTTCAGTAATCAGCCACTGTTTGACAGTTTTTTAAGTGCTTGCGCTTCAGTTTTACTTGCTCAGAAAAATGCTCTCGTCAGACCAGCACGTGAATGAAACTGACAAGGCTTTAAAGCACATGCAAATAATGTACTTTTGTGATTGCCAATAAGAGCAGTGTCCTGTGAGAGTAACTCTACCGCTGAGTATACTGTACAATGCATGTGGCATTGTACAGTAAACTGAGACAGAGGTGCCAGAACTGCAGTTGATAGAATGTACGCTACAGCATGATGTTACGATATTTCTTCAAAAGCAGATCGTGGAGCCATTTTTATTTTCCACAATCAAACTACTTCCAATTAAAATGATATACTGTTTTATCTACATAAATAAAAAAATAAAGCACTAAAAAGACTATTATTATAAATGCTACAAGTGAATTTCGCCCCCCAAACATTATAATGTACACTATGTTAAAAGGATAATAATCTTGAGATTGCTTAAGATTACATTCAACAGTATTATTAAATAATAAGTGTTTTAAAGATGGACTTTAAGTTAGTTTTAGATGATGGCGAAGATAATGTAATTATCTTAAAGTAAAAATAATAGACATGAGCATGCAGAATTAAGTATTCCATATTATCCAGCAGTGTTGTTGTTAACTTAAGCTTAAACTACTGATAATTGTTTGTGCACAATTAAAATAAATTATTAGTGGTGAATAAAATAAACAAAAAAGTAATAAATATTTTGATTAAAACATGGAAATAATGATAAAAGCTGATAAACACTAAAACAGTAAAATGATTAATTACTATTAAAATAATGTGTAATTTTTGTTAAAGTTTACAAAATTTATACAAGTACATTAAGCAATCTTCCAAACAATGTTTTTGTCTTATCCTTCATCACTACAGAATGCCTATATTTATATTCAGACTATTCTTTCACAAGACACATGCAGTTTTGTTAATTAACCACTAGAGCTCCAAAAGTTGCATAGTGTACCTTTAAAAATCCTGAATCTTATATGCTAATTTATTTATGATAAAATAAAAAAGAGAACATATTTGATGGATTATTGTTTTTTTTGCCACACTCAGATAAAGACAAACCTCTGGAATCTGATGAGGATTCATTGGGTGGAGTTGGGGGCATGAATGGTGGGAACGGCGCCCTGCGTTCCACTAACCAGTCCGCCTTCCTCGGCCCATTGCTATGGGAGCGTACGTTGCCGTGTGACGGCGGCCTGTTCCAGCTACAGTACATGGACCTGGAGGAGTTCTTGACGGAGAATGGGATGGGGTGCATGCCGTCGGGAAACACCTGCAGTACGGCCGCTCAGGTCCCTTCCCAGAGCACGCAATCGGCCGTACCCTGCCAGAGTTCCCAGTGCCCACCTTCTTCCTCTCCGCCCTGCTCTTCCTCCGCCTCCTCCATCTCTTCCCTCTCCTCATCGTCTTCATCATCCTCTTTACTGGGTCTGGACGTGCCGCAGGGTCCTGGACTGCTGGGAGGTCCAGAGTGTCTGCATGGTAAGAATATTTTTTACTCAATTTTTTTGAGGAATCATAATAGCTTGCTAATGGTTTAGTTGTCGCATACTGTCTTTTTAATGAACTGACTTAAATAGTTGTATACCGCAGATTGATTAGTGTGTGTCGGTACGACAACTTTATTTAGATTCCACCACTGTTTTGGTGTATTTTTGTGTGTGAATTGGTGTGAACATGAACAGGATAGTTTCAGCAACTCGTGTAGACTGCAGTGAGGCATGATGGGATGTCTAAAACGGTTGGCATCTGAAGCCCAGGGTAATGCAGGCTTTGAAGCTTTAAGGGCACAGCTGTGTGTGAGAGTGTGTTTGTAGAGTGTAAATGTTTCCTTACAGCATAATAATCAGAGCAGATAATAACCTCATCTAATATTTGGGGAAGCAACAAATTTAGCTTTATCAAACAAAATGTGTTTCTGTAGCTCAAGTGGTAGAGCATTGCGTTAGCAAGCGTGAGGTTGGGGGTTCGAATCCCAGAAAATACATGTTAGGAAAAATTGTTAGCCTTAATGCAATGTAAGTCGGTTTGGCGTCTGCTAAATGAATAAATATAATAAATATATAATATAAATATAAAATAAATCCTACCTAACAACGTAATGGCATTAGTGATTGAACATAGTGCAATACTTCCAATATGCCTGTAGTTTTGGACATTGTCAAATTGAATTCTGCACTGTATACTATTTACAGAAAGATCCATTTGAATTTTCAAAATGCTGCACAGAAAGAGGGAGAGACAGGACGCTGGGTGCATTTCTATTGCATGTTCTGAAATCTCTCTCTCTCTCTCTCTCTCGCTCCCCCTCCCTCCCGCTCTCTCACACATTGGGGCCATGTGCAGTAGACTTGTCACGTGCTGATGCAGAGAGCAATGGAAAGAGAGACTGAAGGGAAAGAACGGACAGGGGAGGAGAAGGAGGGGCAGAAGGGATAGAAAGAGAAAGCTTAAAAGATATATGCTTTAAAAGATATGTATGCATTTGCCGGGTATTTGTAATTTCTTCATGGTAAAACAAATGTTTGATTGTGTTTGGACATCTGAAACAGATCAAGTTGTGTGTGCTGTGTATTGATATGTGTGGTGCCAATGATAATAATAATATACATATACATATAGTTATAATTGAATATTTAAAGTGCATTAACTTGTGTGTACAGATAGATAGACAGACATAAAACGAGAGAGATAGACTGCATTGTGTTTGCCTTTGTATAGATAGATCGATGATCGAATCAGAGAGAGACAGAGATTACATTAGGTTTTACTTTGCAAATATAAACAAATAGATAGAGAGACAGATGTATAGTTAGATAGATAGAATTGTAAAACTAGATAGATCGATAGATAGATAGATTGCATTTTGTTTGTCTGTATAAAACGACAGAACAATTTATAGAATCATAGAACGATAAAAAGAATGATAGGATCAGAAAGATGACAGACAACATTTGCAGCTTTGTTTTTGTATAAAATAAATGATATATAGAATTATAGAATGATATAGAATGTTAAAACGATAGAACGATAAAATGATAGATAATAAAATGATAGATGATAATAGATAAATAGATAGATGGGCTTTCCTTTGTATGGCAATGTGAACTGTATGTCATTGTGTGTGTTTGAATAGCTTGTACTATGTGAATTGTGCACACAGCTGTGTCTCTTGTTTATGTCTTCTCCCGCATAGAAAGGAAGAGGCCCAAAGGACAGCTGGTCTTGTACATGCTCATGAGAAAAAACACTTTTTTTCCCTTGCTAGATTTCAGATAGACGAGGATTAGTACAGGAACTGAACAAAACGTCGGTTTGCTGGGAGCGTGCTGTACGTAACGATCTTCCTATATCACTTTGTGTTGGTCTTTGTGCGTTGTCTTAATGAATGGAAAACAAACTTTGGCAGGCCTCCTTAGAAGCTCATTATTAAATTACAAAGAATTTGATTATGTTTACATGAGAAAATTGAGCTTTAGAGAGCGGTTTTAAGTCTGAAGCCGGATTGTTCTTTTGTTGAAATAAACATAATTATCTTATTTCAACGTTTACAGGCTATGTTTAAAGGTGCATACAACAGCAAATGCTACTCGCTTATAATTAGCTCTTAATTGTATGTGTTTATCCAAAAATACGTTATATCTGTGTAAGAAGTTCCTCTGGAACAATTTAAAGCAGCGGCTCAGAAGCACTAAAGCAGAAACTGTCATTACAGCTAATGTATCATCATTAACGTCAAGTGCTCGCCTTCCAATTGCAGCGTTAAATCAGCTGCTCTAAAAGCATATTTGACACTAAAAACAGGAAGAATATATGAGAAGTAAGCTAAGTGCTGTAAAGTGCTGGAAAACCATGCCGAATGAATTTAAACGATCTCGGCCGTGAACAAATTGTGAGCGTTTTCAGGGTAAGCTTTATCGTGTTTCTCTGGATGTTTATAACATGAATTGAAACTGCAGGTTGTCTTGTCGAACTTGCCTGCCAGCTGCTGAAATTGGCAAGAATCCACGTTGGCTTTTGGCGCAACCTTGTGGCCAAAACAGGCCACTGCATCTAGGCAGGGAGCATACACTTGTATTGTTCATAATCCTCTTTGCTTTTAGCCCAGACGCGTGGTGTTTTCATCTGTCTGATAACATGTGGTCTGCGACATGTGAGAGACTATTTTTTCCTGAAACTTCTTTTATTTTTTCAACAGGGGCTCAAACTGTACCACCTGACCCTTCTCCGAGCCCCTCCTGCCCACCTCCGCCGGTGGTGCCGCCCACCAATGTGGCTGATGTCATGGTGAACTTTGATCCTGACCCTGCTGACCTCGCCCTGTCCAGTGTGCCAGGCCAGGAGGCGTTCGACCCACGCAGGCATCGCTTCACAGAGGATGAGCTGAAGCCTCAGCCCATGATCAAGAAGGCTCGCAAAATGCTGGTGCCAGATGATCTGAAGGTACTACAGATCATTTCAATTTTAGAGATTGTTTTCCAAATTTCTTATTATGCTGCTGGCAAGCATCTATGAATAATCAATAGAAGTTAAATATTATAAAAACTTCTAAAGGATAATACTGATTTAATCAGCATCCTAAAAGTCCATTTTATAAAAAAACTCCAACCATATTGTTATTAACATTATATCTTTATGGTTCTGTGCGTGAATAAGTCGCTGTTATTCTGATTAATACTGATTACAATAGATAGATTGATAGATAGATAGATGATTGTTTTCCAAATTCCAGATAAACTTGATTGCTTATCATGCTGCTATGCCGATATTAACATTCTAGCTGATATTTCAATTGATATGAAGCCAGTAATTATTAATATTATGGTAAATAACAGGTAAATGGCCAATGTTAACATTTTATAAAATTTTGTGTCAATAAATTAATAATAGAACACACACACACAAAAAGTGTTTAAATGTGAATGAATAAATGTGAAGTGGAATTATGTATGAATTTATTGATGTATAGTAGAAAAATAATTTTATGAGGATTACTTTTAACCGTGTAATTATTAAATTAATAATTTTTGTGTACATAAATGTGAGCATGACAATAAAGCTAATCTAAATGTAAAAATTGGAGGAAATTAGCATGCGCAATTAAATATCGAATATCAACTGATATGATTAAAAAAATGCATATTGTCTAATAAACCCTATGGTACTCATATATCATGTATCCGTAATTATGATCTGACCCTTTTCCCCATTTTTTACCTCCAAAGGATGACAAGTACTGGAGCCGACGCTACAAAAACAACGAAGCAGCAAAGCGTTCTCGCGATGCCCGCCGACTGAAGGAGAACCAGATTTCATTCCGAGCGGCGTTCCTGGAACGGGAGAACGCTGCCCTTCGACAGGAGGTCGCTGATATGCGGAAAGAGCTGGGCCGCTGTCGCAACATCATCAGCAAATACGAGAGCCGCCACGGAGACTTATGAAGAAAAGAAACAAAGAACAGACAGAAGAGAAAGACACAATTACTGATTTTGAAATAGCGTTTCAAGGGCTGTTCAACTCATCCTGGAATGGCATTTTCTCATAGCGTTTGCTTCAGATAAGCACCACGGTACTCTGTTCACTGATTTACATTTCTTTCCGGACGAGCAGGGATAGTTTTTGAATTAGCTGGTGTGGTGCTTGGTTGAAACAAATACTTGAAAATTGTGGTTCAAAGTTGAACAGCCCCAGCGTGAGGGATGTGCACAAGGTCTACCTGGACTGTAAGCACAAGCGCAGTTCATAAGCATCGGCTCTTTTCCTATGATACACCACAAACCTTGACTGAGGATGTGCAATCCAATCTCTCTTAAATACTCACGGACCATAAAGGCAGATCATTTATAATGTCACGTAGCCCTTGTGAACATCCTCTTTCTATAACGGGATGATTTTCTCAGAGAGAGAACTATACAGGAGGTGGTAGAGATGTAATTTTTTTCTATGACAAAAAACACATTGTATATTTTTGAACTGTTAGGGTCAGCTATAATAGAGTAGATGAAGAGGCGGAGGAGGAACGCGGATGGCGGCGAGAGCACAAAAGAGATTTTGACATAGGAAAACTGTATATTTTTATACTTGCAGAAGCAGGCAGGCGATGAGATTTTGGAAATAATCTTTTTTGTATATTTTATATATGGGTGGGATGTTGCGGGGAGCTGGACCGAAAGTCAGGATCGTTATCTTTAAAAGATATATTTTCAACATCAGGGACAGTCAGGCTGGTCAGGAAAAGAAAAGGATCTGATGAGAAACTAAAAATAGCAAACATGAAAACTGTATAGTTTCACATTTTTCATCATGGATTTGTTCAAGCACTTGTTTTGGTATCTTTGATTCCTTTTCTTCAAATTCAGTGTGTGTGTTTGTTTTTTTATCCTGAGGTGAGAGAGACACAGAGAAAGAGAGAGAGAGAGAGAAAGATGGCATTACATCCTGTCACTATGTCTCGGGAGTCACGAAATGTGTAAAAGATTTTTCTGTGTATAGATTTTAATGTTAAAGCAAATATGTCCACATGCACACAGACACTCTTTTGAACACAAACTGGACGTGGGATTTCATGGCCAGCATGTTTATATGTATATGTGTGTACACAGCACAGCAATATCCTTTCTCTTTCTTTCTCTGTTCCTCGAGCTTTTGACGTTGTGATTGGTACTGGTTTGGCATTTCTCACCCAGGTCGAGTCGGCAGCAAGTGGGTTGCATGCTGGCGCATGCTTACATATTTTTCCACCGCAGGAAAAAACACTCTTCTTGTTTATGACTGTCATTTTATATGGTGCTCACCCAGTCTCTTGACCCAGACGCACAGTTATAACCTGTTTGCCTATAACCTTTGCTCTATTATGATTTCTTATGATTATTGATCATTGTATGAGGGATCGTGTGTATATATATATATATATATATATATATATATATATATATATAGACCTACATGAGTATATCTATACATTTCCTCAAAATTAACCCCCCCCAAATGCACCCTAATACTACTGTACCATACAAAGTACAATATTATATTGTATATTAAATATGAAACTATTCTCTCACTAGATATATGTGTGTACATGAGTATATGCTTGAATATGTGATTATAGATGTAATTTGCATAACTTGAATATATAAATGTAGTATCTTTCAGATAAAAAAAGACAGATCTGATTTCTTATCCGTTTTCTCAGGTGTCTGGGATGACTATAAAAAACTCGCCACACTGATCAGCGATACTGTGGCTTTGTTTGCTTGATTGTTGTCCAATCTTTTGAAGCCAGTTAATGGTGGCTGTATAATTCCACAGAAATGAATAGTGCACTATCGACTATTTTTGGAAGAAGATTCTGTTAAAAAAAGAAATGGACAAAAAAAACAGTGCTGGATATACAACTTAATTACTTTACAGATAGGAATTAAATGTCTTTTCCTTTTTAAGCTTGTTGCTCTATTATTATATGATTGCTTGCATTATCATTGCTGTTGTTATGGTTATAATTCTCACGTTTCTTTTCAGCATTTCAACTTACTTTTCAAAGGAAATGTATTGCTCTCTTACCTCCCTTGTAACTGCAAGACCATCTTGAATTACTCAGTCGAGCCCGTTCACTGTTGGAACCATCCACTGAGACTGTGCAAGGCCTCAAGTGCAATGGGGGGGGGGCATAATCTTGTCCTTGTGTGTATGGATTTGATAGAACCTGAAACAAACAACTAATAGATTGACTGTTCCTTTCTCTTGACAGAACTTCTTCTTCTACTACCTTTGACTCGCTACTTTTTGATGACATTTCAAAGACGTACAGTTTGTTTAAAAGAAGCTTAAAGCAAGTGAAGGTTGAAACCTTAAAGAGCTTAAAAAACTTTTGACAGTGCTATTTTTCTATGTAACTGTGTGCACATACTCTTTCATGGGCATTGGTAGCCTGTCGTCACTTTTGCAGTGATGGTGTGCTGCTAAATGATATTGCGGGTATTGTATTCATCATTTTTTCCCCTTTCCACATGTGGTTTATGAACAGCTCCCTGTTTGTGACTGTTATGAACTATGAATCTCACCACTACCAAACATCACTTGGTAATGTCTACTGTTCCTGCCTATAGGGATGCTGGGAAATGTGGTCTGGCTTGTTTCCCCCCAAAACACCAATAAATAATTACCCCTGTTCACTGACAATGAATCCCTTGTGCTGTAAATACCAATTTATTTCAGAATTGATGGTTGAAAGCAAAATCATTTGTAAATAGGCCATTTTGAATGAGTGCCTTGGAATCTGATCAGATACTGATTTGTTATAAACCACTGGTAAACCAGAACATTATGCCAAACTCTGACTCTGAATGTTGATAGAAGTGAAATAGCAGCTCAGCCCTTGCTTGTGCGTTTTGTTTACTCGCTGTTATTGTCAGTCTCTAAGCTAATTGAATAAAGGTTAACAGCATCTGTGTCACACACCCCATCAGCCAACTATCCAAACCAGTTTCAGGCATGCAAAAGGCTCATTTAGCCTGCTTGCATGGCATCTGTTTGGCCTTGCACACTGAATGCTTGTGTCAATACACGGCTATTATGCTCTTAAGTCTTCTCATAGATGTATCTTAAACTGTAGGTGAAAGTTTGAACATGTTCCAATCCAAAACGCTCCAAAAGGTCACATGAAGTATGACCTTTCTCGTCTTCATCTCTGAGAAGCATTCAAATATAGCATCCATTCTCCCAAGTAGCCTTCAACAGACTGCAGGTGAAAAGCTTTAAATTGTAGAGTGAAATGTTTTCGCTTACTGAAACGTCTCACTGTGTATGGACGCGTATGGGTAGCAATATTCAATTTGGGATGTAATATGCAAAATGACAATGCAATATGTAGAGTGACAATGCATTTCTGTATTTACATTTACATTTTCCAATACATTTGGGCAACGTTTGGTGCAAAATGAAAATGAAATTACATAATTTTCATTTGCCATTTCATATACCAGTTTTAATATGTAAAATGAAAACTCATTTTAACGCTTTATAAGTTGCAAAATTAAAATGTATTACAGAAATGATTAGATATGTATAACATGTTCAAGAAAAAAACTGTGGCAAAATTATCATTTAAATGCTATTTTTCTTAAATGCATTAACACTCACAGTCAAGACACTTACGATTGTATTTTCATTCAGTGTCCCGCAATGAATGTAGCAAAATTAAATGTGCACATTGAAAATGCATTCCGAGCCGATCACGTCTCCGCCCCCTCGCGCTATGTCAATCACTGCGTGAACAAGGCGGGGCTTGCAGAAGGTCAGAGACTCAAATCTCAAGAAGAGGATTCAAGTGAGAGAACATGGACGAGACCGTTGGTCCGTGTACGTTTTGATCATTTCGGTTTATGGCTTCAATAATTCATTCACACTGCTGGGCGGAGCTGAAACGCTGCTTTCATCTGATTGGTCGAATCGCTCCACCTTCAGCACAGTCTTTTCATTCTTTCAGGCAGAATAAGAGTCAGTGCGAGCGAAGCACTGTAATGTCTGAAACCACCGCTCACTGGTAATTAGCATAATATTTGAATCAGATGTAGCTGGGCACATAATTCGTGCTGCTGAGACCTGCAAATTATTTCTAGGTTGTAGTATTGTATGAATATTGTCCCAATGATAAATACAGTGCAAATAGTTCTGTCTCTTTGGAAAAAAGTGAAGTGGAAATAAAAATCAATAATAGACTGAACAGTTCCATGTCTGTAACATTTACCACTCTCATCTATTAAGTCATAAGGCACTAGGTATGTGTGTGTGACATTAATAAATAATTGTAAAAATTAATATTGTTACATTTCTAAAATAAAAATAGTAAAATGCTGTGCTGCTCAGTGCTCCTGTAGCCTACCCCAGAGCGCCCTCTCGCGGCTGTAGACGGTAATGTTTTCTCTTGGTTCTGAATAAATGCAACTTATATATGTTTCTTTCCTCGTCATGACGTATTTTTGGACTGATGCAACTAATACCGAAAAATACGGGTAACATTATTATTATTATTTACTATGAGAGTAATTGACACAGACTAGAACTTTAATGTTTCACCAAATTCAGCTCAGATCTTCAGACTCGTCTGACTTGTGTTGCTGTATAACTGGCCAGACTTACCTTCCCAAAAAAATCCTATTTAATTTTATTTCATAAATTTAACTATATTTATTTCCACTTCACTGTTATCCAAGGAGACAGAACTATTTGCACTGTTTTTTATCAGTGGGACAATATTTATACAATACTATATCCTAGAAAAAATTTAACAGGGTCTCTTGCAAGTCGCAGCAGCACGAATTATGTGGCCAGCATCATCGGATTCAAATATTATGCTAATTAACAGTGAGCGGTGGTTTCAGACATTACAGTGCTTCACTCGCACTGACTCTTATTCTGCCTGAATGAATGAAAAGACTGTGCTGAAGGTGGAGCGATTCGACCAATCAGATGAAAGGAGCGCTTCAGCGCCGCCCTCAAGTGCGAATGAAATATTGAAGCCATAAACCGAAATGATCAAAACGTACACGGACCAACGGTCTTGTCCATGTTCTCTCACTTGAATCATCTTCTTGAGATTTGAGTCTGAGACCTTCTGCAAGCCCCGCCTTGTTCACGCAGTGATTGACATAGCGCGAGGGGGCGGACACGTGATCGGCTCGGAATGCATTTTCAATGTGCACATTGAATTTTGCTACATTCATTGCGGGACACTGAATGAAAATGCAATCGTAAGTGTCTTGACTGTGAGTGTTAATGCATTTAAGAAAAATAGCATTTAAATGATAATTTTGCCACAGTTTTTGCTTGAACATGTTAGACATATCTAATCATTTCTGTAATACATTTTCATTTTCATTTTGCAACTTATAAAGCGTTAAAATTAGTATTCATTTTACATATTAAAACTGGTGTATGAAATGGCAAATTAAACTTATGTAATTTATTTTTCATTTTCATTTTGTACCAAACGTTGCACACATGTATTGGAAAATGTAAATGTAAATACAGAATTGCATTGCCAGTTTACATATTGCATTGTCATTTTGCATATTACATTCCAAATTGAATATCGCTACCCATATGCTTCCATAACTGTGACTCTAGTTGCATCTTTTAATTAAGGTAGGGATATGTATGAAAAACGATGTCTGTACAAATCAATTTAACAGATGTATTGAAACAGTCTAGACTTCGAATTGGATCACCGACTCGAGTCAAAGTTTATTACTGCTCTCCTCTGCTGCATTGGAGACTAAACAAAATGTACTTTCTCCATTATGAACATTTAGCATAATATAGGCAACATTAAACAGTAAATGTAAATAGAACATTACCAGGAGTGGGCAGCAATAAATGGGACATTAATATGAAATTTAGTTCTCAGTATAGTGCTTTTTTGCAGTGTTGAAGGGAGAATTTTTACACTGAGGTCGGTATTGTAATTTCATACACATATGTATGCCTTTCAGTGCCTAGTAGACTTTTCAGGTGGGAGGTTGGGGGAGGTGATGAGTCAGTGCTGTTGAGCAGCTAGATTTGAGGAAAAAGCTTTGTTGGATCTTGTGGTTGTAGTGATATGCGGATAAAAATGAGTGTTTGGGTAGGCTAACATTAGACAACTAAAAATAGTAAACAGAGACCAGCTCATGCTGGTCTGCCAAGGAGCCATAGTGGTCATCTTACACTGTATTCGCCAATAGGCCGGGGGCTGTAGTTGTCAGTTTGTTGCATATGCACCAGAAGCCCTGCTGCTCATCTTACTTTGGCAGTTTCCAGTCTCAGGCCTGAGGCTTTGGAGGCCCCTGACAGTCTGAGGACCTTACAATGAGATTACAATGATATCCCAGAACAGGCTGGTCCTAACAAGCTTCTGCTTACCTGAAGATGGTAGTGAAGTTCAGGCCTCTTGTGTTGATGTTTTGAATCATCTTATGGAAAAAAGATGTTGGTTCTCCATTAATGAGGAGGAATATGAGTTGTATTTAAATTGCTTTATGGTAAGAGTCCACAGTCATTGAAAAAGACAGAATATTAAAGAGGTAGTTTGTACAAAAATGAACATTCATCATTTTGTGGAGCATTTGAGAAATGCTTCCTTTCCTATGTCTTTTTTTCTTTCTTTTTTCTTTCTTTTTTTTTTTTTAAGTCAATCACATTCTTTTAAATATATTTATGTTGTGTTCCACAGAAGAGAAAACGTCAGATTTGTAACAACACGAGGATAAATAAATGATGACAGATTTTAGATGATCTATCCCTTTAACTAGCACATTTCTGGGTGAGGTAAACAAAATCGTTTTTCTTCTTCTTCTAATTCTTTTCAATCGTTTTATTATAATACCATATATTGCAACGAAACTCTGTTCCGGATATATAACTACACGTTGTTATATGATAGGACATTAGTCTTATAACATTTTAAACCTATTAAAAACCGGAACCTAATGACGTTCGGTTCTGTTAACAGTTTCTGCCCGTGCACAACTTGAATATCGATGTACAAGATAAAAGATGCGAGCCCCAGTGAAATATATATATATGGATAATTCCATGTCTATCAATATATATTCATTCTTAGAATAATTTACCTAATAACATTTCACCAGTTTTCAGTCAGCTGTTTAGAAATAGTGATGGGAAGTTCGGCTCTTTTCAGAGAGCCGGCTCTTTTGGCTCAGCTCCCAAAGAAGAGCCGGCTCTTTCGACTCCTGAATGGCTCTTAATTTAGGATTTTTTGTAGGCCTTTATTTTACCATAACTTTGCCAAAATTAATGGTTTGTTTGTTGAAAACTCATTCATGTGCAGTGTTTTTATGAGAATCCTTATAATTGCCTAATTTTGTGCATTTATTTTGCTACAAAACCATTCTTTTGTTTAATATTTTAATCAAACATTTTATTGCACAAATTAACAACAAAACAGCAAATCAATCCACAGAGCTAGAACCAAACTCCAGCAAACAGTATTAATGTCCTCAGTGAAGATTGGCATTCAAAAAAATCAGATGCCTCCGCTTTGATGGACTGATCCTATTTCTTTTTTCTGTGATTATCTGCCCTATTTTTGAGAAGATTCTCTCTGAAGGAACCGATGTTTCCACAATACACAGTCTCCTCTCCATTAACGTTGTTACGAATCGTTAACTTGCAGTGGAGTACCGCTTCACTTCACCCCCCTCTTTGTTTGTACATAATGGTATGATCCCATATACTCACATCTGATTGGCCGCGATGCGATTGCTGACCAATCAAAACAAAGTTCTGCCTTGAGGTAAGCAGCCAAAGGAAAAAAGCTGGGATCCGGCTCTCACTCGATGCGAGCCGGCTCTTCTGATTCACTACAAAGCATCGGCTCTCAGAGCCGCATCTTTTACGCATGACCCATCACTAGTCTGAAATTGTATACTATTCAGTTTGATTTATTCGAAAAGTCCACTCAAACATTGAATAATTTAAAGCTGTTTCTCAAATCGAAAATATGGTACTTTATGAGACAGAAAAGAAAAAAGAGCGCCGGATGAGGTGAATGTTTATTTTTATTTTTATGAAACAACTTGGAAAAGTCTTCTATACTTTTAAAGTGACATCTTTATTGCACATGAAGTTTCGGACGACTTTACAGCAGGTAAAGACAATTTACATTTAATCATTTAGCAGACGCTTTTATCCAAAGCGACTTACAAATGAGAACAATAGAAGCAGTCAGGTCAACAAGAGAACAACTACAGTATGTATACAAGTGCCACGACAAGTCTCAGTTAGTCTAGTATAGGACGCATTGCCAGTTTTTTTTTTTTTGAAAAGACAAGAAAAGGAAAAGTGCTAGTATTAGTTGGTTAAGTGCAGGCGAAAAAGATGAGCCTTTAGATGTTTCTTAAAAATGAGTAAAGATTCAGCTGTACGAATTGAGATTGGGAGGTCATTCCACCAGCTCGGCACAGTCCAGGAAAAGGTCCGTGAGAGTGATTTTGAACTTCTTTGGGATGGCACCACAAGGCGTCGTTCACTTGCAGAGCGCAAACTTCTGGAGGGCACATAAGATTTAACCAGTGAGTTTAGGTATGTTGGTGCCGTGCCAGTGTATACCACTGCAAAACAGTGCTATTCGATTCATAAAAAAGGCTCGTAATGAATCAATTATAAAGAAAGACTCTTATGAGCCAGTTCTTTTTAATGAGCTTAAAAAGAATGTGAATCGGACTCAACCTTAACGCCATGTGTTTGCTGTTTCATCCAGTGGCGACTGTTTGAAATACTACCAAAAAGTAGTATATTTCAAGTTTATTTTACTTAAGTAAAGTTCAAGAATATTTTTAAGTATACTTTATGTAGCAAGTATACAAATATCAGTGTTCTAGTAGTATACTTGTAAGTGTACTGTTTCAATACTCATTGGGACTAAATGGGCCCACTTTCTAGTATATAAAAGTATACTTTTAAGTATACTTTAAGTATGACCGTAGTAACTTTGAGTACACAACTAGTTTACCTCTATGTTTGTAGTTTGTACTGTAATTATTCTAAAAGTGAATTTATAGGTTTACTGATAGTTTACAAATTAAGTACTTTGTACACTTTGAAATATAGTCTCAGTAAACTACTAGTTTAGTAGTTTTATAGTGTAATAATGAAAACACAGATTCTAGGAGAATAGCTCAAATATATTTAGAATTTTTGTAAGTATAAGTCAAGTATACTTAAATGTCATTTTAAGTATATTTCTGAGGAGTACATAAAGCCCATTTCTGAGAAGTACATTAAAGCTAAAAGCATACTTTCATATTTCTAGTTTAAAAGAAGTATACTAATAGCACAATTATTTTTCATAAGGGAATGCAAAAGGAGGATGCCTATTTATTGTCTTTTTATTATTTCAATGCATGTAGTCTTTCTCTTTCACCATATTAAATTCAAACTACAAGCTCACAACGCATCCTTTCTTTTGCTGTGGCGCTGCAGATTCAGTAGCAGTTTAGTAAACACTGTCAGAGTATTTTACCATCTTTTCATTGGCAAAAGAACACAGGCATTCGAGAACTATTAATGTCATGAAAATCACTGGTTCCACTACTGCTCTGAGGAAGAAACTGGTTCTAAATTACTAACCCTCACTGTAAGTAATGTGCAGGCTTGACAGATAATAGTTTTGACTTGCAGTGAAACATCTAAACAGCTCAAATGGATCCCAAAGGAGACAGATTTTCACACAGAAGGCCAAATCTAAACAGCATGAAGATTTTTATTATGGGCAGATGATTGTGAACATATTTAGGCCTTCGTTGGTGTGGAAGCATAATTGATTATATGTATGCTTTTGTATGTACAAGAGACAGGAATGATTGAAAAGTCCTATTCATTAGAAATTAAATCAATAGAAACCATATGTAAGACCTTCAAATACCCTTCCTGCAATCTATACAAGTCTACTTATTAATTTTCACCCTGCCTCCCTCTCTTTCTGTTACTTCATCTCTCTTTCCATCTCACACCTCATCCTGGTTCTCTGCCTCAAATTCCTGTCTCCTTAGCAACTGCTTGGTAACAGTGGGCTGTTAGGACTCCACGGTCATTGCAAGAGAGCTCGGGAAAACAGAGCTAGAGATTGTTGTCTTCAAAGTTGTTTCACAATGTGACCAACCGACCATGTTTGAGTCATAGTGTCTGCTTGATACCATCTAATTTTCAATATTATAACAGATAATCTCTCAAGCGACATGAAGAAAGCAGATTTAGTCCTTTTATTGGATTTGAGTGTAACCTTCAAGCAGAGCTCAGCTGTCTGCGTGCACTTCAAGCATGTGATTTCATAATAACTGACTTTTCAAAACGACTCGTGTACTGAATCATTTGAAATATTTCACTGTATGCAACCTGAAATGATTTTTGTAAATCCAGCTGTCAAAAGCTATATAGCCACCTGACTAATGACTAATGATCTATGTGTGAATGTCTACGGAACTGGAAGACTTTCTGAGTAGGCTACTTTAGAAAGGAAAATTTAAATGATGAAAGAACAGGAATTGGGGAGAAGCAAATAATTATGAATAAACTATTGCTATTGTGTAAATACTATTGCAATCAATGTCATCTAATGATTCTTGTTCTAAACATGGCTGATGTTTGGTTATAAAAACTATTGCTACACTGTATGACATTTTTTTCTGTAAAAAAAATGTAAGATGTATGATAGTCATTCTTTTTTTGCTCAGAAAGGCCAAAATGAAACATTTAAAATGAAATGATGCATTCTAATTCATGGAAGAAAAAAAATCTGTATTAAACTATTGTTTTGATGCCATATTAAAACACTTGAGTCGAATGTAATTTTTACTCAATATTATTTGATGGCTTGCTGCCAAATTTAGTTGCCGGCCCAGGTCCAAGATCTCAGCAGGAGCGGGTGAGGAGGGGCATGACAATGCCGCAATACTGGCAGCACTTGATGGAGCACGTGTGATGTTTATTATGCCTCGTCACCACAGTCATAAATCTTGCATTGCATCTCGCTCTTGGGAAAAAGGTATTTTTCTTACACGCACCAGTTGTCCTTGAGGTCTCGATGACCTCCTGGCTTTGCGCCGCTCAACGTGACCTTCACATTTCCCATATCCGATGAGAATATCACACTTTATATTGTTTCATGACCCTTTTCAGCTCTCTTTTTATTTGATTTATTTTTATTTGATTTATTAAAGGCCTCTCAAGAGACCGACCACTAATGCTACAGAGTCTGTCTTCACTAAAGAAGCTCTGGTCAAACAACAAGGCCTCTTGCTTGCGGCTGAAACAAATTGCATGGCAAACAGGAGAAAAAAACTCCCTGAAAAATCTGCTTCTTCTAGATTTATTCAGTCAGCGTCTCTAGAGCACCGGCAACAGAAAGTATAAGCATATTCAGCTCAATACTAAAGCCTCTATCCTTCAAATAACCTAGAGAAAAAGGCACATTTCTAGGGTAGCCATGCACGGGTCATGAGTGAGAAAGAGCCACAACTGTAAGACTCTGTGAACTGTGACTGGGCAAATTAATGATAAAACAATATATCGGCTAGGCAGAGTAATGAGCAGAAATCTTGACATTTTGAAGATGTAAGCACAGATTAACAGAAGCTATTGTTTCTGATATACTGTCGTATATCAGAATATCATATTAGGCTCACATACTTTTAATTTAGGCCAATGAACAACCACACAGAAATATATTAAAACCACTTAAATCACCTTAGCAATCGAATAGCAACCCCCCTAGCCCTAGCGTGTTTTTCATTAAAGGGGTCATACAGGGTTGCCAACTCTCACGCATCTGGCGTGACACTCACGGTTGGACTTTAGTATGAGATTGATGCTGAAAGCGTGAGTGTCACGCCAGATGCGTGAGAGTTGGCAACCCTGGTCATATGATGCGATTTCATTTTTTCCTTTCTCTTTGGAGTGTAACAAGCTTTAGGTGCATGAAGACGATGTGTAAAGTTAACCACCAGATCCTACTATCAACCCTACTGGCAAAAGGCATCTCAGGAACCACACTTCAATGGTTTGAGTCTTACCTATCAGATAGGTCCTTCAAAGTATCTTGGAGAGGTGAGGTGTCCAAGTCACAACATCTAACTACTGGGGTGCCTCAGGGCTCAGTTCTTGGACCACTTCACTTCTCTGTCTACATGGCATTATTAGGTTCTGTCATTCAGAAACATGGCTTTTCATACCACTGCTATGCTGATGACACTCTCACAACTCTATCTCTCATTCCATCCTGATGATCCGACGGTAGCTATTCGCATCTCAGCTTGTCTAACAGACAGTTCTTCATGGATGATGGACCATCACCTTCAACTCAACCTTGCAGAGAAAGAACTGCTTGTGATTCCAGCAAACCCATCGTTTCATCACAATTTCACCATCAAGTTAGGCACATAAACTATAACTCCTTCAAAAACAGCTAGAAGCCTTGGAGTTATGATTGATGATCAGCTGACTTTCTCTGACCACATTGCTAAAACGGTCTGATCCTGCAGATTTGCTTTATTCAACATCAAGAAGATCAAGCCCTTTCTTTCGGAACATGCTGCACAACTCCTTGTTCAAGCTCTTTTTCTGTCCAGGCTGGACTATTGCAATGCCCTCTTGGCAGGTCTTCCAGCCAATTCTATCAAACCTTTACAATTAATTCAGAATGCGGCAGCAAGATTAATTTTTAATGAGCCAAAAAGAATACACGTCACACCTCTGTTAATCAATTTGCACTGGCTTCCAATAGCTGCTCGCATAAAATTCAAGGCATTGATGTTTGCCTACAAAACTACCACTGGCTCTGCACCCATTTACCTAAATTTGTTACTTCAGACTTATGTGCCCTCTAGAAGCTTGCGTTCTGCAAGTGAACGTCGCTTGATTGTGCCATCCCAAAGAAGCACAAAGTCACTTTTACGGACTTTTAAATTAAATGTTCCCTCCTGGTGGAATGACCTCCCCAACTCAATCCGGGCAGCTGAGTCCTTAGCCATCTTCAAGAATCGGCTTAAAACACATCTCTTCCATCTTTATTTGACCCTCTAACTTTAACACTCACTATTCTAATTCTATTCTTTAAAAAAAATCTAACCACATTTCTAATTTTTTTGTATTCTATTTTCTTTTCATTTATTATGCAATTGTATGTGTGTGTGTATGTGTAAATACCTCTAACACTTGCTCTATTCTTTTTTTATTATATCTGTTTTCTTTTAATTTATTATATTATTTAAAATCCCATGCTACGTGTACTGTGTTAACCTAACCGAGAATTGTTATAGCACTTATATATCATTGTTTTTTTTTGTTTTTGATTGCTTCCACTGTCCTCATCTGTAAGTCGCTTTGAATAAAAGCGTCTGCTTAATGAATAAATGTAAATGTAATGTAAATGTAAAGTTGCAAAGACTATAGAGTCTCAAACCCAGAGATATTCTTTATAAGTTAAGTTAAGACTCTGCCTCGCCCCACTAAAATGACTCATTCAAACACGCCCCCACATGTCTACGTCACTATGTGGAAATAAGTGCCTAAAGTCACCCAAATGTTCACGCAAAGAAAGAAGGCGTGGTTTCAGTAACATCAGTTAGTGTTGAAGCAGCCATGTCAGGGAGATGCTGTGTGTATCATTTTATTTGCCCTTCTGAAAGTAGATGCATTTAGGAATCTTTAAGGTTACTAACAACAGAACAGCAACGGCCATTACATGAACCTAGGAGAGGAGGTAATTCTGACTTTGCTGCGACAATCTGGTGCTTCTGAATCAGCTACTGGAAGTATGTTTTGTTATTAGTTTAAGTATTTGCTATTGACTGTTCAAATGTGGAGCACACACGCTATGAGAGATAGAGAGACAGGGTAACACAGTTGAGTCAGCTGTCTTAACCGTCCATGACTTGTGTACTCCAAACACATACGAGCTTCATCACTGTGTCTGTCACGCGACTCTATTCCCTTTTCATGCTTGAACTGATGGTAAAATTAAGGACATTATTAACTGTCTTTACATTTATTTTGAAAGATGAATCTCGCGATTATGGAAAGGGGCGTTACATTTGCGACGAGTGCTTGCGGTGATCGGATCCAATATAGTTAGCACAGCATCGTCTTAAAGTTTAAATCTTTTTTTAAAATCCTGTGTAGAATTTTTCATTGTTTGTAAACAAATCCATGCTAAAATTAGGTGAACGAAGGACAGAGTTCTTACTTGCATGGTCTGGATCTTAATTAAAAATAAAATTCATCCACGCTTTCCGAATGTTGGGATCAGAAGGAAGGCAATGCAAAGACTATTTTTTTTTCTCCAAAACTTGGCACTTCACAGTGTCTTGTTGTCTTTTGGGCCATCTTTATTGTTTGGTTTCTGCGTAGATCTGCATGTTCACCTCTCTCGTAAACATCCACAAATCGGTGGGCGGGGCTAAACAGACACTAACAACTAAACAGTGATGTAGAAGCAGGCATTGCTCTTCTTTCTGCGGAGGTATTGCTTATTCACATTATTACATCATAGCATAGACCATTCTAAAAAAGACCAAAGTATACTTCATTTTTGTATGTGTACACTAGTGTATGCTTACAATCGAACACATAGTCTTTCAAAGTATACTCCATTTGATATTGTGCACTAACGCGGGCAGTCAACACATGCGCTTTTGAAAGCTTCATCCATGTCCACTGTCTGCTCTTTTTTTTTTATCCAAAGTTGGTCTATCCCATACCCTCTCAGTCACAAGTGTTTGTCAATGCAGCCGTCTGTTGTTGTTGCAGTCTCTGCTATTTTGTTGTTGTGTTCGGTCTCTTAAGTTTAATTTTCTACTGTGAAACAATGGCCCAGCCATTGCTATTCTGATGACAAAATTTGCGTCACATGCACTGTACGCTCCAGAAAAAGATAAGTTAACAAAAAAAGTTTGAGTTCTGAAACTTACAGGATGTTTTTAAAGCAGTGGTTCTCAACTCCAGTCCTTGGGACCATTGGTCTGCACATTTTGTATGTCTCCTTCATTTGACAGCTCATTAGGAGAGATTCTCATGAACTGAACTGAGTGTGTTAGACAAGATACACAGAAACCAAATGTTCAGCGCATTGGGTCTTGAAGACTGGAGTTGAGAACCACTTTTTTATAGTACAAGTGGCTTCTTATATTTCAAAAGATCAAGGGAATTTTGGTTTAATTCCCTTTAATATACAATTGAATGATTAACAAAATAAAAACAAATATTAATAAAAATAATAATGAAAGATTTAAAATAAAAATATAGTTGAATAATTATGGGTTGTTACATGATTTTTATCTAAAAATAATGAAAGCAATAATAATTAGAAAATAAAAATAAAATGAAAAATAATAATTAAAAATAATAATTGTAAAATTTTATTTTTATTTCAATTAAATAAAACATTTAATGAAATAAGCTGTATTATATACATATCAGCAGTACATCAGACTGAGTTTAAGATATAAACTGGCCAATCGCGTTCTACAAAAGAACCTTTGCTCTTCAACCTCAGGTTTTGCCTTGTTGCTTCGAAATAATTTCTCTCTTTTAAAGTCTCTTTCCCAACCACCTCGTGCTGTTTCTCATCTCCTCTTATTCTACTGGCAGGCCTGTTCAGAGACATGACTTGATTGGCTGTTGCCACGGAGACCAGAATGGTAGTAGGGAGGGCCTGTTTCCCTCTGCCTAGGTGGATGAGGTGAAGAGCCCTGTGTGAATGTGTGCTGGTGTGTATATGAGAGTGTGAGAGAGAGAATGTGAGAATAAGATCCAAAGAGAGCGGGAGAGGGGCGTAATGAGGCTATATTTGTCAGCTGATCACTGTTGCTCAACAGTATGAGCGAAAGCATGTGTGTACGTGTGTGTGTTAGACTGCCTGGAAATGTGGTAAGGTGTGTGATTGTAGAGATCTCGGCATGCATTTTAATTAAGCACTATCTGAATTTTTTTGCGCCCCATGTGACCCGAACGTTCCTGAGTGAGAAATGCATAAGTGTGTTTGTGTGGGTGGCAGCTGTAGCTGAGCAAGGCTCAGTGCCTGATTGTTCATTTAAAGCACTATGCAGCTCTCCTCTCACTGTATCTATCTCTCTTTCTCTTGCCCAAACACACAAATGCACACACATTTACACAGGCACACACTAGTCAACACAACCCAACATAGACTGACAAGATAAGTACCAGAGCACATCAGTTCTCTCCCTGTCGTCTCTCAGTAAGATATAGTGCATTTAATGAATAAAGCTATCATAGGCTTGTCAAAATGACATGATTAACCTGTGATAATTATGATGTCCTTTAGCTTGGCACTTTGCTGACATTCCAAGACACAACACAACACACACTGTCACAGTCTCACTCGCAATTTTTTTCTCTCTCGCATGCACATCCTCAGTGCTGTAGCACTGCCAGTGGTTGGCAAAGTTACAGTGCTTTCACTCCACCTGCACACCCAACACTTGATGCCGCAGGTGCCAACAGGAAGCACTAGTTGGCGCCGTGGTCTAGTGATTAGCATGTGCTCCAGATGGATTGAGCTTTGGTGCTCACATGGGAGACACAGTTTTGCATGATGTTTTGACGACCCCTGGACAAATCCTATCCTCCTTGGTTCCCAAAGCGAGTTCATTGGCTGTTTTAGTTACTGTTTAGGAAAAGAAATCAATGAATGGTTCAGCAAAAGATCAAATTAAACATTTCTTTAGTTTTTAGTTTAAAACATTCGCAAGTTTGTACCCTAAAAACATGAAATGTTATTCTCCATGTTTTCAGGTAACTTACAAACTAAGTCAACATATTTAGTGCAAATTACTTATGATAATCAAACACTACTGTTAAAAATAAATAAATACTTCTATGCAGCAAGGATATTTTAAATTGTTTAAAAGTGACAGTAAAACATATATGTTACAAATTCACATTTCAAATAAAAGCCTATATATATGTATTCATCAGAATATCCTAGGATAAAATGTATCAACATCTCTACATAAATATGAATCAGCATAACTGTTTTTAATATATATAAAATAAGAAATGTTTCTTGTGCATCAAACCAGCACATTAGAATGATTTATGAAGGATCATGTGACTCTGAAGACTATAATAATAATGTTGAAAATTCTGCTTTGCATCACAGGAATAAATTACATTTTAAAATATATTCAAATAGAAAACAGTTATTTAGGAATTGTTATAATATTTCACAATATTACTTTTTTACTTTATACAGGTTTTGATCAAATAAATGCAGACCTCTTTCAAAAACATAAAAAAAAAAGAAATTCTTATAGGTCTGAAATTAATTGTTTATTTAATAATAATAGGAGAATTCTTTCACAGTAGTTGCTGCTTATCATTTTTACATGCTCTCTGGATGTTGTGAATATTATATGGTTGGAGACACATGGTGTGTTTCCCAAAAGAAACTATGGTCACAATGTAGTTAAGTGGAGCTTGCGACCATGGCTACTGGTGCCGATGGACACTTCACTGTCCCATGAGGCCATGGGAAAGGATTTGTAAATGGTAATGAAGCGATACAACTGACACTGGAGGGTCATGTCATTGACAACATGACAAATGTAGTTTGTCCAGTTTTACATGCATACTACACAATTCATACTAAATAGACAATACTTTTTTAATAGTCACAATTTACTTAGTCAAAATAAGTACCTACTCAGAGAGAATGCGATTTTGGACCCGGCCTAGACGTTGGAGTTGTGACTTAATTTCGCCGTCTTATTTTTGGGTTAGTGATTTTAAATCATATTTTCACTCATGGGGCATTTAAAGGAGGCTCGAGTGTCAAACAAACAAACTTCTGAAAGAGCATGTCTGCTATCCTTTACATTCAGCGTGCTTAAAATCATCCATGAGAAGCTTGATCTGTTAAGTAAACTCGTTTAAAGCACCACCATGACAGTATAGTAATGGCAAAACTAATATGACACTGATTTTGTTCCCTTTTATTTTAATCGTAAAAGGGTTATGCAAATCTTTTAAACACTGTGTGCACTGTTGCGAAAACAGCTTCATATTCACTTCAGCGACATTAACATTTTTATACTTTCTTTTTTAAGTCATTTGGGTGAAGTGGCATTTTAAAACAAACCTTTTGAAAAAAACAAACCTTTAGCTTGAAAAATAAATGTCACTGGAAGGACTTCAACATTTCCTGAAATATTTTTAACAAAATCTGCATGCAAAGGAGCAAACTTATGTTATAACAACAAATACTTAGCAAATGATGAATAACATTCTCAAATGATTTAGGAAAACCACTGTCTGTTCAGCATAGTTGGCAATACTGATGAGGATCATAGAATATTGCCTGTTTAAAACCAATAATGATGTTCGATCGACAACAGAAAGCTTACGTAACATAATATTCAATGTACATTCAGTATGTGAAATACATTATCCACACTCAAGTACTGTTTAATTATGAGGATATTTATGCAATCAGTTACAACAGGATGATGCAGCAGACATTTCTGATTAGGCATGGCTACCCCTTGGGGTCCAAGTGGGATAGGAGTCTGTATTAACAGCCTGCTTTGCTTTCTGATGCTGTTCCCCTTCATGTTCTGTAGTCTATCCGCTTTGACTACCAATAAGATAAACACAGAGAAGCATGTAATTGTAAATGTCAGGACATTGTAAATTTGTAATAAGCATTATTTCACTTCAAGTATTTGGCTGTATACTGTTATTGACATTTCAATGATATTACAATTTTGAGGTCTGATGGTATTTCAAGATGCAGCAAATTATTATAATTTATGTGTTACAATTGCCCCTGTAAAATTCAATAATATGATAACAATGTCTTTGTTTCAGTAAACATTTTGATTTGCTCTTGGAATACACACACACACACACACCCACACACACACACACACACACACATATATATATATTACCAAATTAATATTGTCATTCTCCCCAGCAGTTCTTTTCCTCTCCATAATATAAGAAAGCCAGCTTCATGTTCCAGACTTTGGCTTCTTATTACTTACTGAGAGCAGTGCTCTACTGTACCCCATAGAGAGGAGGGCAGAAAGTAAAAAATATTTTGCTGCGGGGAAGGTACATTCTCTGTACCTTCCCTTTGAAAAAAGGCAAAAAGAAAAGGGGTAAAGGGTCAGTGAAAAGAAAGGTCAGAGTATCAAGAATGAAAGGCAAATTGGTAATACAGTCCTGCAAGCAAAGCAAAAAAAAAAAGCTATCTAACTTTTCACACAGTTTTCGGATTCTAATTTGGACTTAAAAAAGCAGATATAGCTTGTGAGTCAGCTTCTCTTCAAAATGTGTTGTGCCCCAAGAAAAAGAACTATCGACTGTATTACTATAGTGGCAGTATTTATTAAGATTTTGTTTATCATCACCTCACTTTGACAAACACATCAGTTCTTTCTCAGCCACAGGAAAAACTGTGGAGAGTGGGATTTGATTTTGTGGCTGCCAGATGGTGAATTAATTTAAAGTTCTGGTTCTTGTAATTCCCATTTGTGCATGCTGCTTATTTGGAGTTCCACCGTATACAAATCAGGTTTGGGCAACACAACATCACAAGTCCCCTGTGTAGTTTTACATGCAGTTATTTTCAAAGAACAAGGAAAATGTGGTTGCTATTGTAATTCAATTCCCATTCAAAATGTAACTCATTATTTGAATGCAATCAAAGCATAAAAATATTCATGCTTTAAAAACGATTTTCAGAGACTTTTAAAGATTTAAACTATGCAGTGTTCCAAATACAAACATCACTTTTAGTTTGTTTGAAATTTGTTGCACCAACAATTCTGACATGGAAAGCTTGAGAATAAAGCACTGATGAATGAATGCAAAGCAAGGTGAAAATAATGACTTCTCCGTGAGGAATGTATACACTGGTGTGTATAAATGAGCTTGTTGTTGGTTGTGAGGGTGTTGTACAGAGATAATTTGTGGTTCATTGGTGGCTATATTGAGATGTAACATCTTTCCTAATTATCTCCACTGAGAGTCCATGTTTAATTGGAGTCCTGTGGCATGAGGACGTGCACACATCAAAAACACGCATTTACATAAAACACATGCACAAGTTCAACGTAAACATAATAAGAGAGTGTGATTAGGAGTCCCACACCTGACATTGCACTTCAACATCATAAGGAAACTGCAAATTGGAATCAAAGGAATTGCTCTCTGCTGAGCAGTTTCTTTCTCCTGTTGGTACTGTCTGATCATACATTATTGCTTAGGTGCTCAATAAACTAGGGCACAGTTTCCAACCTTCTCTATCTTTCTGGACAAACAAAAAGCAGTGATTGAACTCAAAAAGGAGTAGAACTGTCATGTAACCATTTGTGTGTTCGAGTTGTCACTTCATATTATTCTATTGTTTCAGTACTGTTGATTGAGCCTGGAATTCAAACAGTTGAAGCAGTAGTTCTCTTTTGTTATTTCCCCACCTGTTTGATGTTGTTTTCTTTGTGGAAAACAAAATGAGTCATTTTTACAGAATGTTCTAAGTGATCTGTTCCATAATATGAAAGTGCATGTACTGTATTTTAATTATCACTACATGAATAAAGTACATTTTTAAATAAAATAGAAAATAGCTATATTTTGAACAGTTATAATATTTTTTACAATATTACCTCTTTTATTGTATTTTTGGTGCATCCTTGGTGAGCATAATAAGAGACAAAAAAAATTCTGTGTGCATAACAAAAATTACACACATTTCCAAGTTTATAAGTACAGTACATTTAAATGAGAGCCGTTTCCTCTGAGGCGGCATAGGAAACAGTGTCTCCTCCAAAAAATTGGATGAGAATATAAAATCATTGGGCCTCACTGAATTTTGATGCACTGCCATTATAATATTTTACAAGTTTGTTTGCTCTTTTTTTTCTTTTTGTAGCTGATAATTAATAAACTGTTTAACTTTGGGTAAAACACAGCGCTTGTCACTGTTACTTTTTATCCAGCCATCGAATCAGTGGAGGAGGAGCAAAGTTTAGCTCCAACCCTAATTAAACACCATAATCCATTCCTTCAGGCTTATTTGAAAACTACATGGCATGTGTGTTGGAGTAGGGTTGGAACAAAAGTCTGCAGGGCTTCAGGAATTGAGTTTGACACCTATCCAAATACCCACACTTGCAGTCTTTGCAATTGACCTCTTGACTACTTAAATGACATATTTCCTGTATTTGGCCCAAGTGTCCAAGTTAGGATGAAGACCACAAGTGTGTAGAACTTTATTTAGCATTTTAAAATCAATTCCTAAATGTCTATAGGGATATAGTCCCTATAATATGACACAACTTAATTTGTGGTGCTTCTAATTAAGTGATTAAAAAAAAACAGTTGCAAATGTTTTAAAAATTAAATATCACCACTACTCATGTTTGCACGAATAAAACGTGCAACACTTTTTCTACCAAATTACATGTAATAATATCTAATTATTATAGTAATATTTAACTTAAATGGGAAAGGTTTCTGTGACCTCTCACGATTTATTCCAAAACATGATGCATTACGCTATGAATAATATACATCTATGAATTACATGTTTTGTTTCCAGCCAAGACTTGGAAAAACTTGTTCATGCTTTTATCACCAGCAGGGTGGACTATTGTAATGGGCTCCTCACCGGCCTTCACAAGAAGACCATTAGACAGCTGCAGCTCACCCAGAACGCTGCTGCCAGGATTCTGACTAGAACCAGAAAATCTGCCTATGGGATACACTAAGAATTGAAGTGGGCATCCGGAGTGGTATTCAAGATAGTGTGGCTTTAGTGTGCATTAAGGGCACAGAACTTTGGCGTTTTTAAGACCTGGGAAAGTCTTGCACACTTACTTCCTGTTGTGTACATGTGCTTTCAAGTGGCCAAGACTGCAAGTGTGGGTATTTGGACAAGGCATAAGTAAGCAATGCAGACACTTACATATCACTGCTTTGTCATGTGAAAATTAAACTTAAAATGGCCTGAAAACATGATCTCTGTGGTTTTTTTTTAAGATAAATTGCAACAATAATAAGCACTGTGGAAGCCAGTAATTAAAATCAAAATCAGATCAATATTTGTAAGTTGATCAGTCTATCTTCTAAAATTAGGATTTCAAATTCTAGTGAACGTGGAATCTACATAAAATGTAAAATCTACATTCAATATGTACTGTTTAAGCAGTGTTTTGTGTATTTGAGGTGTGCACGTACACAAATAGTTCCACTCTCTAGCTCAGCAACTGAACCCATAGAGATTGTGTGATGTATGCTCAGGTGTGTGCACGTGTATTTGTCTATAGTTAATTGAGCATGCATTGTTTGTCTGTGTTTGATGGTATGCATGTATCCCCTCCAAGCCTGGGACACTGATGTAAGCATGATGAGAGAGCTCTCATAGAGTACGTGAGGCCTGCTGTGGGCAGATCCCTGGTGTTGGGGAACTACATCAATAACCACACAACATAGACCACAAATGTCTTCTCAACCAGTGACAGCCAGTCCCTGCAGCCTCCCACAATCCTCCACAATCCCTTTCTATTTTCTCTCTTCAGCTCTCTCACTCTTTCTCTGTAATCTAGGCCAATAAAATGTGCTTATAATGCAGCTGACATATTATGAATAGGATGAAACATTAGGCACATTCAGTGCTCACGTCAGGCAAGCAAACACACGTTTTGTAGTAACGTAGAAATATTTAACAAATATGAATTATTAAAGAGCCGTCTTTCCCAAAAGATTTTGTATTTTTATTTTTTTGTTTTTATTACTGAGCTCCGTGTTATGAAAATGATTTCCTTCAGCCCATTGCTACTTATTTGCTTCCAGAAAGACAGGTGAAATCTATATGAACTTATGTAGAAGACTACTGACCTGTGCTAAAGGTCACTGAGTCCTTTAACAAAGTCACTCGCACAGCGCTACAGAGCTCTCTAGGTGTTAGATGTGAGATATGAGACATTCATTACCCTCAACGCAGTTTTTCCCCTTCTTACACAGCTTTATTGAGCACACACACTTATAGTCCAGCACATCCACACACCTATAGGGCTTCATTATCTCTCTTTGTAAAGGAGATTTTCTGTGGATTGTCTTGACATAACAAGGGATTTCAGTGAAACCCTCAATAATATAGGTTTGGGAGTTTTCGAGTTTGTTGAGTGTGTGTATGTGTGCATATGTTGCATGCTTTCTACAAACACTATTGTTTACATTGAGAATTGTATTTTTTATATACTGTAGTTTCTATATTGCATACTGCGATACTATATATCTAATTAAAATACAATTTATTAAATCAAACTTTTGAATATCTTTAACTACATTTATTTTAATTACAACTTAATTCCATATATATGTAAAATATATATTGCAATATTACAATTTTGACTAATACTTATGATTCTTTTTCAAGATAATGTTATTAAATAATTATTATAAAAAATAAGTATGCATTAGATAAGCTATTAAATTTTTTTTATATAAAAGTTATATATTGACATGCTGTGGCAAAACAACACTGGCTATTAAATAAATACAAATAACAGGTGTGTAAGAACTGTCTTTGTTTTGGGCCTGTTTGCATCAGATTTGATTCAGAATATTTATTTACCGGTGCTCATTATGCTAATCCTATAAATGCTCTCATGCAATTTGAAAATCCCATCAGCACAAATGCAGCATTCTGCAGCTTAATGTCACATTCCAATATCCCGTTTCATTACAATCACAGCCAAAGCAGCTCTGTGACAACACTGAATGAAAAGATCATTCCTACCTCCCCTCAAAGATTTCTAAGGACATCATAATTTATCATTTTATTAATTTTTTTTAACAGTTATACATTTTGCTACACATTTACCATGCAACAAAGATACAGCTATTGATTTGTTGGCTGTGTGAAGACTGGCTGATAAACTATCATCATTCTCACATGCTTACATGTGTATTGTCAGAAAAATACCATATAATCACCAAAGCCTCTGTCTCATGCTTTTGCTCTGTCTCTCTGTATTACAGACCGACATGTCATTGTGATATCCTTCTATCACACCACTCTCTTTTCCTGTTCTCTCTCTCTCTTTTGCTCTCTCTTATCAGATAGTGTTGGCCACTCTCATGGGAATGCAAGCTGGCAGTGGCCTGTCCCATCTGTCAGACAGAGGATGAGGAGGAGTGAGGATGTGTGTGTATGCGTGTTCAATGAATGTGATATATATATATATATATATATATATATATATATATATATATATATATATATATATATGCAAAGAATGTCTGCTGGGATGTATGTATTGATTTATTTGGAAATGATCTGCTGTGCAAATGTTAATGCAAGAAGTCATGAATTATGTCTGTGCTTATGTTGGATAGAAAGCCAGATACGAGAAGAAATTAATGCATTCGATGGAAGAGAGAGATGGAGGAAAAAAGAGAATGAGTTATAAACCGTCACCATTCTCTGCATAATTAAACTCTATTATAGAATGCCGGAGTACCGAGCGGCACAAGAGTGTATGTTGTTCAGTGCTGCCCCCTGCTGTAAGTAATGCGTCAATGACACCCCATCCAGACAGAGGAAGGTGTGCTTTTGTACATAAAGAGGACAGGCTGTTCTGCACAGCCGTCTCTCTCTCTGTAGACTCTCTTTTGAACACTGGAAGCAGAATCAATGTTTTTTTCCTAGCAATGCTCTTCACACATTTTGCAGTTCAAAGAGAATACAACATACTCTACAAACCGTGACTGAAAACATGTGATTGTATAGAGAGTGGTGTGACTGAAGCCTAAGGATACATGGCGTGAGAGACAGCAAGAGATGTAGCTGTAACATAACCGAAACAACTGTTGTAGCCTTTAAAGTAAAATATGGTGTTAAAACGCAAACGATTAATTGCATGATGAAGTGTGCTGCCTTGTTTAAAGTGTGAGTCAGCACTTGATGTTCCAGACTCAGAGCAACAGCAATAGCAATATCAAAGAATCTTAGATATAATTCATCTAAGATTCATGCCGGTTTTGGAGGGCTGTTTTTATTGTGATCATTTTGAATTGCAAGATGTCAGAAAACCCAATAAAGCATCATTACTCCCACTCTCCGTATTGTTCAGAACATCTCTGCATGCCATTCCTATCTATTTCTAATCTTCACAGGGGAAGAATAAACGATTGCACGCTGCCGCCAGCAAGACAGCAGGCTTTCTCTATTAATGCTTTTTAATCTAGTCCAATTTGTATTTTGGACTGTTAGAATCACACCTGAGTAATCTACAAGAAAGACCATACTAGAGGAGAGCCACTCTCCCATGATGTCCATTTCTATTGATTTTCAGTTAATGCAATTCATTCGACATGTTTACAGTGTGTTTGCTGCATTGCAGCTGTCTGGCTCAATATGGTGCAAAATGAAAGTCAACATTATAGACTTAATTTGATACTTAGTAATATGGTAAGACTCTGCAGAAACTTCAAAGCAATAACATTTTATGATCAATGGGAGAAATAATTAGAATCACACTGTGGAGGAGAGAACTACTAAGCCTCAGTGAGAACATTGTAGATGTGAATAATGCACAAGCTACTAGTATGGAATCAGACAATAGTTGGAGATGCAGTGGACTAGTCATTGACAGCTAATGTAGTTTGGGACGGTAAATATCCAAACACTGTGCCACCGTTTCAATCTGCTGTACAAGTCACTTCACAGATGATAAAGACAGTACTGAGATTTATGGAAGGAAATGAAACCACAGAGGTGAAATTCCCTCTAGCAATACATAAGCAACTGTATGAGGTTGATGCACATCTGAGCAGGTCAGTTCCCTGGAGCTGCCAGACAAAATTCTGGAGCAGCTTGTAAGCGGTGCTCAGATTTGCTTGAATTAAAAAGCGAGTTCTCCATTTGACAGTTAATTTACGACTACAGCAAGTCTATGACTGTCTAACGGCTCTCATGTGTTTCTTAGCTGTATTTCAAATGCTCTACCCAATGACCCACTTTAAGGATCAAATTTTAAAAGAGTGATGATAAGATATTGATTACAGCGTTGCCCCGTGAATAGCCGAACAAGGCTGGCATTCGCAAAATGTGTCACTGCGAGTGTGACGAGATCTCCCATCAAACCATCACTGTACTCTCTTCACAAGATATCTGTGCTGTTATCTGATAATGACAAAGGATATCGACCCATCAATCACAGGATGCCTCCAGCAGCTGTCAGAGAGAAAGACTCCGTGAGAGAGAGAGCGGGAGGAGGAAAAACATTCTTGGGGACTGTGAGATGAGAGATGGAGGTGACACATGCATGATTATGTTCTGCTCTGTTCCAGTCCCCTCACACAGCTACGGCCAGTCTGCCCTGCGAGGAGATGGAGACGTACTTGAATCGCAGGTGCACGGAGGTAGATGCTAATGAATCCTTTCCAGCATGATGTTAATTAAGATTAATGAGGGGAAAAGGCCTGGGAGCGAACAGTGTCCAACAATAGAAAAATCCTGTGAATCATGTGAACAACCATGCGTATAAAAGAGGAGGCTGTGGCAGATAGTTTACTCTAACCGTAAAAAATGACAATGGAACATGTTGGAGCAGGCCTTCAAGGAATATTTCACTCAAAAATTAAAATTCTGTCATTTTCTACTCACCTCATGTTGTCCCAAATCCCTTTGCTGTAGTTTTTTGTTTTGTTTTTTCTGTAGAACACACACACACACACACATTTATTTATTTTTTTAAGAACCTTCACACAGAATCTCTTGCAGCTCTAGAGCACCGCTCTCAATTTAAATATGGTGCCGACATAAATGTGAGTAAATTACAGAATTTTCATTTTTAGGTGAGCATGGTCATTTGGAGATAAACCTAATGGGAAAGTTCACTGTAAAAAACACAAAACTTGGAAATATACCGAAGTTTATTGCAGTGCTGTTAACTAAAATTGTTTGGCAATTAAGTTCAACTAAAATACTATATAAATATTAGATGTACAACTCAACAAAAAGAAAATTAAAAATGTTGTCTTGGCAGCTAACTGAAGTAAGTTAAAGTACTAAAATGACTATAACTACTATAACTAAAACTGAAATAAAAGTTTACTATGGCTTTATATAAAAAAACAAAAGCAAATAAAATGAAAATGTAAACTGAAAATATAAAAATAAAAGATAATTTAAAATATTAATAAATATTTTAGCATCACTGGCAGATGCTAAAATGGACTCTGAGGAAAAATACTTCTCACTGAAGGGGTGAGCTGAGGGAAGGGCTGTTGCTTTGAATATGAATTATTTCATTTCGGTATTCTGGCACTAACTGGCACTCCCCTAAGTACTGTAATCAATATAATGAATTGAATATGGCTTGACAAAACACACTGGAGTGGAGACTAGACATTTGACAGCAAAGCATCCTTGTAATAGCACCATTTCAAGGAATTTACTTTTATAGAGCAACGGCATTGTTCTGTGATCAACAGTTCAATACACAAAATACCCTTTGAGTGGTGTGTTGCTTAAAGACATTATGAAGCAAATAAGAGGTAAATAAAAGATTTAAATGTACCTCATACTTTTAACATCCATGATGCAAAGCTCCTTTCCCCAGTCCACACTGCTGATTAATGGAAATTGGGCTGCCAAAACAGGTCATTCAGAAATGATCATAGCTATGATGTCAGAAGGATGAGCATATTAAAAATGCTGTATAGGGATGGATGGATCTACATGCATGGAAAAACATTGTATGAAAGTATAGAATATGGCTCCTTTAAGGAAATGCTAATTCTCTAACTCACCTGTCAGGGTTTTCAGTTTAATTCTCCTTTGACAAACTCCTCTTCAGAATATACTTATCTGAAGACTTTCCTCATGAACTTAAATGAGCTCTCTCCTAATAGAAACCACAGCAGACGGCATTATAAAGATGAGCACTGCTCTAAGTAAAGAAAGAGAGATAGAGAAAACAGAGGGAAAGGGGCAGATTAAGCAGCATTCCCTGAGGGAACAGGCCTGGGTCTTCAGCTCGATGGGCTAATCATGAAGCCCATCAGGCTATTACAGCATACAGTTACAGGTTCAAGACCTTTGAGACTGCCTCTGATGCATAAAGCTGTGAGCGCCTTTGACAAATATGGCTGCCTAGTTCCGTGTTAATTTTCTAAGACAAATTATCAGGGCAAATCACTCTCTGCGGTGGTGAATTTCATTACACCAGAGCACTCGATTGCTCTTTTTTTCTATGCTCATTGAATGTGATCATTGGTAATTAGCACTTGGGTGGTGACAAGTCAGAGCATTTCTGGGAATATGTTTGGATGTGCAAAAAACACAGAAAAAAAATGTGCCTTTGCTCAACTGAAACTCTAATTAAAACAACTTTTCTTCCTTGTTTGTAAAATCAATCACAAAGCTAAAAGAGGTTAGAACCATTATATAAATGGTGTTTGCATCATTTTAAATTAATTAAGGATGCAGCCATGGCACTGCTTTCTGTAACACATCACATGTGTAGAGTATTTATTTTTGGTTCAGTTGATGTTTCTTTAGTTAAATAAAGGTATAAATTATATGTTTATATACTAAACCAAGAATGAGAAGTTGTTCAACAATCAACTATAAGGTGTTACTTGAATCCCATACCTCTAAATCACTTTTATGCACTAAATCCGGAATTCATGTTCATGTAATGCACATGAGGCCGTTATGGAGTGTGGAAAATGAGAGATAGTTTTGGTTGGCTGTCCATAATAGAAGTTGCTTGAGCATAAAACTGACTCTCTGAAGAGCCTCTCAGAGATAATATACAGAGGAGAAGAAGAGTTCTTGAGAAGAACTTATGCTGGGGATGGGTCAGAAAGACTGAAGTAACTTAGTGTTTAAAAAACTTAGCTATGGGAATGACTAAGATATTTAGAAAAATTCCATTATAAGTTTACACACATTTATTTTAATATTAAAACACAACTTGATGCAATCCATAATTCAAAACCACTTGTGGAAAATCAACCCAGAACATTTCTTCATAGCACAGTACCTGCAATCACTGTTAATCCTTTTTTCCTTTACATCGTTAACATATTTAGTAATTTTTAATTGTTCTGTTCTCTGTGATTTCTAAAAACTGATGGTACTGAACAAAGCCACAGTGCAAGTGTCACACGCACACAAACACACACACACACACACACACACACACACACACACACACACACACACACACACACACACACACAAAGTGAAATACCCAAGAGAGAAATGCTGATTCATAGAAATGTGAATAGCAGGATTGCCGGTCAGTGGCAATCTTTAAACAATTATTATCTTTCATTATTCTGTTTGGTACCACTCATGATACATAAATTAAAGAAAAATAATGTGTGTGTGTGTATATATATATATATATATATATATGGGTCAAAGACGAGAAAGTGTTTAAGCATAAAAAAAGTGTAATACTGGTTTTAAACTGTTGTAGTCCCCCCGCCCCCCCCCCCCCCCCCCCCCCAAAATGCAAAAAGTTTTCTGTTTTATTTAATTGCAATTTAGTTTTTCTGAGCAAAAAATAAATATCATACATTTTCCCCTGATTTACAGAAGACACCCAGTAAAATGTCATTCAGTGTAACAAGCTTGTCAGGCATATTTACAACAAAAATCAAAAAGACATTTTACTTACATTTAATGTGCTTTCTATGGACACAAAATCACTTTTGTACATTTCTTTTGATGCGGACATCTTAACGTCTTTGACCCATATATATATATATATATATATATATATATATATATATGTGTATATATATATATATATATATATATATATATATATATATATATATACATATATAGTACAGACCAAAAGTTTGGACACACCTTCTCATTCAAAGGGTTTTCTTTATTTTCATGACAATGAAAATTGTAGATTCACACTGAAGGCATCAAAACTATGAATTAACACATGTGGAATTATATATGGAATTATATACATAACAAAAAAGTGTGAAACAACTGAAAATATGTCATATTGTAGGTTCTTCAAAGTAGCCACCTTTTGCTTTGATTACTGCTTTGCACACTCTTGGCATTCTCTTGATGAGCTTCAAGAGGTAGTCACCTGAAATGGTCTTCCAACAGTCTTGAAGGAGTTCCCCGAGAGATGCTTAGCACTTGTTGGCCCTTTTGCCTTCTGTCTGCAGTCCAGCTCACCCCTAAACCATCTTGATTGGGTTCAGGTCCGGTGACTGTGGAGGCCAGGTCATCTGGCGCAGCACCCCATCACTCTTCTTCTTGGTCAAATAGCCCTTGATGCCTTCAGTGTGACTCTACAATTTTCATAGTCATGAAAATAAAGAAAACTCTTTGAATGAGAAGGTGTGTCCAAACTTTTGGTCTGTACTGTATATAGATAGATAGATAGATAGATAGATAGATAGATAGATAGATAGATAGATAGATAGATAGATAGATAGATAGATAGATAGATAGATAGATAGATAGATAGATATGGTCAAACTTTATTTTAAGGTCCAATTCTCACTAACTAACCATTAACTATGACTTTTGCCTTAATTAACTCCTAATTTGCTGCTTATTAATACTTTATAAGGTAGTTGTTAAGTTTAGGATATTGGGTAGGATTATGGATGTCATGCATTATATGTACTTTATAAGCACTAATAAACAGATATAAATAAATGTTAATAATAGGCATGCTAATAAGCAACTACTTATTAGTGAGAATTGGACCCTATACTAAAGTGTTGCCATATACATATACAATGAATGAATAGGTTCTTTTAATTTCCATTAAAGTGAAATGACTGAACATAAACATAGGAGTCTGAGGAAAATGCAAATTTTAGAAGGAAATTTCAAACGCACTTAGGAGCTTTTGCCTCTGAACCATAATGTTAATCATGTTTTTTCATTGACAGCCCTTGAATATGTCTTTAATGTAAAAATGGCAATATATCAAATATTGTTCTCAGAACTCTGAATACACGTAAAAGTTTTATCTATGAAGAGGACACACTTGCCAACTGCTGCCATAATATCCAAATCAAATCCACTTCTGGGGATTCTGTCTGTAACTGCAATCCCAAGGTTCATAAATAATATACTCACTGTAAACAAAATAATATGCACAAGATTCATGCAAAGCAATAAAGCCCCCTAGCTGTTTGTATTTGAGTAAATCAATAGCCTTAAAAAGTAATTTCTGCCATTTCTAATAAAAGATATCAAAACTAATGAATAGGTAGTGAGACTGTAACTCAAATCACATACTTCCTGTTGGAGCGTGTAAAATAATAATTCTAAATTGCACATACAAGTGATCTGAAGGAATGTTAAACATATTAAAGAATGTCACACTTTTCTATGAAGTATTCACATGCACCTTTTTAGCATATTACTTTTCATATTACTTTGCCTTAAAGGAATAGTTCACACAAAACAGAAAATTCCCTATATTTTATACTAAGTATGACTTCCTTGGTATGTTTTTTCAAAAACAGTCACTGATTAATTTTTGTTGTATGAAACAGTTTGGCTATTCTGCAAAACAACACCTTTTGTGTTCCACAGAATAAAAGGCATCTTATGTATAATGTTGGCAAAAATACCTTTAAATATACAACTCAAACCAAACCTCTATGCCCAGCCTCAAAGACTGCATGCATCAAGAGACAGTGGTGCTGATTTGGGGTTTTCCCCTCTGTACATATAGTGACTTTGTAAGGGGGAAAACTTATACAGAAACAGCACTCTCATTCTCTACTGGAATGCAAGACTGCTGATAACATGGTTCTCCAATGCAATCCTGGAAAAGTGCTGAATTGGGTATTGGCTTGAAGTAATGACTTAAACCTTCAGAGATGAGCAAGCCATATTGATACACATGAATGGACATGTATTTAATAGCCAATGCCACTAAAAATAAGAAAAGAGTCATTTATACCACTAATATTTCAATGAGTATCTATAAAGAATGATTATGACATAAATGATTCATAATTATACAGAGAGCTTACTGGACTGTATAGCTAAATTATTCACTTCTGGTGCAAGCTAAAATAATATAGCAGGGAAGTTGATAGAAAAGCCTTATATACAGATTTTATGGAAGCAGACTGCAATTTTCATAATATTCACATTAGTTCTACACAGTTCGTCCTACATAATCCCTTTTCCTGGTGCCACACAAGGGCTTTCATCTCAGAACTGTTATTGGGCTGACTGTACGAATATTCGCTGATTTATGTATCCATGTTTGGACTCAGTCTGCACTGTATAAAAATATTTAAATGTTTCTCATACCGCTACTGCCAACAGAGGTCACTGCCCTGTCCTCCAATTACTGGCTAGACTATACAAAAATGGGATGCGAGTCCTACGCTTTTAAATTAATCAGAGCTATTTTTAATATTTGAAGGAAACTCAAGGCTGCTGAGTATTTATGGACAAATACAGACAGGTGGAAATACAATCATGTGTAGCTTTTCAAAATACACAAAAACACCCACAGTCCTTCTCTCAGTCACACTTGTGCACACACACTCATGCTGTCAATCTGCCACACAAATATAACACATAGATACACACCTCTTGGCCCATGTGTCTCTCCCTTGCTTGCTTGCACACACACACACACACACACACACACACACACACACACACACACACACACACACACACACACACACACACACATACACACACACACACAGGCAAACCAGGGTTGTGTGCTGTTCAGAGATGAATTGAGAATGGCTTTTAAATTCTGAATAGGAAATGAACAACAGGATTCAGAAACTCAATTTGAGTTTAATGAAGCATCATTAAAATGAAAGGAACTGCAGAAAGAGAAAAGTTAGTCATGAAAATTTTTGGCTTGACAGGTTTGTTTGAAGGTTTCTAAAAAAAATTTTTTCAATGTTTTACTGTAAGTTTTGCAAACAGTCCAAAAGATAGATTAACAGATATACAAATGAAGAGTTCAGATGCAAAAGCCTCTAAGTGCCATCTGAAATTTTCATCTAAAATTAGGATTTTTATCAGGCTCCTAATATTTATGTTCAGTTATTTCACTTTAATAGCCTGGAAAAGGATCTGCACATTGCCATTAAAGTAAAATGACTCAACCTAAGCATAGGAGCTTGATAAAAATCCTAATTTTAGATGAAAATTTCAGATGGCATTTAGAGGCTTTTGCATATGAACTCTTCAAATATATATAGGCCCATATATATATATATATATATATATATATACTGTATATAGATAGACAGATTTAAACATTACCTGAAATGATGTAAAATGTAAAAGATGCTTTATTTTTAGTCAGTTGCCAAGGCACCATTTCTCACTTTCATTTAGTTTATTACAATGTTCTAAAAATAACTGAAATAAAAATGTATAAAAACTATTACAAAAAAACACACAACAAACAATTTAACTTTAAAATGAAAAAATAAAATATAAAAATAAAATTTTTTTTAATAGTATCTTAATGATACTAAAATAACACGGATACACAGACAGATAAAGATGCCCTAAGCCAATTTTCATTCTTGTAGTAAAATTTAGCATTTTTGTAAAAATTAAAAACATTTTTGCAGTATTGAAATTTTTGTTTCAACTTTAAATTAGTAATTCTATTATAATATTAGTGTATTTATCGTATTTATACAGTAAATGAACCTTTTTTCTTCTTTTTTTTAGCTACTTTTAATTCCAATTCAATAATTTTTTTCTTCCTGTCAATTCAATTTAACTTCCTGTGGAGTGTGGCCAACTGAAATTCAATTTTACAAACTCAAACCTTTCTGCTCAATCACACGCAACATCCCCATCCTCGCGAACGCGCTCTGCATCTCCCAGTCCGTCCACATATACAGCATAAAGTGATTACCTTCAGATAGGACAGCAGAGTGCTGAGCACTCACTTTCTCTGCAGCATTCAACACCCAGATGTCCAGCAGAAGACAACAAAATGACCGACTCGGGGGGAGGAGTACGATGAAACAGACAAAATTCCCCAAGAGTTTGCTACACTCTCAATATAGCTCACCTTTTTTCCTTGCGCCAGGCAAAGCCCGTCTGGACTGATAAAAATTAACGATTTGTAAAATGACTTTTTTTTTAGTGTTCCGTGGAACACAATGATAGCCAATAACGGATAATCCCAGGTTAGAGAATAATTTGGTCGATCGTTTTATTTCTCTGGTGCGTCTCCGGGGTCTATTGGGGGGGGGGGGGGGGGGCAGCGGGAACGTTCCCGGCTGGGGTTAAAAGGACGAGAGGAGGCGTGTGAGGAAGCGGGCTATAATAACTATCTTGATTGCATAGTGATACGCCACCGGCGCGTGTACATGCGCTTTTAAAATATTACTGCAACCGTCCACAATGGCAAGTTTAGCATTCAACACGTGTCGCGAGAGTAATGAAGAGAGAGAGGGAGGTTGCTAGGTGACGGCGCGTATATACTGAATTTTAACAAAATAACTGGAGAGAGAGACTGAGTGAGTGAGAGAGAGAGGAAGGGGAGGTAAGGAGGGTGGGAGAGAGCTAGTCAGCAACATGTAGGCAGGCTGAGTAAAGAGAGGTCGAGACTGTGTGTACGTACAATTTCTTTTTACGTTTTTTTTTTTTTTTACCTAAGAGAAACATACCGGAGGGAAGCGTCGTGGAAATGGGCAGCTGTGGAATGGATATACAAGTGACGAAGTGCCGCAGGAATAACAGTGTGTCTGGATCCTGAAAAACAGTGAGTATGCTGGTTTTTTGCTTTCTTGTGGGGTGTTCGGTCAAGTCCTCAACGGATTTTTGCCCTTCAAATCGGCAAAAGGCGGCAAGCGCGAGACACGCTTTTGCGACAGCGCCTGAACGCTCCTGCGTCTCGCGCGCATATCCACTTTGATGGATAGGAGACAACCGGCCGGTGAGCGAGGGGTTTGACCCCTCTGTCATTGATGCGCGTGCACATAACGCAAGGTCTCTCTCTCTCCCGCTAACCTGACTATCACCTAGACATCCTAAACACATATAGGATAGATAGTACTGACTTGACTTTCACCCTACGGGCTCACGAATAAGGTCTCAACTTTACCTCACTGCCAAGGGTAGAGCCTGGGTATGCTTCCTCAGGGAGAGCAGCAGTCCACCGGCGAAAGCACGTATGTAAAGCCATTCCGTATTCCGGTGTTATTTCTGACAAGTGGTCGCACGAATTTCCTACACAGACTGTTTAAAATATTTTAAAAATAAAATATTCTTGTTAAATATTTTAACGTTGCTGTGAAAACACTGCAGTTTCAATTCAGTCATTAATTTCTCCTTGTGTGTGTGGCTTCTTCTTTTTTCTTTTTTTTTTTTTGAGTTGCGATCAAAATTTTTTTTATCAGTTTTCATCGTGTTGTGTGTAGCCGCAAGTGCAAAAATATGCCTACATTTCAAGTTTTTTTCCCTCGCATAAAACAGAAATTGTGTCATTGCTGAAACGAATAGAAGTGTAGCATATTAAAAAAGGTGTCAGTTTTAATAAATGTAATGCATTTCATTTGCGAGAATCAAAATACATGTCATTAATTCTGTAATATCAGAGCCAGTATGCTGAGTTTATAGTAACTGAGGTTCCTTCTTTCTTGTAGCTCAGGTTGCCTCATTTTGTGTACCACTTGTTACTGGGTAATCCAGATCCAAGGAATCTGCATGTCTCTGGCTTATTAGGAAGAATAAGCTGTCTTTTGTTGTTCAGCGGTCTTAACATTGCTGCAAATATCAGAACGCTTTGCTGTGAATGGCATATGTCGTTGGTTCAATTGCTTTTGGTGTGGCTGCCGTTCTACTAGTTTCTCTCACCCAGCTCTCATTGTCCAGGTTTTATAGGGTGCTCAGTGCATTTGACAGCACTTCACAAAGCCTTTGGCCACCTCCTACCTAAATGTTAAAGTTCTGCTGGTGACCTGCCTGAGACATTAAGAGTTGTTTGACAGCCTTAGACGATTCCCCATGGGAAAGCCAGGTTTGGAGGTGGCAGGAAGGTGCTGGTGATACTGGAGGAGGGGGGCACCGTTTGGTCTGTCTCAGAGATTGCTGCTGCTTCAAAGTCATCCCCAGGTTATAGTTGTTGACTCCAAGAACATAACCACCCACCATATAAACACAAACATACACCCCTTAAAAAAAAACCTCTCACTTGTTTCAAATGAAGAAGCACAGCTTGAGGGCATTTTGGGACGACTGCCCAACAGGAAGCTGGCTTAGAGGTCTTGAAAAGGCACATCCCAGGGAGAAAGCTAGGGAGAAGCCAAATTGCGTCCTGTTTTCCCCTCTCTTTTTCAAGCCCCCTCCCTATGGGATTTGTTGCTTGCCAGACCCCAGCTGTTCTGAGGAGCCACCTCCTACGTCCAGCCCTGTCATGTCTATGCATCAGAGCTGTGTTACATCACCCTGCATTCAAGACTGAGACTGACTGATATTTTTTTCAAAAGACTTCAGAGCATATGAAAATGACTACATTATCTAACGGCACATAGTTATTGTTGATTTGTTTGTGGCGGGGCAATATCTAGATCTTGAAGCCTGAACTAAATGCAGATAACACATTTTGACATATTAGAAAATTCTACTACAAGATCTTTTTGATCTTAATTCATAATCATTTTAATTTGATGATTTTAAACCGCTTGTCTGACATGCTTATATTTTGCAGAACAGCATTTAATTGTGTGATGAACTGGAGCGTTGTGCTGGATTAGGGTGTGGATTCTCTTTTCAAGGCCCCGTCAGAATGCACCTGTATTTGCCTTTAGTCTGTAGTATGTTAATATCGGTCACACAATCGATTTTAATCATACCCGAAAACCCCCCAGAAGGACTTACATTGCCCTTTAAACTTAATTAAATGTCAAAAAAGAGATATAGAAGCAATTAGCCTCTCTATATTCCAAAACATGTCTCAGCGGGTGTTCAAAAATGTCTCTAAAATCCACAGAGATACTGAATATTTCTATATTTATTATATAACTAGTGAAATGAGATGGGCAAATGAATGTTATAACCAGATCCTTGAATGGGGTTATATGATGCAATTTAAATTTTTCTTTTCTCTTTGGAGTGTTACAAGCTCTTGGTGCATAATGAAGATCTGTAAATTTGAAAAGACTGAAGTCTCAAATCCAAAGAGATATTCTTTATAAAAGTTAAGAGTCAACCACGCCCTCCTAAAACGGCTCATTCTAACATGCCCTCACATCTACATCACTATGTGAGAAGATCTGCATAACGCTGCCAAAATGTTAACAAAGAAAGAAGGCGTAACTTTTATTCTCGCTGTTGCCACCGCCACCATGTCGGAGACGCTGTGTGTTTCATTGCGAAAGTGAAACTACTTTGTTTGGCCTACAAAAAGAGGACACGACTAGAAATCAGTGGTTTAGTTGTATCTACAACACTATTCCAGAACAGTTAAACCCAAATATTCAGATGTGTGCAGCACATTTTACGGAGGATGATGACTGTCTCCTGAGCCAGTAGCCTACAATGCTAATGTGTGCAAAGGCTGTTTCTAAAAAGTGGGGCAATTCCAACTTTACAAATACAGTCTGGAGCTTCTGACTCACAGTCTGTTTACATATGTTTACATATTTAAAGAATTTGCCACTGATGATTCAAACGCGAGTTTTGATCAGTGTAGAGTAGTGCTTGTTGTTTGTCGTTTTTCCGATCACAAATGCAGATATGGTTTTATGTTTACGCAGTGTGATATGCAACACATAAAAGGACAGTTTAAGTCATTATAATCAGTAATGTCCCCACTGGATGCAACCAATGCCTCATTTGTAATGGATTTTATTGGTTTTGTCTGGTTGTGCAGGGAGACGGTATCACAGTATGTTAAGGGGCGTAACATATCCGTTACACACTTGAGGCACTCAGCCAATCACGATGCACTGGATAGTTGGCCAATCAGCGTAGACCTCGCTTTACTGAACGATATACTTTGTAAAAATCATACGCGTTTCAGAAAGGTGGGGCATAGAGGAGAAACAGTAATGTACATTATGTTGAAAATAATGTTTTTTGAACCTTAAACCACATAAACACATGGCATTAAACCAAATACACAAAATAATGTTCTTTGTAGCAACGTCATATGACCCCTTTAAAGGCTCTTCAAACCTGTTCAGCCTTCTGTTCCTGCTGTCTGAAGCTCATAGGCATATAAAACTGGAGTTGAATCTAAATGAAGAGGATGGTAGCAGTCTCCATTACTTTCCCATGGTACCGTAGGATTTGTCAATGTCACTATGCAAAGTGAGACTTAAAATCTTGACAGTGTAGCTTCTCGGAGAATTAGAGTGCTAATGATTTTCAGCAGCTCTGCATCCTGCTTTTCCTGTTCTCCTCCTTGACGGTTCGTATTTGTTGATGTTGTCTTCTCACTGCTCGGCAGTGAGATCACTGGGAGGCTGCATCTGGAAATAGCAGGCATTTTACTTTTTAAAAAAAACTCAATGTATGCTACCGGGGAAGACGCTGAAGCAGCAAAGCTGCTTGCTTTGAAGCACATAAAGGCATATGCTTGCGCACGAGACATTTATTTATGTCTGTGATATATTTTTACCTAGATATTGATGCCTGGGGCTGGCCCACTGCGAAATTTGAGGAGATTTGTCTTTCTTTCATTTTATATCAGCATTATGGATGCACCAGGGAGAGCAGACATTGTCCATTTGCAGCTATTGAGATTAAATGTAGGTAAGTGATATTATATTCAGTGTGTTGTACCAAACTCTTTTGGAAGTCCTCATTGTGCACGTGTAGCGTTTAAATAATGGAAGCCACTATCTCTCTGACATTTCTAGACCTGGTTTCACCTTTTATTTTTACCTTTGTTTATAAACTCCTGTCCCCAAACGATTGTAGTGCCATTCACACTCTCAGGATACTTTCAGAAAACAATAGATTCGACTTTCGATCATACTGTGTGATCACTGCACTACTGATACAAAACACACAGGTCTGTAAGAGCAATACATTTAATATACACAAATTATTATTAGGCAGGGCTACTGCATGTTTTTTTATGACAGCCGTATTCACAAGTATTTTCCAAGCAAATTACATTTATGCATTTAGCAAAAGCGACTTACAGTGTATTCAGGCTATACATTTTTTTTTCCAGTATGTGTTTTCCAATTCCAATTCCTTTTACGCTGCTAACACAATGTTCTACCACTGAGCCACAGCAACTTAAATTAAGTGCACATTTCATCATGTGTAAAATTACTGATTAACATTAACATTAAACACCAACAATACTATAGATGTACTACTCACAGAACTCTATTATTTAGCCTGTTCCAAAATGTTCTATAGGTTTCTTAAAAAAAAATAAAATAATAATAATTGTTTTTTAACAATAACTGTAATTGCAACACCATGATACCGTGATATTTTTTAATCTAAGGTTATCATATTGTCAGAATCTCATACCGGTCCAGCCCTACTCAACCCACTGAAGAATCTCCCCCAGACCCAGATGCGCTCTGATCACTGTGAATTAAAATAACTTTCTTCTCAGTACCAACGGAGACTCCCCATATTTATTTATTCATCAGATTTTTAGTTCGATGCCAGTAAGCTGATGACCACTGAGTTTTGTCCTCAATTTGTTCAAGTTGTATATTTCTCCCCGTCTCAGGTGATATATGGTGGAATGATGTCTATGCCTTTTGACCACTGGGCTTGATTGCTTATCTAAATAAGTGCCTTAGTGAAAAGGGAACAAGGGCGAACTTCTATTTCGCACTCTGTTAACATCAGGGCTTGAAATCAGCTGTAAATTACCCTTGCTTATTGGACAAGCGTGAATTTTTTTTTCTTTTTTCTTTCTCAAGCCATTGATTGTAAATCCATTTTTGTTCTAGTGTAAACCGACATTTTATCTGTGCACTTGTGCTTGATAAAGTCTGAGCTGTGGAGTCCTGAGCCTCTGAAACTAAAGCTAGCCAAGGACATCTTGGGTTCAAATTAGTCCAACATGATGTCTTGTGGGGGCGGGCGGATGGTAGGGTGGGGTTTGCAGGGATTCCCTCCTTCTCTTTCCCCTGAGTGAGAGAGACAGAATCCGGCTCCCTGCAAGCATCCAAAATTAAATCTCAGGGGCCTCCACAGATGTGATTTTCAATGTAGTGCAGTATGGCTTGCTGCTGCCACTGTCACTTTTACTCTTTGGTTCTCCACTCTCTCCTCCCTCCCACTGGGTTTTGGGATATGATTCAAATTAAGCTCCTCACCTTTGCAAGTTTTTTTTTTTTTCGTCTCCTTAGTGGGATATGGTTCTGTGTTTGATGAGATGGATGAGTTTTTTCAGCTCTTTTCATTTTGCACCTCAAGGAGGAGGCATTCATTTAACATGGATTCACGGCAAGAGGCTTCTTTGTTTTGGACAGGGCTGTTTACTGATGTTTCACCAATTTATGGAAAATGTGTTGTTTGCTGAGGAACATCCAAAGAAAGACTTCCATAGGAAATTTTTATTGCTCTGAGGTTGCTCTGTCACAGCTCAGGGGACTTAATGGGAGTCTCAGATTCTTTTAAAGGAATATTCCATGTACAAGTTAAGCAAAAGTGTTTGTAGTATGATATTCATAACCACAAAAATTATTTATCAGTTTTTAAAAAATAAAAAATCTTAACTTTTACTGAGGCACTTACAATGGAAGTGATTGGCACCAATTTTAAAGGAGGTAAAAGCTGTGAAGAATATTGTAAAACCACACTTACATTAACTTTAATGTGTGTATCATCATTACAGTTGTAAAGCTGTTTAAATAGTTTTAACAGTAATTTTAGGGTTTGTCATGGTCGAAGTTGTAAAAGCTGATTATAACTTAACTTTACAAAGAAAAGGTTAGTAAGTGATTTTTTTCTTGCTCTAAAATCATGTGAACACTGTTACCATATGTTTACTTGTGATTATACTATTATTAATATAGTGAGAGTTTTAACTTTTAACTAGGGACACTCAGAATATTTGGCAACCAAAATTTATTTAGTAATTAGTAAGTTAAAAGGCAGAATAATATGTATGTAACAATGACTAACGAGATCAAATAGAGGCATGCACTAATGTTGGCAGTTTGAAAGATTTAAAACTATCAAAGAAAGACACAGAAATCATTACAAGCACGAAGCACAAACATTTCCCCAAATTTGTAATGAGAATCATTTATAAATATGCATGCTATTATCAAAAAAAGAAGCACTGAGATTTTACTTCATGTTTCTGCCAAAATAAAAGCAGAATAAAAGCAACAACTCCATTGACATTCATAAATTATAGTATGGGGGTTCATAATTCAGTGGTGCCTGGGGCAGAAGAGGGGAGGGGGGGCAAGTTCGGGAGTGAGTTCAGCTTCCTGACAGCCTGGTGGATGAAGCTGTCCTTCAGTCTGCTGGTCCTGGCCTGGAGACTCCGCAGTCTCCTCCCTGATGGCAGCAGGCTGAAGAAGCTGTGTGATGGGTGGGTGGGATCACCTGCGATGCAGAGGGCTTTGCGGGTGAGACGGGTTCCATAAATGTCCTGGAGGGAGGGGAGAGAGACACCAATGATCTTCTCAGCTGCTCTCACTATGTGTTGCAGAGTCTTTCGGCAGGACGCGTTGCAGGGGCCATACCACACAGTGATGCAGCTCGACAGGATGCTCTCGATGGTGCCTCTGTAGAAGGTGTACATGATGGGGGGCGGGGCTCTGGCTCTCCTCAGTTTGTGGAGGAAGTAGAGACGCTGATTTGATTTCTTGGCCAGTGCTGCCGTGTTTTCAGTCCAGGAGAGGTCCTCTGTGATGTGCACACCCAGGAACTTGGTGCTGCTCACTCTTTCCACAGTCGCGCCGTTGATGGTCAGAGGAACGTGCTGAGTGTGTGCTCTCCTGAAGTCTACAACAATCTCCTTCATCTTCTCCACGTTCAGAGAGAGATTGTTGTCACTGCACCACCCGGCCAGGCGGCTCACCTCGCTCCTGTAGTTTGTCTCATCTTTGTTGTTAATGAGACCCACCACAGTCGTGTCATCTGCAAACTTAATAAAAAGGTTGGAGTTGTGTGAAGGTGTGCAGTCATGGGTCAGCAGAGTGAAGAGGAGGAGGCTCAGCACACATCCTTGGGGGGCCCCAGTGTTCAGTGTGATGGTGCCGGATGCTGCCGACCCATACTGCCTGAGGTCTTCCAGTCAGAAAGTCCAACAGCCAGTTGCACAGCGTTGAGTGTTGAGCCCCAGTTGGATCAGTTTGTAAATGAGCTGTTGAGCGATGATTGTGTTGAATGCTGAACTGAAGTCAATCAACAGCATTCTGACATATGAGTCCTTTTTGTCCAGATGTGTGAGTGCTGAGTGGAGGGTAGTGGAGATGGTCATCATCGGTCGAGCGGTTGGACCGATATGCAAACTGGAAGGGGTCCAGGGAGGGGGTGAGGGCAGACTTGATGTGGTGCATGGCTAGCCGTTCAAAGCACTTCATGAGGATGGGGGTAAGTGCAACAGGACGGTTGTCATTGAAGCAGGATGGAGATGGCTTCTTCTGAAATGGGATGATGGTGGTAGTTTTAAAACATGTGGGAACAACAGCCTGACTCAGTGAGATGTTGAAAATGTCTGTGAAGACATCAGTGAGTTCTGCTGCACAGTCTCTCAGTACACGCCCAGGGATGTTGTCAGGACCCGGAGCTTTGCGTGCATTGATCCAGCTGAAGGATCTCCTCACGCGGGAAAGAGAGAAGCCGCTGCGTTCGGTACGGTTCGGTACGTTTTGGATACAGCAAAAAGAAAAAATTGGCAGATAAATTTCCTTGATTTTTAAAAAATGTTTTATTTATTAAAACTAACAAAGTATGTTTTTTTTTTTTTTTACATTGAACAATGATGGAGCTATTCTTTACCCATCTTCTATGGTGTTTTCTTAGCAGCATACTGTATAAAACAAAAACGGCTCCTTATAAAAAAATGAAAATGTTATATTAGTTATGAACAAATACAAAGATGTAACTTTTTATATGGAACTCTGTAAATCTTTATATTGAGTGTGTTTTTACTCAATTGGTTCTCTATAGGGCTTATGTTTTTTGGAACAAAGCAGGAATTACGGTCTGTCTGAAATGGGCTCGTGAAGGAATATTGTAACGGGGCTCAATTACATTAAGCATGTTCTTAAAACCTACGTTTTCCACTACAGAGTAAGGCGCTCGCTCACTTAGTACGCGCTGAAGGCTCGTTGCAAAATGGCTAATGCGTTTAACAGACCAGAAATAGAAGATCCTCCAATAACCAACAGGTCTGGTGTTTGGGTGCACTTTGGATTCCCTGTAAGCTATAATGGTGATGATAGAATGAATGGTAAATAGTAAGGTCTCATATCCGCGGCTATAACGTAAATGTAGCCTACCAATCGCCGTGGTGATGTCTTTTGCCCTGTTTGAATCCGTTGGAAATGTCTGGGGTCAGCGTCATCACCTGGTCGCCCGGAGGAGGTGGAGTCTTCTGTGCAGTGGTGCTGTTTTGTTGCTCAAAGCGAGCGAAGAAGGTGTTCAGCTCATTTAGCAGAGAGATGTTGTTGTCACAGGTCCGTGGTGGGGGTTGTAGTCCGTTATGGTCTGTATCCCCTGCCACAGGTTCCTAGTGTCTCTGCTGTCGCTGAATTGATGAGCTATCCTCCTGGAGTGTTGTCTCTTAGCCTCTCTGAAGCCGCGGGACAAGTTGGCCCTGGCTGTTCTCAGGCACACCTTATCTCCAGCTCTGAAGGCAGCGTTCCGTGTCTTCAGAAGTCTGTAGACCTCCCCTGTCATCCACGGCTTCTGGTTGGCCCAGACAGTGATGGTTTTTGTGACCGTTACATCATCAATACACTTGTTGATGTAGGCAGTGACAGTCTCCGAGTACTCCTGGAGGTTAGTGGTGTTATTGAATGTGGCAGCCTGCTTAAACATGCCCCAGTCAGTTGTGTTGAAGCAGTCTTGAAGAACCTCTGATGATCCTTCTGGCCACACATTAATCTGTTTGTGAACTGGTTTGGCGACTTTAATGAGTGGTCTGTATGCAGGCATTAGCATGACAGTGATGTGGTCTGAGGCTCCGAGGTGGGGGAGGGGGAGGGTTTTGTAAGCTTCTCTCTGTGTGGTGTAAACAAAGTCCAAAATGTTATTACCTCGTGTTGGAAAGTTAATGTGTTGGTGTATTTTTGGAAACACACTCTTTAAGTCCGCATGGTTGAAATCCCCAGCTATGATGAGAAAAGCATCGGGGTGTGCTGTCTGCTGCTCACTGATGTGCTGGTACAGTTCATTTAGTGCGTCGTTCCTGTTGTTGATAATGTTGAACGGGGGAATGTACACCGAAATGAGCAGTATAGCAGTATATTCCCTCGGCAGATAGAACGGCCGGCACTTAATAATCATAAACTCCACCAGGGGTGAGCAGTGTTTGCTGATCACAACAGTGTCGCGGCACCACGCATCATTGATGTAAACACAAAGCCCGCCGCCGCGGGTTTTTCCTCCCCCGACAAGAGCTCTGTCCGCTCGATAACACGTCAGCTGGTCGAGCTGAGTAGCGCCGTCTGGAACGCTATCGCTGAGCCATGTTTCCGTGAACACAAAAACACAACAGTCTCTTACAGTTACTTTGGGGTGGCAGTGGCTCAGTGGTTCATGTAGGTTGTCTACAAAGCGGAAGGTTGGTGGTTCAATCCCCGGCTCAAACTGACCAAGTGTCGAGGTGTCCTTGAGCAAGACACCTAACCCCAGCTGCTCCCGACAAGCTGGATGGCGCCTTGAATGGCTGACACCACAGTCAGTGTATGATTGAGTGTGTGAATGGGTGAATGTGAGGCAACTTGTAAAGTGCTTTGGATGGCCATGTGGTCTGTTGAAAGCGCTATATAAATGCAGTCCATTTACCATTTTCCATACAGTCCTCTGAGTTGAGCATAGTAATCTAATGTAGTACAGTTTATTGTCCAACGAGCGTACGTTAGCCAGTACGATGGTGGGGATAGATGGCTTGTGTGGGTTAGCCGTTAGCCTAGCCCGGATACCTCTGCGCTTCCCCCTCTTCTGCTTCTTCTTCACACCGCTTGTGGTGCCTCCGCTGTGGGCGAGATGCAGTAGTGGGGGTCGGTGAAGGTGAAGGCCTCCGTAGCAGACCGAGATCCCGTAGCTGTTCCGCTTGCGCGGAGTTTAACTGTAAAAATGCGGTTCTGCCGACATCGAGCAGAAACTCGCGACTGTATGCGCGCTTACAGACAGGTAGACGCGATGACGACGTACAAAAACATTGCGACTCACAAGACATAAAACACGAAAACACCGTTCTGTCGGGAAAGAGAGAAGCCGCTGCGTTCGGTACGGTTCGGTACGTTTTGGATACAGCAAAAAGAAAAAATTGGCAGATAAATTTCCTTGATTTTTAAAAAATGTTTTATTTATTAAAACTAACAAAGTATGTTTTTTTTTTTTTTTACATTGAACAATGATGGAGCTATTCTTTACCCATCTTCTATGGTGTTTTCTTAGCAGCATACTGTATAAAACAAAAACGGCTCCTTATAAAAAAATGAAAATGTTATATTAGTTATGAACAAATACAAAGATGTAACTTTTTATATGGAACTCTGTAAATCTTTATATTGAGTGTGTTTACTCAATTGGTTCTCTATAGGGCTTATGTTTTTTGGAACAAAGCAGGAATTACGGTCTGTCTGAAATGGGCTCGTGAAGGAATATTGTAACGGGGCTCAATTACATTAAGCATGTTCTTAAAACCTACGTTTTCCACTACAGAGTAAGGCGCTCGCTCACTTAGTACGCGCTGAAGGCTCGTTGCAAAATGGCTAATGCGTTTAACAGACCAGAAATAGAAGATCCTCCAATAACCAACAGGTCTGGTGTTTGGGTGCACTTTGGATTCCCTGTAAGCTATAATGGTGAGGATAGAATGAATGGTAAATAGTAAGGTCTCATATCCGCGGCTATAACGTAAATGTAGCCTACCAATCGCCGTGGTGATGTCTTTTGCCCTGTTTGAATCCGTTGGAAATGTCTGTCTAAATGCTGCGGGGATAGTTTTGTTGCGTGTATGTTTCTCCTTTTTTCCGTCTTTTCCCAGATACTGACACACTAAGGTGATGTCGGCATAAATGAGTTGACATGTTTCAAGTAATCCCGCTGGTGTTTTTTTTTTTTTTTTTTTATTCCCGCTGGTGTACCCTAGATGCGACATATCTTTGTTTTTTTTTATCCACCACTCTCTTGCCATCACCATTATAGCTTACAGGGAATCCAAAGTGCACCCAAAAACCAGACCTGTTGGTTATTGGAGGATCTTCTATTTCTGGTCTGTTAAACGCATTGGCCATTTTGCAACGAGCCTTCAGCGTGTATTACTGAGTGAGCGAGCGCCTGACTGAGTAGCCTAACATAAACATATAAGTTGGTGTTTTTTTCTTCTTCGGGGGTGTCAGGGGCGTTGCCTGTTACGTCGTTTGGGTTATTGGGCTACCTTGTTGAACGCATATCATTATATTTCACAATTTTTTTTATTTTCCAAATATAATTAATTAGTCCAACGAACCGTTCGGTCCATAATGCGTACCGCGTACCGAACCGAAAGCCTCGTACCGAACGGTTCAATACGAATACGCGAATCGTTACACCCCTAATATATATATATATATATATATATATATATATATATATAGATATCTATAAATGTGAAATGTGAATGAACAAATGAATGATGCATTTATATAGCGCTTTATTGTGTATTGCTGTAGGGCTGTGATGGTCGCCGTCGATGTCATGCACAGTCTATAACAAGCATAATATGAATTTTTGTATACAAGTGTAATAACAGTAATAAGGACCTTTCGCACTGCGGGAACCTTTTCTTATTGCCAGAACTAATTGTGGAACTACTCACTTTTTGGCATTTTTGCACTGCCGGAACTAGGTGTGATTTTAGTAATGGACTGACTTTTTTTAGATAAACAAATTAGCTCCTACTCCAGAGCAGGGTCTAACCAGCACAACTGGTACTACCTGTGACATGAGTAACGGACTGCCCACCTTGTTTAGAATGCCCGAGACATGGGTCGCCCATAATGACAGCCTGTGTGCTAGTGCATGGAGCTTGGAGGGGTACATCCACCTGGTGTTTCATATGGCTGTGGCGTGGTCACGCACCAGCATGTGATGAATTTGCAGGCAGGGCAAAACATGTTTCAGAGCTGTCCAAACTGTGAGGGGCTCCAAATAATTTATGTGGGCTCAGTAGAGTGTGCTCATCCACACGTTCAATATTTTGATCTCCTGGATGGTTCCTCATCCTGTTTAGGACGTGTCTGTCATTTCCACTTTCCGCAACATGATGGCCGCAGAGAGGTTCCATGAGCCTAAAAACAACGATGCATCGCTGATGTGTACGAGCGCATCTCTGTGACTGAGTGGGAGAGATTGTGTAATGGACTGAAATGAAGAGATAAACCCACTTCAAGAACACCCTCTGTGATGAGTGGGGTGGGTCCGAGAGCCATGGGAATGAAGCGAGACTAGAAGAGTAGTTGGTAATGAGCGACCCCTTCACCACTCTCGGGTCTTGAGTTCCACGGAGGAGCTCCGGAAGGATAAAAGAAGGAGTAACGACAGTGAAAGTCAAGAGACGACCAGGCCGGTATTTTATTTTGTGTTTTGCTTATGTTTGTGCGTGGCAGTCATCCGTGTGGGGCTGTCGAGCTCTTATGTGCTTATTTTATTATTTAAGTTTTATTTAAATGTTCACTGGTTCCTGCCTCCTTCTTCCCGTCACTACGAATGGTCTTGAGTCCAACGGAGGAGTTCTGAAAGGATAAAAGGAGGGGTAACGACAGTGAAAAACGAGAGAGGACCAGGCCTGGATTTTATTTTGTGTTTTGGTTCTGTTTACGTTTGACAGTCGTTCGCGAGGGGCTGTCGCGCTATTTTGTGTTTATTTGATTATTAAAGTTTTGTTTAAATGTTCGCCGGTTTCCACCACCTTCCCGTACTACGAACTTTGTTACACCCTCATTCTCAGACGGCACAGACTCACTCTAGCTCCTTCCCTGAAATGCGAAAGACAATTCACAAGGAAGAGAACTCACTCTTGCGACAGGTGTGTGCACGTTGTACTGGTATTCAGCTCCAGACACAGAAATACCACATTCTGGGCAGGAGTGAAATGGCTCTTGCTCACATTCACTCTTTGGCTGTGACATGAGCGAGCACACGGGCAGTGTTTTGCATCACTTTCTCAAGAGCGCACAAGCACTGTAATGTGCGCTGAATTTATTTAATACACGAGTTTCACAATTTGAGTTGAATTACTAAAAATAAATGAACTTTTCCATGACATTCTAATTTATTGAGATGCACCTGTATTTAGGCCAAAGTGGGCGAAGATAAAAATCTTTGTTATTATTTTATCTTTGTTATTAAAAAATGAGAACAAAGATACACATTACAAATACACTGTAACGAATTAAACCTTCATAATCATCGGGAAGAAGGAGGCGGGAACCGGCGGACAATCAAATTATATTTTAATGATCAAAATAAACACAAAACAGAAATAAACAAATAAAAAGCAAACACAAACTAAAACCCAGGCCTGGTCCTCTCTCATCCTTCACTGTCGTCGCTCCTGTTTATATCCTTCCATCTCCTCCATGGGACTCGAGACCGGTGGGTCGAGCAGGTGTCGCTCATTTCCAATCACTCCACTGGCACTGGACGGCCCTCGGAGGATGGTACGACACTCCTCAGGTTTTGGGCAGCCGGCAGGAGTCCCCCGTTCCCTGCTCCTCCCCGTTCAGGCGGATGGCAGCAGGCTCCGGCCCGCTGGCGAACGGCAGCCGCCCCTCCACATCACAGGCAGCCGGCAGCGAGATCGCCCGTCCCCAGCAACTCACTCCAGCCCACCGCCTCGAGCGTCCATGGCGGCACACTTCCTCGCCAGCTCGATGGCACCGCGGATTCACCACAGCGGCTCGATGGCACCGCGGATTCACCACAGCGGCGAGGGATCTTCAGCAGCGCGTCCCTCCTTCTCCCGGGCTTCGGCACCACTGTAACGATTAAACCTTCATAATCATCGGGAAGAAGGATGCGGGAACCGGCGGACAATCAAATATAAACTTTAATGACAAAATAAAGATAAAACAGCGCATCAGCCCCTCACAGACGACTGATGCGCACAAACAAAAACCAAACACAACTAAAACACAGTCCTGGTCCTCTCTCGTCCTTCACTGTCTTCGCTCCTGTTTTATATCCTTCCATCTCTTCCGTGGGACTCGAGACCGGTGGGTCGAGCAGGTGTCGCTCATTTCCAATCACTCCACTGTTCCGACGTTTCTCGGCCCCGCCCCACTCGTCACATACACATAATATACAAATAAAATAAACAGTATTTTATTTTCAGGTATATGCTACAATTCAGTCCAATTCAATTCAAGTTTATTTATATAGCGCTGTTTACGATACAAATCATTGCAAAGTAACTTTACAGAAAATTACGTTTCTACAATATTTTGTAGTAGCTTATAAGTGGTGATCAGTTTATGTGCAAATGACAGGAATTTTCTGAAAAAGTTTATATAATACATAGTCAACCAGACGATAATATTTGTTATAACTTTAAGTTTTTCAGTCAAAAGTAGCAAGTGATTTTTCTCTTAGTGTTTGGTGTTTTATTAACATTAAAGGAATAATTCACCCAAAAATTAAAATAGGTTAGTGTTTTATTTTTATACCTTTATTTACTCACTCAAAAGTTGTTTTAAATCTGAATGAGTTTCTTTCTTCTGCTAAACATAAATGCTATTTTGAAAAAAAGGTGGAAAGCCAAACAGTCGCTGGTCCACACATGTGACTTCTAGTATATATTTTTTTCTTACAAAGTCAGTGTGGACCAGCAACTGTTTGGTTACCCAGATCCTTAAAAATATATAATGTTTTTGTTCAGCAAAAGAAAGAAATTAATATAGGTTTGGGACAACATGTGAGTGAATAAATAATGACAAAAATTAAATTTTAGGTTGAACTATCCCGTTAATTACAGTCAGCTGCATATGCCTACTGTCCCTTTAAGACCTGCACGCATCTAATATACAAGCACGCATCTGTTTCTCTCAGTTGTTTACTTTCATTTTAGACAACCAACTAAGACTATACATAAACCTTGTATGTTTTGACAGTATTAGCACAAACATAACTTAGTTCAGTAATCAGGCACTGTTTGAAAAGCTTTTTTGGGTGTGCTCAGAAAAAGCGCTCGTCAGAACAGCACACAAATGAAACGTTGAAGGCTTTAAAACAAGATGCAAAAAAATAATAATAATACTTTTGTGATTGTGAATAAGTGCAGTGTCTAGTGAGAGTAGACGGTGCTCTTTGATAGTATAGTGTCCCCATCACTATACTGGGGCGTTAGGACTAGAGGTCGACCGATAGTGGATTTAGTTGATACTTATAGCTAGGTTGGACCACACTGGTTGTAACCAATTAATTAACCGATAGTTTTTAAAATGGATACTGAACAAAAACTAAAATAGTGCTTTATTTAATAGGGCCCTATGAAATCTGTTTTATTATTTTCCAAATTCCGTTATTTCTTTTTTAATTTTTCTGTATTCTGTTTTTTTGTTTTAATTTTATTAGTTAAATTAAAGTTTTATTAATCAAAGAGCAAGTCTAATTAATTAAAAACGTTTTCATTTAGTAAGACGACAGACCCTGAAATCACCGCGAGTGTCATGTGTGCTTCAGTATGTGTAACGTTAGTAGATGAAACTCAGTGTCTTCGCCATTCATTTACAGATACATGCAGAAAAAGCAGGATTTATATTTAAATCAACTTTCACAGCTTAATAGTTACGGATAGTCCATATCGTGATTTGATTTAAGTGTAATGACCTACTTTTGATTAATTCATTAAAAATTTGACAAATTCTGTGACATTCTGCTTTAAACTGTGAATTCCATTTTTATGAATGGATTCCGCGATTTCACACTTTAACTGTGTAACGATCGGGAACACAGGAGATGAGAGATCCAAAAGCAGTGTGAGTTTTATTGGGTAATCCAAAATCAAAATCCAAAAACAGGCAAAAGGTCATAACCAGAAACATCAGTCCAAAAACAAAAAAAAACAGGAAACAAGAAATTAGAACCACAAGGGAACGCAAGGAAACTAGGTGACAGAAAGTAAGGACTCCATGAAACAAACAGAAACAGACTGGTTTAAATAGGCAGGGTAATGACTATGAAGTGAAGACACCTGAGTGCAATTAACAGGAGTGCAATTACTGTGATGAAGGGACAAGGCCTTGTGGGAATTGTAGTGCCAGCGGTGAGGTGCCTATGGGGAAGTGAGACCACTAGTGGAGACCCAGGGAAACACAGACCAGACACCGTGACAAACTGCTTCTATTCTTGAACACTTAATGATTATCTAATCAAAATAAAAGAGCACACACTCCGGACGTGTAGCGTTCAACTCGAGCAGCGCTATAAAACAGTTTATTTATTCACCAAACGAACACAAGTTTACTTCAGGAATGAACAATGAGGCATAGATAAGTTTGAATTTAAAAAAAAAATTAGCAAACGGAAAGAGCTATCTATATTATAGCTTAATAAATGAAGCATACAGACTTTATTAGAGCCACACAGAGACAAACGTTTTGATGTAAATGTTCAATATACAATTCATTGTGTACATTAACAATGATTCGGGGTGAATATAATGTAATTTAATGGAGAACTATGTGAATGTCACTCTGAGGCGCGGCAGGATTTTCTTCCAGCTGCATTTAAATCTGGGTCAGAAGTTTCTCGCTCTGTTCAGTGTGCAGAATCACGTGTCTAAACAAATAGCACGTGCTGTCAGTGATTTCAACCACTAGAAGCCGCTCTTGCACTGTATAATGAAAACAGAGCCTTCTCAGGCGCTCCAGCAATGGATGCAACCCGGAAAACTATCGGCATAGATTTTTGCTGATAACTGATTAACTATCGGTTATAACTATCGGTGCCGATTAATCTGCAAAACCGATACATCGGTCGACCTCTAGTTAGGACCTGCACAGACCACAGGGTGAGCACCCCCTGCTGGCCTCACTAACACCTCTACCAACAGCAAACTAGTTTTTCCCAGGAGGTCTCACATTCAGGTACTGACCAGGCTCAACCCTGCTTAGCTTCAGTGGGCAACAAGTCTTGGGCTGCAGAGTGATATGGCTGTGGTGTCTATACCATGTACCTGTAGATGTTATAGATCAGATAATTTGGTCTCGGAAGAATTAAGCTTTTAAATAGCAATGATTTCAATACTTCGGTTTCTGGGTAAATCTGAGAGCACTGTGTGGCATCTTTGTGAAGCACTTGAAGAGGTTTTTTCTTATAAGACTTTCACAAAAGTCTCCATTTGCTCCTTATTTAATCACATTGCTGGATAAATAATGTATTAAACAATTGGGAGGCCTCTTTTTTTGTTTTTTTTTCTTACCAGCTAGTTCCCTAAATCTGTTATGGGTTGGAACCACTGATCTATAATATAGAACTGGATTGCTCATGACGTCATGAAAGTGAAGCCGCCGCGCTGCCATATTGGTAATCCCTAGTGTGCGTAAACGTTCTATTGAATTAATAGGAAATTGTATGATTTTAATTATAAAACATCACCTAACAAGTCAGCGTTTATAAATCTGAAGTATTTCTGTACATTATTACAATGCAAACACCCTAGGCATGTAAACGGTTATTTTTTTTAAAGGTTGCGAATTTCCCCTACTTATTAAAAAGCCTACAGTAGTGAGCATCATGAACACGATAAACATCAGACAGACAGTACCTCAACATAACAAACTACAAACTGCTCATTCTGAAATCTGAATTTATTCAGAGAAATAACTGACTATATACAGTACGGATTTAAAGACATAAAGCTTTATTTCTCAGATATTAAGTTAAGCTTTCCATTTATAGAGCAATATTAACAACATAATTGTATTATCCATTGTAATATATTCAAATCCATTTCCGATACTAATACGTTCATGTTTAACAATTCTTGAAAAATTATGTTCATAAAGAAATGTTTTGTGTTGGATCAGTTACCTGTGTCGTTAGTGCGCAGCAGACACACCCACCTAAATGATGTGAATATATCGCTTATACTGCCCCAAAAGACCATAAACACTGCAGATAACATCTGAAGTAAAGATGAATTTACATACACATAACATAAAAACGAATCCCATTTGACTGATTTGCTTCAAATAGAGTTATTTTAGGACAGCGGTTTGAATTGTAACCCAATGGTGCTCTCTGCTGGTAGGAATTAGTAAGATGGCGGATCGAACACTTCCGGTGGCTTCACTGTCTGTTGGCAGTTTAAAACGCGATGAGCGATCCAGTCATATATATAGATCAGTGGTTGGAACATATGTTAGGCTAGCATTCAGAAGCCACACAGTTTACTCGTCAGAGCCGCACTTAAAGTGATTGTACTGATGATGAAGAAGCCCATTTGATAGATAAATCCAATGACATCAGTTTCAAAGGATGAGAAGAGTGACTATGAATCATTCAACTGTAACACTCACCCTGGGATTTTTTCTCATTAGCTCTAATATAGTGCAGGGTCCTTGTGTAATGAAATAAGCCTTCAGGTGTGTTGTCAATGCTTTTCTGTTTATTATTTATCATCCCCCATTTTATTACTATTGTCTTCTTCACACTAACAATGCCCCTAGTCGTAACAATGCTCTCGGAGTAGAGTTTCACAGCCAGATGTTTCTGCCCAGTCCATTACCCAAGTGCACTGGCAAACAGGGTAACTGCGCTGTCATACTCGACGTGGCCAGAATTTGTCCTCTGCGTACTTTTTTTTTCTTCAGTGCCTCAATGTTATCTCATTGTCTGGGAATGATATCTGGTCAGGAACTGATACAAAAGCCAAGTGTGGACAGTGTTGTTTTTAGTAACTGCATATGGTCAGTATTCTTGGAGATGCATTTTTAGAGACAGTGTTAAGACAAGATAGGAGACTTCAGAACCAAGGATGTGTTTGCAGAATGAAAAAAGAGAGATGCTATCAAAGTTGAATTCAAGGTCATGTATTTTACATCAACAGTGAAAGTGAAGTTGCAAGAAACTCTGAGACCACAGCTGGAATTTTGAGTGACCCACGTCGGCTTTATCTTAACATGCATTACTTTCTTTAATGCATCAGTCAATCAAGGCTTAAAGTGGAGAGCACATCAATCACTGGAGTCCGAGGTAGATTCACTTTTGTATGAAGACACTGGGGAGCATACTGATTGTGCCAAATCTTGTCGTCTTGAATTTTATGTCCATTTAGTGAATGCTTTGCAATTAGGGAAATGTGTGCTTGTATCAAGAAAACCTTTTTGCTTCAACAATATTTGTGATGAATCTAACCATTTTGTCTTCTTTGAAATTCACAGAGCTAACACTCACTGCAATGTTGAATTTGTACTTTGAATCAAATTTCAATTTGTAGAAATTCTAACTGAGCAGCTGCCAGTTTCATACACCAGTGAGCGAGACGACCCACTCCGCTGATGCCGGGAAAGTTATCGCTTCAGGTCACCGAACTGAGATGGTAGGCTACTGGCAGGCCATCAGTAAATTTAATGTTACAGCCAAACATAACAAAGCTATAACTCTCATTGATGGCACTGTTCCAGATTCAGTGGCATCTCTAATCTAGCTGCAGAACCCATAAATGGGTACAGCTAATTTATTAATGATGCAGTCATAGTTATCTATAAAGTGTGCATACATTTTGCATTTATTAGTGGATAAAGAAGAGCAAGGCGATAAAAGCAACAGTGCAGATAGTGCATTAGGCACAGTTTTAAAATAGTGATATCATTCAATACAAGGCTCATTAGGCATCAAAATGAAGACAACAGATTTGATAGATAATATTTCAGTAGGGAGTAGGGCTGTCAAAAATATTATTATTTTTTGCCAAGTTGCCTTGTCAGGTGAATTTATATACACGATCACTGAAGGGCACTAACACCTTATTTTAATGATGATCTGTGAATGATGCCATTTTAATGATGATCTGTAAATGCAGCATATAGTTTTAATTTTATTAGGGAAGCACGATCATGATTTTTCATGGCCGATTCCGATAACGATTTTTTACAAGCAAACTGGCCGATTCCGATACCGATTTCTGATTTTTTTTAAGCAACAAACAAGAAAGAAGGAAGGAAAGTGTGCATAAGCAAGATGTTTATTTGGTATTTAATAGGCCAAACTGGCTTTTGGCTATTGAAAACAATAACCCTAACCATCTGAAATTAATGGCAGTATCTGCACAGTAAGTAGACTACATTTAATACAAACATAGATGGTACAGACTAGTGATGCACCGAAATGAAAATTCTGGGCCGAAACCGAAACCGAAAATTTAGGATGCACTTGGCCGAAAACCGAAACTGAAGCCGAAAATGGTTTTTTAAAAACATATTGCTTAATTTTTAATGGATCTGAAATGAAAAATCACAAACCAATAGAATAATCATCAAACTTTTATTAACACTTACAGTTACATAACAAAACCTAAAATATTTTTTAACAATAAATAAATAATATTATTCTTCAAGTTTTCTTCCATTGAATAAAATAGTTTAACATTTGTGGGGGAAAAAACAATCCAAAATTATCTGAAAAACTGCACACAAAAATCACAAAATGGCAGTGGGCCTCTATTCTGTTGCTGCATGTAAAAAATTATTTACTTGCATTTTAAATTTCTGTGCAAAACAATGCAAAACAACAGTGCAAAAACAGCAATAGAACTTAATCCAAACTCAAACTGTAAACAACATTTAAGCCTATGTAGCATTAGGAAACACAGTTGTGCAGTGCTATGCAAATTTTAATGTAACTATATAAACTGAAAATGTGACTGCTGTTTAAGGAAACGTGTCAGGTTTCTCTTTAAGAAAAAAAAGTTGCTCAGCTTTGAATCAAACCTGGTGTCGAAAAGTTTTTTGGCACCGTACCCCCTCTTGAGACTTTTGCAGAACAAACGTTACATATTGCAAGTTTGTTGTCCTTTAAAATACTTCCATTCCGCTGACATGCTTAATCTTTGCAGATGCGTGCAAACAGCTCGAACGTGAGTGAAACCTGCTTGAGCACGGAGGGGAGAGGTGGGTGACGAGTGATAACAGCTTGACCGTGAGTGAAAACCAAGCGCTAGCGCACGGATGGGAGGGGCGCGGTTGACATTCATTTTCGGTTGACATTTTCGGCTGGATTTTTTATTTCGGCCCGAAACCGATAATGCAATTTTCGGTGACCGAAATTTTCGGCGACCGAAATTTTCGGCGACCGAAATTTCGGTGCACCCCTAGTACAGACATCACCATTTAGGTTTTGTATTTGAATTGGGTTGAAACTAGAACTGGCCTTAAATTATTTATTTTTAATATTTTTTTTTAAAATTTATGGCCGGTCAACCGGTGCATCCCTCAATTGTATTTTTAATCAAACAACAGTATTGATGAGTAAACTGCTTGCTGTTCTTAAATAATTTCTTTTCTCTCTCCTTGTTTTATTAATATATTATATATATATGTATATATGTATGTATATGTATATATATATTATTATTATTTTTTATTTTTTTTGAAATGCGTAAAGCATATATTTTAAATGATGCGTATAACATCACTGAAGTAATCACACACATAGTTTTTGTTGTGGAAATCACTAAGGCCTACATGTAATTTCAGTGTGGTATGTGTTTACTACTGAAATACTACTATTTTGCCATTGTGAAAAACCTGAAAGGAGACTAACATGTATTGTGTGTGGTTTAACTTGCATCAGGATAACAAACATAAAGCTTCACTACAACCTCAAACCTAACCTTCCTTAGCTCAATCACATGCATTAAGTCTTAAAATTATATTAAATGATTATTAAATTGCCTTGTAACAAATAAATGTCTAATTAGTGATAATATGCACAAAGAAGCTATTTGAAAACCATGTCTAAAGAGCACAGTGTATTTCCATATAAGTCACTTAAACAGTAACAGTAACAACTATAGTTACTAATCCTTCTTATAAATCAAAACAACAAATTTAAATTTACTCAGCAACAATTAAAATGCAAAATACAAATGTTCACTTTAAGTGTATGCATTGCAACTGACAAGTGCTGAGTAATTCAATTAGGGCTGGGCGATATACAAAAAAAAATGATATCTCGATATTGTCAAAATTTTTACGATATTCGATATATATCTCGATATGTTTGCATTTGCATTTAAATAATAAAAAATAAAACATGATTTTCTTTTGCCCATTAAAAAAAAAAACTATTTAGATTAAACAGCTAATTTAAGCAGTTAAAAAATCTAGACCAAGAGATCACTTACTGCTTTTTATTAAATGAATACATGTAGGCCTATATGTAACTGAAGCAGTGCAAATTAAGTAACAGTTACAGAAAGTGCATTCTTCTTTTTAGTGCATGCAATTCACAATTTAAACTATGCAACTGGGATAAGTATTTTATTTAAAAAAATTTAACAAGTTTTTAAGCTAAGAACACAAGTCTGTCAACTGTCTGTGGTTTTAAGAGAAGCTCTGTGGCATGAAACTATGGTCCTACTGACACTAAAAACACTCTTAGATGGGGAGCTAGTTGCTGAAGCACATAGCTCTTATATATAAATATATATAAATGAATACCAAATACTTTTGCATTCTCTCTGTCTATATTATGGAAACTGGTAAACATATCAGTGAAATTCCCCAATAGTTATTCCAAATGGCCATAGCCTATGTTTCTCTATTCAAACATCAGCGGTCAAGTAAGTGCATTTATTTTGCGATCACAAATGCAAACAATACAGTTGAGATAAAAGGAATCGCCGGTGCAGCACAGATGTCTACTGATTAAATTATTTATTAAAGGTGCATAACAAAAAATAAATGACTAACGTTTCGATGTGGTTACATCTTCATCAGAGTCCTTGGAGAGAATGAGCAATGAAGCCATTAATAAGGATCATCAACAGGTGTGATTAAGGGGGCGTTGGCCACCCAAAACAAATACATCCCTCTGAACCAAGGTGTCACACTCATAAAACAATCATTAAAGGGCAAGTGCCCACATTATTACAAAGATCACAATACAATGGGAGCAAAAATATATTAATCTTAAACACTGTATTTTAATATGCTTAGGTGTTTAAAGGAAGCATGTTAAACTCAATTCATCATTTAGACCTAGAGGTTCTCGAGTGTTAAGTGTATGTATCCAAAACGCTTCCCTGCATAGAAGTTTATTAATAATGTCACCACCTCTGGGTGAAGGTAAGATTTTCTCAATTCCCCAAAACTTCAAAGAAGCAGGGGAACCATGATTGGCCTGCTTATAGTGCCTCGCCATGGCATATGTTAAGTTCTGAGTACGAATTGCTGTTTTGTGTTCAGCTATCCTCAGTTTAAGTTGACGTTTTGTTTGACCTATGTACACCAGTCCACAGGGACACTTCAGAAGATATACTACATGAGTACTGTTACAGTTAATAAATGAAGAAATAGAATATTTCTTACCAGTACGGGGATGTGAAAAATCTTTCGCATTGGTCGAGTTGGAGCATTGCGCACAATTGCCACATTTATAGAAACCCAGAGGTGGGCTAGGAAGCCAAGTAGTAGAAGGTGGGATACTCATATCTGAATGAACCAATCGGTCACGAATGTTACGGGCACGTCTAAAAATGAACCTGGGCGGCTCAGCGCAGATGTCCTTGAGTGTCGGGTCACTATTAAGAACGTGCCAATGTTTGCGAATGATGTTCTTTATTCTTCCTGCTGCTGGAGTGTAGCTAGTTGAAAAAAATACTTTAGATGTCGTATGAGGCTTAGGTTTTTTCTTTAATAATGAGGCACGGTCTGTGTTAAAAGCCCTATCCCAAGCTTTAGAAATATCAGATTTATCATAACCTCTTTGATCAAAAAGACGCGCTAGGTGGGCTGCTTTTGACATAAATTCACTTGTGGTACTACAATTTCTTCTGACTCGTAAGAACTGGCCCACTGGTATATTACGAATCAAGTGAGGTGAGTGATTACTGTCTGCTCTTAACAGGGTATTCCTGCTAAGAGGTTTACGGTAGATAGTAGATTGTAAGATATTATTTACATCCTTAGAAATGGTAAGGTCTAAGAAATCAATGGACTGTTTGTTAAACTCCATAGTAAAAGACAAATAATCTGTAGTAGAATTTACATAAGTCAGAAAATTATTTAACTCACTAAGTGTGCCCTTCCATATTAGTAGAATATCATCTATATATCTGCGCCAAAGTGATATTTTGGAATGGAACGGGTTATTTTCAGTGTTCTCTATATATTTTTCTTCCCATAGGCCCATCACCAAACAAGCATATGAGGGTGCAAACGAGGACCCCATTGCAGTCCCCTGAAGTTGTAAATAGAATTTATCATAGTATTTGAAAAAGTTATTAGATAAAATGATCTCGGCAAGATTAACAAGGAATTCTGAAGGAGGCAAAACATCAATGGGGCGTTTGGTAAGGTAATACAATATGGCTTGTAGGCCTATATGGTGGGGTATGCATGTATAGAGACTTTGTACATCCAACGATACAAGGACATCATTGCTTTCACACTTCCAATTGTCAATCAAATTTAACACATCAGTTGTATCCCCAAGGTATGATGGTAAACTGTGAACATATTGTCTTAAAAAAAAATCAACAAATTGAGAGAGAGGTTCGGTTAGGCTGCCTATACTAGATACAATGGGGCGCAAAGGAGGGTCTTCAAGTCGTTTGTGAATTTTCGGTAAACCATAGAATACTGGACATCGAGGGTGGTCAATAAGTAGAAAAGCCTTTTCTTTATCAGTAATCCAGCCTTTTTTATGAGATGTATCAATAAATTCATTAATCATATTTTTTGTGCTGGAAGTAGGATTATGAGGAAGGAGCTGATAATGTTTTTCATCATTTAATAATTTAAATATACCACAATCGTAGTTCTTTAAGCCCATAACCACAACAGCGCCTCCCTTGTCAGCTGGACGAATAATAATGTCATGTCTAGATTCCAAAGAGCGTAGCGCATCCAGTTCACTTTTTTCCATATTTTTATTTTTGGGAGGAAAGGGCCTACTTATTTTAGCCATGTCTTGCTCAACTAGCTGACTAAAAGTGACAATGGTAGGATTTAAATTAGAAGAGGGTAAGAACCTTGATTTCTTTTTAAAGGGAGTCATTTCTCTAGGGGTCTCCTTAGTATTAGAATCATAGTTTCTACATACAGTATGACCATTGGATAAGACATTGGACCTAGAAAAGAAACCTTTAATAAATAATTTAATCAGTAGACATCTGTGCTGCACCGGCGATTCCTTTTGTTTGAATTGTTTTGTCCTGCCCTGGTTGCACCAGTTTGTCTGTGGATTACAGAAGCGCAGAGAACTCTCTTTTCTATCGAATACAGTTGAGATCTCACGACAGAACACAGACCGGCTGAACGACGCTTTCATTAGATCGCTCAATTCCAGCTTGTTAGTGTTTTCAGATTATCGTCGGCGGCTCTTCCGCAATGAGGAGTGAGCACGTGCGCATGGTTGCCAGATTGCTTAAAATAAGCAAACACCGGGCAGAAAATGTATCCTTGTAACAGTGGAGCTCTGATTCTGAGATTTAAACTCTTGTTATCTGGCAACCGCTATCATTACAGCTCTCGTAGTAGAGGGGCGTAGAGCAGTCAGCAGTTACAGGTTCCTTTTTTGGACATTCGGCGCGTTCTTTTGGGAAAGTATGCTTGAATTTGAAATATTCAATATTCCCGATATATTCAAATTGTACATCGTCGTCAAAATTATTCCGATGTTATCGTTAATATTCTATATATCGCCCAGCCCTAAATTCAATCATCCGACGGCAAGTTACGGAGATATCTGACACATCCTTAGGCCCGCTCTGATGGATCACAGAATATATGGACTTCTTTGTGGCAGCTGGGGTGGTCAAGTTTAAGGCTTACATAACATTGAGGCAGACTTAAGTTTTTATAAATGTTGGAGTTTGTTCTCCCATGTTACTTGCCCATTGATTTAATTCAAATCCTCCACTAACCAGCAGTTCTCTCAACTTGTTGACCACTGCTTTGGCTGCTTCAGGGAAAGAGAAGCTCTGGACAAAGTTATCCATATAAAAGTGTTTTTTGACAGCGTTACGCACACCCTCTTCTTCCTGACTGTGGTCAGTGACATGCCTTTGAAGCGTGTATGTTGCACAGCATGTGGATCAAGTTGTCCCAAATGGCAGGACTTGCTATTCATACACACTAGCTGGACTGTCTCTATGCATATTACACCACAGGAACACTAAGAGTGGTCTGTCGTCAGGGAGTAGCCTCACTTGATAAAACATACCTTTAATGTCACTGCTGACAGCTGCTCTCTGAATCGCAGCAGGACACCAAGCAGGGAGGAGCTCAAATTGGGACCAGGCAGGAGCAGTTCATTCAAATGATTTCCTTGATAGATGAAGGAACAATTGAACATGATTCTGTTCTTCGCATTGTGAGTCACCTTATGATGCGGGATGGACCAGGACTTGTTAGATGACTCCCACACCCCTTGACTCACTTTTGTGGCATACCCTGACTGTTCAAGTTTCTGGATTTCTGAGTTGTACTCCTTAAGTTAGCAAGGACTGCAGTTGTTGAGGCAGACAAAGTGAGCATGGACTGCACTGTTAGTAAAGGTGTGGCAGACCTGTGTACTCCATTTACATTCAATCGAACTGTCTTTGATTGCTAGAGTTCTACTGCACTCTGATCCTGTCGAGACCTGGTCACCAGCTTCTTGTACTTGTATGGCATAAAAAAATAAGCTGCCAAAACCTTTCCACATGGTGATGCAACTCAGCTGATGGGGAGAATGTTGCAGTAAACAGGCATGACTGGGTTCCATTTTGCAGTTATAAGCCTTGAAGTGTCCAGCCAAGTCTTGTCCTAACTGCCGCAGTACCCCCAGGTGGTCCTAAACTTACTGGCTGGATTGGGGTTATTAAGTGCGGAAAGTTTGATCCAATGAGAAGAAGGGGTACCTTCTACTACCTTTCTGCAGGAGAACTTTTCTGACATTGAGGAGTACTTGGTTGCAGCCTTTCTGTCCAGATAATGAATGTTGGTAGAGACATTTACAAGTCCACAAAGTGTTTCAGCACTGGCTTTCTCCCCTTTTGACAGTTCTTCTGTTTTGGTGTTAACATCGTGAAGAGCATTCAGATGCTTGCCTTTATAGGCTCTACAGTTGACTCTCAGACGACAGTGTGCTGCTTGGTGGCTGCGGCCACATCTCCAACAGCGACCATTTTTTATCACCCACTGTTTCTTCTGCAGTTTAGTGAGATAAGAGAAGTTAGAACAGTCATCAAGATTGTGCAGGTTATTACAGCAGTAAGGGCAATACAGTCTGAACTTCTCAGGTAACTGTGAAGGGATCTTCGCTGTCGAAGATGCTTCAGATGTAGTTTGTGTAGAGCACAGTCATTGGACTTTTTCTTCCTTTACCATCTTTCCTGTGGTGTCTTTTTCTTTTAGCTGCATCTTTGTGAGTCTCTATGTGATCAAACACATCACCACCTTCCTGGATCTGTAGCTCATACTCAAAGCACTCTTCAAAGCCCAAAAGGGAGGGCACTCCTCTCTTTAGTGGGTGAAAATACTGCCTAAAGTTGGCTTTGAGATCCTGGGGTAACTTACTGCTTAGTCTGGCCACATATGATCCACACTGAAGTTCAACAAGTTCTTCCTACTTTAGCTGTTCTAGCATTCCAACCAGTGCTCTGACACTCAGTGCAAATTTATGGAATCTCATATAATCTCCTGAATGGATAGGGGGTCCATCCATCAACTCTGCAATTCTCCACAAAACTAGTTGGTGAGGCTGGCCATAGTGCTGGATGAGAGAGGCTATTGTGTCTGAGTAAGGGTACAGAGAGTTTCTATAAGAGTCAGCAATTAAGATGGCTTCTTCAAATTTGAGATGGTCCAGCAAAATCAGGAGGAGGGATATTCACCAAGGATATCCGCAGTCTTGCAAACTCTCTGGGGTCATCACATGTGAAGTCTGGGATTGAAGGTTTGGGTCCCCAATCTCTACTGGCTACGTGGTCGTATCAGTGAAGCTGTAGGTCTTCGGAGGTGGCAATGGAGGAACAGCAGTATTAGTAAGGTTTGACCTTGATTCTGATTGTCCTGTGTCATCATCTGGCTGTTGATAGTTTGGCGTGGATGGGGAAAATGACAGCTTCAGTTCTAGTTTAAGAATGCATTCCTTTAGCTCCTCCAGGACATTTATGATTCTATGATCTGGATTGGGCTGTCTCTGTCTCTCATCTGATGTCAGTGGGGGAGGTGGTGGTGGCCAGTCTTCATCCTCTTCTGCAATAGCTTGATTGATGAACAGGCTGAGGTGGTATATCAGCTACAGTTTGCCTCATTCTGACAGAATGTTCTAGTGCTAATGGCAGTGGATGATGAGGTGACAAAGCATGATTCTTGTCCATTCGAAATTGCATATCAAAAACAGTCTGGTGTAACTTCCTGTTATCCTCATGCAGCTGCTGAAGAACTTCTAACATAGGTGGGGTGTGCTGGGGTGGTATAGGTACTGGGGCTGAGGGCTTTCCTTTCATGCCTTCTATGTTCCAGTTGCGTGGAACAGAGTGCTGGGTAAGAGGTGTCATCCCAGAGGGTCTCTCCTTATATCTCCTGCTATCTCTCATTCCTAAAAAATGTTCACTGGATTTATCAAATACTATTTTGGACATGGAACATCAACCTCATATTCCTTCAGCCAGACAGGATTTCCAAACATCATCTGGTCTGAAATCTCTGTCTGATGGAGCACGAGCCATCTTAATCCACAGTAATCAACAGCTTCAGCTCAAATGACCATTTGTAATGAAGGATTACTTTGTGTTGCTAGTTTGGAGTTATGATCACTATGGGGCATCTGTTAAGCCCCGTTCACACAAAGAACGATAACTATAAAGATAACTGTAACGATAACAATATTAGCATCCACACCAGTGAAATATTGTCTGTTTATTCTAAGCGCACATGCGTCTTCCGCTTTTAATTCTCGAGCTCGTTATAGCAGGATGGATTCTGATTGGCTGTCAATGTTTGTATTGTTCATCAGTTGGAAAAAATAGTTCTGAAAATGATATAAACTATATCGTCTCTCTATGCCTTTATCGTTATAGTTGTAGTGTGGACTCTGCTATTCTTTAATATTGAGAAAGATTTTTAGAACTATATCTTTATCGTTATCTTTATAGTTATCATGCTCGGTGTGAACGGGCCTTTAGAATGCATGGGTCTTTGTTCTCCATTTACATTTTCTTTATTCCAGCTTGCTTCTTTCAAGTTACAGGTGGACAGAGATGTGTTTCTACATAAAGAAATAACAACAAATAACAGATTTCTTAGTTCAATCACAACAAGCATTAATCAATATTAAAATTACAGTAAATAATTATTAAATTGCCTTTCTAATTGTCAACAATATGCACAAAGGAAACTATTTAAAGAGCATGATGTATTTAACGTTAGTCACTTAAACAATAGTTACTAATCCTTCTTATAAATCAAAACAACAAAGTTAAATTTACTCAGCAACAATTAAAATGCAAGATAAAAATGTTCACGTTAAGTGTATGGATCGCAACTGACAGTAAAGAAGTGCTGAGTCATTCAGTTATCCGACGGCAAATACTAAATGGCTGAATTCGCGATAAAGTTGCTCATTCTCACAAATGTATGTATATAACGTGATTGATAATACATTGATAATATGTTATACTAGTTTTAAAAATTTCTTTTAAGGTTGCATATTTGCATTAAAAAAAAGGTAATGTTCATTAAATCCTGAAATTAGTTGCCACTGTTTTTGTCTGTTTTTCAGATATAATGAGGAAACTCAGCATGTGCTGATTGCGGTCCACCTTGAATGCATTTTTTTTTTTTTCTAAATTTGAAATGATGTGGTGTTTGTAAACCAGTGACTGGCCCTGTTTAAGTGTGAGAGTTCTATCTGCATGGTGGAGTGGGCCCTGAGGCTCCCAGCCGGCCTGAAATTCCCAGCAGCTCTTTTTAAGAGCCTGTGTCTGAGCCAGCTAAATATCAACACATTAGCTCAGGCAAATGGGACTGCAATAAAAATAAATAAATAAAAAACTGAAAGTGAAAGTGACAAAGAGAATACTGAATCCATTTAAGCCCTGGTGAGGAACACAGGAAACACTTGCATTTGTTAGCATTCTTCTGTTTTCTTTCCTGTATCAGACCTTCTTGGTACTGTCCTTGGTCTGTCCTCATATTTCTTGTTCCTCTTCTCTCAGTTTCTTTCCCCCTCGCTTGCTCACTTTTATTTATTCTATTTGGTGTGTCTGTTTCTCCCCGTCTGTGGCCTATATCTTTTGCTTTCACTCTTTCCTTCCGCAACCTCTTCACCTTATGTAATCTGTAATTTCCTGTAAAATACAGCCATGCTGAATTTCGCCCTCATTTTCCCAAGCCTCTTTTAAATCTAATTAACTAAATGATTGTTAAGAACACTGGAAACAAGGTCACAGTGATGCCTGTTGATTACTTTCCCCTTGTTGCAGAATACAGCAGAGCCGGCTGGCATCTGTCGATTCATATGCTTGGAACCTCACAGATACCGTAACACCCTTTTTTATTTTTTAACACCTCGTTTACAACAACAATACTTTTTTTCATCACGTCATCCTTTTGTGCATACAAAAGATTGCACCAGTGTCCAAACTGAGGCATTCTTTTACCTTCAGTGTATCGTTTTATATTTCGCCTCCTTTGACTTCATTATGCTTTGGGGCTTGCTTGTTCTCAGGTACAATCTGCTCTCTCGCAGCAACACGCTCTTGAAGAATATGCTTGAAGTAATGCATCTGTGGTGCAATAAATTGCAATTCTGTGCTCTTTATGCCGGTGGACTTGTGCCAAACTGTGTAGAACACTGAATGAAGATGTCGTTTCATGAAATGACAGGACTGATTTTGCCAGGTAGGTCTCTGAAAGAGAAATGACAATTTGCACCAAAGGAACTAATGATGGCATTATTGTACACAAAACAAATATGTAACTATATATAAAACTATATATAAAAATGGTATGGAAAAAGTAAGATAAAAAATAAGAATAAAATAAAATGCTTACAAAGTAGAATAAAATGTGCAGGACAGTATACTGTAGACTTAATAAATATTAATATGAGCAGGAATGTACAAGAATATAATGTACAAACACGTTTTTTTAATTGCTGTGTGCAATTGACAGTGTCAGTACATTAAATATCTTACTGATAATTAAGTGAAGCAATGTAGAAGTTAAGAGACTGAATTTAAGTTTAGGAGCCTAATGTCCTGGGGGAAGAAGCTCCTCCTAAGTCTCTTGGTTTTTGCCAGCAGGCTACGGAAGCAAGGAATGACTCTGAGAGGAAGCCATCTTTAACTGCATGAATTTCGATACCTGTCAGAGCAGGGGCCCTGCAGTGCCGTGAAAAGCAGTTTGGTCTTGACAGAGTTTAATTTGTTTTCTTCACTTTTTTCCTCCTTTCTTTTGGGTTGAGGTTGTAGAATATGTTTCTAAGAGGATGTTTTTGTTGGGAGGGGATCTTCAGCTTGATTGTGAACCCAAAGATAACATCTCATTATATAATCCTTTTCCACAGAGAAGGTTATTGCACCGCGCGGAGAGCACTTGTGCGTGCTCTTTTGCACTAGCAAGACCGAGGGGATGACGGCTTACGTCAAGGTACCTCTCTGTAATGTATTCAATGAATGGGGTCTCTGCTCTGCTAATTATCCAAAGTAATTAATAGCAGGTTTTCAAGGTATTGCATATTATCATGTCATTAAAACTTTCCTATGCAGAGGCGGTCAGGAGATGGTGGCAGACTCTGTGACCTCTGGAGTGACCGTGGGTGGACATTTTCTCATGTAATGCATTTTACAATAATATGACTCTGAACTCTGTGTTGTAACCACATATAGGCTTAAGCGCTGCGAAATAGGAACTGTTGGAAAGGGCAGTGGGATCCATCTTTGTTAAGGTCAACATGAAATCGAAATTGACCTTATTTACTTGCTTGATACACATTTCTGCTTATATTTTGCACGACTCATTGATGCATGTTATTCAAAAGAAAAAAGTTTTTGTGTTCATATTTTCTTTGTTTTCTTTCTTTAAAATGTTATAACCTCTGCTCCACCTCTAAAACAGCTTCTTTTCATTTGATGCCACCAATTCTTCTTATTTTTTGACCTCTTCCACCTGACCGCATTCTGATATGTAACGCCTACTTTTCGAGTCCAATCAGTTCCACTGAATTAAATTGAGTCCTGCCCTTCACTGATAAGAATAAAAGTTTTCGAATCATTCTTTATTGAAAAGTATTCTTCCATGAAGAAACTTTAACATTCTGGGAAACTTCCCATTGCACAAAATGTTCTCACTCTTAAAAATAAAGGTTCCTGGATGAACTAATAGGGGTTTTAAGAGCAGTGCCATAGAAGAACCATTTTTGATTTCCTCTCAGGAACCCTGAAACATTACACCCTGAAACATTCTTAGAGTGTTTTTATCTTAGTGTGAAGAACCTTTTAATAATCTAATGAACTTTTTTCCACTCCATTGACATTAAAGGTTCTGAAATGAACCACAATGGCAACAAAGAGCCTTTATTTTTAAGAGTGACAAAATGGACAAAAATTATGCTCCTTCATTGACTGTTTCTTTGGGGTACCAAAAATGGTTCTTTTATGGCAGTGGTTCTCAACCTTTTTTGGGCCAGCACCCCCCTACCCATAATCCAGGTCCCTTACCGCCCCCCATTAAATTCAATGTAATCTAATCATCTTCACTGAATATTAAAATATTAAAGTTTATTATTATTTTGTGTTTATAATGAAAAATGTTATTATACTTACAGTATTGTAAGCTACCATTTAAACATTTGGGGTCAATAAATACTTCAATTTATGGATTCATTAAATTTAAATTAAAGGGGGCAAATATTGTCCTTTAACAGAAAAGGTGTGACTTTAGTCTAAAGCCCCTTTCACACTGCACGTTGGACCCGGAAAATTGCCGGAACATTGCCGGGTCCCCTTCTGTGTGAACGCAAACACGTCCCAAGATTGATTCCGGGATTGGTCCCGGGTCGGGGACCTAGTAACATTGCCGGGTTCAGTCCCGGAGCGAGTGCTGTGTGAACAAAAGCCAGAACTAATGCTGTGTCGTAGTGATGACACATGTTATCGCGTGACTCTTTTACCAGGTGTTTTGAAGGGAGATCAACGTTCGCGACTAGAAAAAATGTGCAAACTGTAATGAAGCAGAGATCAGTTATTTCTTCACTTTCCGCACTGGAGCTGAGATCGTTTGCCAGCTTCAGTGAAAGTTAATGTGCCTAGCATTTTCGCCTCTTACATTACACATCACATCCTGATGTCATGTGTCTTTACGGGACCTTTACGGGTTGTGTGTGAACGCGCGCACATATTCCAGGTAATCACTGGCAGTGTGAAAGTTCAAAATCTAATGACCCGGGAACAATTGCCAGGACACATTACCCGTGTATTTTCTGGAATTGCAGTGTGAACGGGGCTTAAGTGGAAGAGGGGGTACACAGAAGAATGTTAGATGTAAAAAGTTAGAGAACCACTGTCCTATCCTAAAAAACCATATATCAATGCTTATTTATTCAGCTTTCAGATGATGTATACATCTCGATTAAAAAAAAATTACTGTTATGACTGGTTTTGACTGGTTTTATGGGGAAGTCGTGGCCTAATGGTTAGAGAGTCGGACTCCCAATCAAAAGGTTGTGAGTTCGAGTCCTGGGCCGGCAGGAATTGTGGGTGGGGGGAGTGCATGTACAGTTCTCTCTCCACCTTCAATAACATGACTTAGGTGCCCTTGAGCAAGGCATTGAACCCCCAACTGCTCCCCGGGCGCCGCAGCATAAATGGCTGCCCACTGCTCCGGGTGTGTGCTCACAGTGTGTGTGTGTTTGTTCACTGCTCTGTGTGTGTGCACTTTGGATGGGTTAAATGCAGAGCAAAAATTCCGAGTATGGGTCACCATACTTGGCTGAATGTCACTTCACTTACTCACTTTTTGTGGTCCATGGTCACATTTGTTATAGTCATGAGCTCTTTAAATTTCATATCTTGCTTTTTTTCTTTTTTTTTGAATGTCAGTGTGGAGTCTTGCAATGTTCTGTCATTGCATACTTGTTCACTTCTTCTACTACTACTACTAAAGATTTTTTTTATATTTGTTTAAATATTTCACATTTTTGTTTTCCATTTCAATCTTTGTTTATCAAAAAATTAAAACACCTTCACTAGGGTTGGGCCAAAAGATGGTGCCATCATCCATCGCGATGGCTGATAGCCATCACAATGTTGAGCTGACATCTTGACTTCCCCCACCATTCCCCCTTCACTGAAACGGCTTTTGAATGCACGATCGCTTTTGAGTGTCACTTTCAATTTTGAGATTCGAGATCACACTTACTCTGTTTATACTATGTAGTAGCTGTACTTACCACACATTTGACAAGATTAGATGTTTGTCAGTGGTGCTGAGGATCTGAAAATCATTTGCCATCATCCTCAGTCATCTTTTCTTACCCTGTTTATGTGGTAAGTGTGGGTCGGGCAGTGTTCATGGAGGAAGGGTCCAGGTAAGGGGCGGAGTCCGGCCGCTGCATGCGCTTCCCTCTTCGGTCCAGGGCGCGAGGGGTGGCGGCTTCTTCTAGCAGCCGCATCCTGCTCGTTGGCCGCGGCATCCTGGCCCGTCGGCCGTGTAAATGGGTGCGGTTCTCGTCTGGACCGCGGGTCCGGCAGCTCACGTCTCTGGTGGCACGGGAGTCCCTCAATGCACCCTTCCTGGACCCACGAGGACACCATTGTGCATGCACGGGGAAGAGACCGGTCTCTCGAGGAGAGGCGCGTTGGGCTCTTAAACAGCGGTGGTGATGAGGCTCCATTTCCATTAGGTGTGCCCCATCACACGCCGCCAGCCCTGGCTCGTCCAGCACCCCTCCTCTCTCACACACCCACTCCTGTCGGGAGCCTGGTGAAGGGCGGAGATTTAGGACGGGGTGCCGATGATAACCAGGAAGGAGGCAGCAGACTCGTCACATTCCCCCTCCCAAGCGCCATCCCCATCATCAGGGTGCCACCCACACGGGAGTGCTACTTTCCTCAACCAGGCTCCAGACGGTCGGAAAGGGCGGTGCGGGGATTCCTCTCCAGGGCAGTCCTCCCTCTAGCAACACGCCGGAACAGGGACAGAGAAACCGGGTTTTAGTCGACAGGCTCAACAAACCACAGGGCAAAATGACAATAACAAAAGTCACTTACCCCTTTTGTGGCTGGTAGGCTGTCTCCTTCGTTCCTCCGTCCCAGTCCGGGTTTTCGCGAACTTTTGCGAGTGAGAGGGAGTGACGTCACCATGTGTTTCCCAACTGCGCTGTCTAGGCTCCGCCTTGCCCACATTCTCCACCAGTGTAATGGGAGCAGCCAACGACAGACACAGTGGGCGTGGCGTCAGGCCTCGGAGAGGCTTTTATTAGCAGAAAATAAAACAAGACAGGGAATAAAAGTGGCCAAAAGGGGAGAGTGTCCAAAATAAACAGGGGATCTGGTGTCGTCGTCGTGCTACGGGGTTCGCCAGCCCTGGCTCGTCCAGCACCCCTCCTCTCTCACACACCCACTCATGTCGGGAGCCTGGTGAAGGACGGCGATTTAGGACAGGGTGCCGATGATAACCAGGGAGGAGGCAGCTGACTCGTCACAATATATATATATTATTTATATATATATATATAACCTCTTTAGAAATTTGGTATTCAAAACAACTGCAGTCAGTCTGCAAAAAAGAACCATTCATGTTATTTTTTTCCAAACAAAAACAAGGAAAAGCATATTACTGATTTATCGTTTCTGAATGCTAGTTATTGTTTTCACAGGAACTTCGGAAGCTGTGTTACAAAAATCTGAGCAAACACTGAAGTAAAGAGTAATCTAGATCTAATCTAGTATCATTGATGTTGGTGTAATAGTAATTAATACTACTATACCGGATGTGAACACTGCATGAAGCTCAGTGATTCTGTCACTGAACGCGCTCTACAGTAAACGGGTGCTTCATTCTTATTCTGACCAATTCCACATGCTTGTGCTATGCACTGCTATCTGGACAGGTAGATATGGAAAGTTTTCTTTGATGCTTCCAGTGTAGAGACGGCATCGGGACGTTGCAAATAATTTTCTTTTGCAAGTTTCAGATCATATTGTTCATCTTTGGTTTAAACTCCGGGTGGTGAACAAAGGCGTCCTGTTGCGAATCGATACGTTTTTGTAAGAAAAATATACATATTCAAAATGTAATAATCACTTTAATCTAGCAACACCCCTTTCAAAATTATTGCTTCGAGGTCCCCCGATGCTCTACGACCGCCCCCGTTGAGAAACACTATTCTATGGTCTTGCTGCTTAAATCCCATTTTTGTTCATCCCAGCATCTTTATTTTTAAAATGTACTTTTTTTATTTTGTAAAATATCCGATTTCACTCAGAAATAAATGGGTTACGGCTGTCGGTTTATCATGGACTTTTTTTTTAAGCAATAGGTATGTTAAATGCATCCAGAAGGCTTTGTAAAACCTGTGCCATGAGCTGTGAATGATGAAGGGCTTGTGCTGTTAGATGAGACACAGCGGACTCTGCCATAACTCATTTCCATGTCCAAATCGGCTAAAACAACATACAGATCTTTCACAAAAAAGAGGCTTTGATATTGAAGATGTTGAAGTCAATACTGCCCAGACACTGGAAATGGCAAGGAACATGTTCATGGTGGGCATGACATGGGACTACCCAGGTTAGCATCTTCTATATATTTATTTATTTTTAGTGCTCTTTTTTTTCCCCAAGAGAGTAATTTCGGATAAGTGCTTCTCTCTGGATAGCACTGCACTGCAGACCTATGATCTGAACAAGTGACCATCTGTTCAGCCCTCCATTTTTTTCCCCAAACAAGCAACTTGCAATATAAGAAGAAATTTGCAAGCTACTCAAAACCCTGTGCACAGATGCTACGGTGCCATACCAGAATATTTATAGGGGCTCATTGAGGAACACTGAATGATTTTTATAGTCATTCAAGACTGATGAAAGTGCACTTCTGTAAATTTACCTGCAGCAAAATCCTCTTGAGGTGAAGGGATGGGAGCACAGCTGAAGAGTGAATGATCCCAGATATGTCATTTAGCGAGAATGTTATTTAAAGGTGCATTATTAACATGAAAATGCCCCGAAGAGCCAGCATTTACCAAAGCTGTGAGTAAAGCATTTTTATTTTACAAAAAAAAAGAAAATAATAAAATCGAAGGTTGCTCTGTGGATAACAAAAGCACAACCAATACTTGTCAAAGCACTGTACTTAGATTTAGACATTAACAGAAGCACAAATTGTTGTTTTGAATGAGCTCAATTTCGGATGTAGAATACCTGTGACAAAAAGAGGAAAATTCTTGTTAGCTTGTGAACAGATCCTGTTTTTCTAGGATATGCCAAGTCATAAGCAAGTCAAGAGGACTAGGAGAACAGATTCCAAACCAGTCAATTTCTCCGAGTCAGTCAGTCGGATACAGAGCTCCACAAATTTACTGCCACGTACGCAAGTACCTCAAGCTGAACCATGCTGAAAAGAACCTGCTTGTTGAGCAGCGAGTAGCTCTTATTTGATTTTTGCCCTTCAGTTCCCTTGACAAGTTCCACAGTTTATCTTGTTTGGTGTAGTTCTGAAAGATTAAAAGAACAATTCTGAAATGTTGACATTATTTACGCACCCTCATGATGTTCCAAATCTCTGTGTTATTTCTTTAGCTTCTTTAGTGAGATTTTAAGAACATCCTGCCACTCTTTTCCATATATTAAAAGTGAGGCTGGGGCTGTCAAACTCCAAAATGATAAAAGAAGCACCATAAAAGTATTATTAAAGTGCTTCAAACATCTTGCTTGTTCCAAGTCTTCTGAAGTCACACAATAGATTTGTGTAATGAACAGCGAGTCAGTTTAACAAGATTTGAATCATAAAAATCTTTTGGACCAGTGGTTCTCAACTACAGTCTTAGGGAATGACTGCTGTGCATGTTGTATGTTTTTCTTATTTAATGCATCTAATTCAGATCATCAGCTCTTTAGGAGAAAGGTTCTGTGTGTCAGACAAAATGTGCAGAACAATGACCAAAATTGAGAACCACTGTTTTAGATTTTTTTCTTTAACTGGGTAAAAAAAATGGATTGAAATGGTAAGATTCAAAACAAACAAACAAACAGTTATAACGGGTGAAAAAATAATTCTGATTAAATGCAGCTTTTATTACAGCAACCCCAGTATTGGTTCTAAAATTCGGTCATTTACTTCTCATATGTACACAACAGAAACATTTCTACCTGAAATATGCTCAGATGAATCAGAATCAAATCGAGAGCTTGTGAATTGGAATCTAATCGAATTGAGAAATCAGTTCTTTTTCTATTACTTCTCTCATGAAACTCTGGATTATTATTTCATGAAGCTTTTTGTAGAAATCCTAGTTTGGCTCATTTTGCTTCAGATTAAATTGCTTTGCTTAAATTATTGGTCTCTACAGTACATATTGGAGAGCAGTGATGTGCTAAGATGTGGTCACCATGCAGAAAATGTATATTGCCTTTACAGTACACCACAGACATCTCAAGACATTTTTTCTTTGACTCATTTCCTCATGAGGTCACTCGCCCCAGAATGAGTCAATTCTACTTATCAACCCTGAAGGGATTTGCACTGTGCGACCTGTGTGTCGAGACTGAAATATTTATTGCCATCATTCTCTTGGGGAAACAACATGAACTCACACAACAATACCCCACAGGGGATGGTAAAATTGCACACTATCCCTTAAGAATCCCATTTACATTTTTCTTTTATAGTCCAAAGTAGCATTATTTGAATAAGACTTTGAATTGTGGGGTGGTAGTTGATTTGTTTTAGACCTGTGGCTTGTTCTGAGACATATTTAAAGCTTGTTTAGCAGCATGAAGTTCTCTTTGTCTTTCAGCAGCTGCTTTGTCAGAACATCTAGCTTTAAGTAATGTAGGCCTATATTTTCTGAAGTACAATAGAACAAATATAATTTTGTTAACTAAATGTTTGTGAAGTTACTGCTTGGTGGCATTTTCATTTCTACGTGCAGGTTTAGTCGCAAGTTTAGTGTGCTTTCATGAAGGTTACTTGTCATTTAGCAGATGATTTCTACTATTCTACACAAATGGCAGGAGCTGTTTCCCTAGAGCTACACTGTATTAAGTGTCCTGATGAAAGACTTGATTGTGTTAGGCTTCACTTAGAAACTCCCCAGTTTATGTCTCAGTCCTGCCCAGAAACACAGTTGTGACGTCTGTGTTATCAGCACAGAGTCTTAATCACCAGACGGCCACTCACAGAGACAGTGACTGACCAAATTGCCTGACTTTGAGTGTTTTCACACTTTGTACGATTGCTTCAGTCCATAACCACTTTTAGTTGGTCCCCTCTGTTCTGCTTTCACACTATTTTCTGATGTGGCGAAGCGTTTCCATTATCAACATGTGGCAACAAGCTTTTAAATGCTCATAAAAATAGGGAACAATGTTTGCTTTACCTTTTAGGTTTTGCAAATCTATTTCAAGGACATTTCAAATCATTATTCATATTGAATAAATGAATATTTATGAACTTGGAGTAATGTACTGTACTGTCTTAAAGCCTTTCATTTCTGTTTCAAAAGGTTCGAACTGCTGTCTTGTTTCATATCTTTAATGTCTTGCCGTTTTGTCCATCGCCTTAGTTTTTGCCTAGAGTAAGAGTGTGAAATACACACTTATGAGCATTTCGTCAAATAAAAAATGAATACTTATTTACATTCCGCACTGCTGATGTAACAGTGCTGGCTATGCATGAGTCTTACATATGCATGAACGTATATTTAAAATGAAAAATAGACTTTTACAAATAAAACATGGAAAATTACAGAAGCATATTAAAGTAATTGTTTTCATTATTTTTGCATATTAAAAGTTATGTTTTTCAGAGTCATGCTGCATGCCTCCTGAGGGCACCACCACTGGCCTAAATGACAAGAACCCTCATTTTCACAAGAAGTCATGTGGCTCCTTGATGTATACAAACCAGGCTTTAGCGTCAAACCAATCTGAACATTTTTAACACTTGCACCTTTACAGAGTTCTTAATTGTCCATAATTACAATGCCATGTTAGCCTGATATTAGAAGTAAGTCTGATGATTTTGCCTGAGGTATGTGTTGGACTTCCTGCTCTTCTGTGTTTTTTTTTTAATTCTCTTACTAATAACCCATTTGAATCAAACATAAGGAGCTTTATACCTCCACAGCTTCATTTATAATCATAGTTAACTATCCAGAACAGATGTTCCTATATAGACTTGCTCTACTGTACGGGTTATTGTTTTCTTATCCATCTGTTACTTTGTATTTCTTTGAAGCAAAATTATAATTTTAATGGATTTTTATGCTTGATGCACAAAGAAGTCACCTTCTCTGGTCCGCAATCCATTTGGATTTCAACACACCGAATGAGAACTGAAACCTATAGCCCTCTGCCATCCACTTGAAGTGCTATGCGCTAGACATAACACAAGAGTTAAGTACATTTAGTTTGTGTTCTTCTATTTAATGTATTTCCCTCTTACTCGCCACTGCAGTCTTTGCCTATAGGCCAGTGTGAATACTATAATGATGTGCTGAATTATGCAGCAGACCCTCTGATATGTTCTTTCGCATTTACTAAAAAAAAACTCCCTTTTAGGCATCTGTCCTTAATGTTAATGAACTTGCTCTTAAATATTTCTCTTTTTACCTCCATTGCTCCCATTGTTTCCACCCCTTCTCTTCATTCCCACTTAACACACTCTGCTTCCATCCAAATGTCCTCATCTCTTTCATTTTTTTTCACCCCCTCTTCTCTGCCTATTGGTCTTTCCCAAACGGATCTAGCTTTCTCAAGTCTTAATCCCCCATTCTGTGTGTCTTTTTCCCAGTGTCAAAAGAACCACAAGGAGAATTAATGGGGGAGAGAGAAAGAGGGAAATGAGAGAAGAAATTATGACGTCAGCGTCCCTTCTGGTTCAAAGCTATGACATTAGCAGCTCCGGCGCTGAAATGTAGCCAGTATGACAGAGAGATCGATGCATTTGCGTTTGTGGGTGTGTGAATGTTCTGCCAAGCCCTGAGTCAGTGCTTTACTTAAAATGTGAATATAGGTATGCCTGTGCTATACATCACATGAAATATCACACTATTGCCCGTCTATGCACTCACGTACATGTTGTTTGTGTGTAAATAAGTGTTTAGTGGGAGGTTAATTAAAGAGAGTGTGTATGTGCACGTCTACAGCGAAGGCGGAGGGATGGGTGGGTAGGTTTTGATGGCTGGCGTACAAAGTGACTTGAAAATGATTCATGGTGTTGCTGGCGCTTAGATGGCCTGCCATTTGTATCAGTACAAACGCACTGTCTCTCCCTCCCTCTCTCGTTCTTGTGTGCTCTCACTTTTTCGCTCATCGTGCGAGGAACACAAACCAAAGGCGCGGAGGGCTGCCTCACCCCCTTTGTTCTTCTTTATATTCACTTTTATTTACTCAGCCGGTTCTGAATCTACCCAGGCAGGGATGGATGCTTTACGACCAGGCAGATTTATAGCGGATAATTGAGACTCTCCTGCGTTGAAGGATCTAATGCATGAATCAGTGCAGGAGGAGTAATGATTTCCCATGTTCCCTGTGGAATGGTGGGGTTCAGGGAGGTGAGATGTGTTAGCTTTCTTCTCCAATCCCCCTGCAGGGACTAAACTACCGCTGCCAGGTTAATGTATCTTGGTATCTGGTGTCGTCCTAATTTATGCTGATGGACCGTATTGCTGATGGCTTGCCTTTCATGTTTTCCGTCTGTTCAGTTCTCTGTTCTTCTAACAGTTCTTCTTTCTTTTCTCCCTCAAGGTCCTGCATAAAGTACTACCCACCCAAGGGACTCTGGCTGTGTCATGGCGGCGAGGCCTGCCTTTTCGTTCTTATTGGCTGTGTTGGCGTGCACTGGGCCAGCCCAGCCCTCCCCCCCACTGCTGCTCCGCCCCCGGGAGAGAGAGAGGGACTCTGGAGGGGCTTCGGGCGGAGTCAACATCGCTGTGGTCCACTCCGGCTCCTCCCACCTCCCGGAAACGAGCGCCGGGGTGGGGGGCGTGGGTGGCGCCTCTTCGGCGGGCTCCGGCTCTGGTGCCGGGCCAAGCAGCAGCAGCAACTCGGGGACGGGTTTTCTGAGTCGGGCCTGGTCGGGACAGGTGGGTGAGAGTGTGATGACACCATGGGGACCCGCAAACGTGATTTGGCTAGCCGTGAACGAAAGCAGTCCTGGGAGCCTCTTGCTACAGTTGTGCGAGTTACTGGCTACCACTCCACTACAAGGCCTTGTGTTTGAGGAAGAGAAGCCACCACCACCCAACCGGGCACCGTTGGCACCAATGCTTGAATTCGTCTCGGCCCAGACAGGAGTGCCTGTGATTGCTGTTGGAGGAGGGGCTGGCTTGGGGAGGGAGCCACAGGTAAGAGTTAAGATTCATTCTTCTTGGCTTATATTAACGATTATATATAAACGATTACAGGTTTGATAATAAATCATGATAAAATTCCCCACAGTTAGTATTACCATTTCATATTTAAATTATCATTAAAACCATATTCAATTACTGCGATTTGGACAACACAAGATGAATAAATATTATCCAGCATAAAGCAAAGTTAAAAGTAACAGTCTCAGGATGCACAGTACACGGAGTAGTTTAGTTTTTTTTTTTTGTGAAAACATGGCAGAAAGCTGGTTTTAAATGAGTGCTAAGGTGAATTATACAAATTAATTATATGAATGTAACTGAAGACAGCCAGTAAGGTTCTGGCTGTCTTCAGAAAAGATTTGATGGCATTTTGATTTTATCTTTGCTCCATGTCATACCTGATAAAGTAGTGTTCTTAATTGCTCCGCAGAGGTTATGAGAAACAGCTGTAATTCTGCTGTTCTATAAGCGCCACCTAGTGTCAGAGAGTGGATTTACATTCACATTCACATTTACATTCAGCCTGTGTGCAGTTTTTGTCTGGCCAAAAAACAGAACGAATTTGAATGCCCTGCTGTAAATTTTACGTGGATTCTACACATTTAAAAATTTTGGATAAGGCATCTAGATTATATCTAGAAGAAATTTCCATACGATTATATCTCTACTTACATTTGAGAGAACAGAGGATACTGTTTTTTTTCTAAACAAATGGATTCTCCAACCAAAATTGGGAATTTCCTCATTATTTACTCATCCAGATGTGTATAATTTTCTTACTTCCATTGAAATCAAATGAAGAGTTTAATTAATATAATCCATCATTTAAAGTCTATAAAGACCTTTTTTCATTGGTCCCTCAAAGTTGATTCCTCAAAAACCACACAAAACAAATGTGATGCTACTCCATACGACCCCAGTTGGTGAATCATTGTCTTCTGAAGCCAAACAATAGGTGTGTATGAGGGAAAAATACTATTGCTTTCAACATACTGTCAAAAAAGAAAAAAATTAGTTATATATATTAGGGCTGCACGATATTGGGAAAAAAATGACATTGCGATATTTTATTTTTCTGCGATATATATTGCGATATTTTTTCTTACAAACAAAAATGGGGTGAGCACACTTACATTCTCATTTCGTGTTGTTTGAAAACGGCTCGCTCTCTCTCGGTCTCTCTCTCTCTCTCTCTCTCTCTCTCTCTCTCTCTCTCTCTCTCTCAATTCAATTCATATTGCTTTATTGGCATGACATACAAAGGTACATATTGCCAAAGCATTGTACATAGCAGAATAGAAACAAACAAAACAAAAATACATATATATTCATAAGAAAAAAATATTACATGCAAAATAAATCCATATACATTTCTATAAACATTGATGGTACTTCTAATGTACTCTCTGTCTGTCTCTCTCGCGCGCGCGCGCTCTCTCTCTGTCTCTCTCGCGCGCGCTCTCTCTCTCTGTCTCTCTCGCGCGCGCTCTCTCTCTCTGTCTCTCTCGCGCGCGCTCTCTCTCCCTGTCTCTCGCGCGCGCGCTCTCTCTCTGTCTCTCTCGCGCGCGCTCTCTCTCTCTCTCTCTCTCTCTGTCTCTCTCGCGCGCGCGCTCTCTCTCTCTCTCTCTGTCTGTCTCTCTCGCGCGCTCTCTCTCTCTCTCTGTCTCTCTCGCGCGCTCTCTCTGTCTCTCTCGCGCTCCCTCTCTCTCTGCCCTGTTAAACTTGCATGTGGTTTTCAGTCCTGTCAATTATAAACTTTCACTCTATGATGGTTAAGCTGTGCAATTAATCCGCGAATCACACTGTCAAGGGCAGGGGAGTAGCTGGCCGTACAGTTAATGAATAACGGATCAACTACGACAGCCTACATCGCACATCCTGCGATGTGACTATCGTGGATTCGTACATCATGATATCGATGCTTAAACGACACATCGTGCAGCCCTAATATATATATATATATATATATATACTGTAATTCCTCAAATAAAAACCGGTAGTCAAATAAACGCCGGGCCTCTGATAGTGGCCGGGGGCGTGGTCAACACGGACAAATAAAGTCCGGTCTTAAATAAAGGCCGGGGGGAAATTTGTGTGGATAATCAGCAGAGCCAGATAATGAACATACACGCCCACTTCCGGAGCGTTTTACGTTCTCGAGTTAAGAACCGATTGCATCAGACTCGTCCGATTCAAGAACCGAGGAGCTGATGATACTGCGCATGTGTGATTCAGCGTGACGCAGACTGACACAGAGTGCGTCTGAACCGAACTGATTCTTTTGGTGATTGAATCTGAACTGATTCTGTGCTAATGTTATGATCTCTGTCCACTGGAACGCTATCGCTTTTAATTTAAAACGGTTTATTTAAAACAATTACTTATCAAACAGATTGAATTAGAAATAAAGGCCTGTCTCTAATAAAAGCCTGCTTCAAATAAAAGCCTGTTACCTTCTGCAGTTCAGGTAAATAAAGGCCCCGGTTTTTATTTGAGGAATTATGGTATATATATATATATATATTAGTGGTGGGCTGTTATCGGCGTTAACGTGCTGCGTTAACGTGAGACTCTTATCGGGCGATAAAAAAAAATATCACCGTTAATCTATTCTCAGAGTTGGGTTGAGAGCTGGGGCTATGCTGGGTCTATACTAAGCAAGCTATGATGACTTTCACCTTGATATTTTAGAACGGATGTATACCTAGCCGAATCTGTAGGGGGCAAAAACGAGTCTTTAAACCTACTGTGAAATTACCACATCAAACGTGACGTGCTAACTCGGTGCGGACGCAGAGAGAGAGCCGCGTATCACGGACAGCGACACTGAACCGAGCTCTCTTCTGCGAAGTTCTCCTCGAAGTCCCTCCTGCACTTGAACGAACAAAAACAAATCGCAGTTTGAATAAACAAAAATATGTAAAAGAGCCCAATTCAGCACCACGGTGTTCTGTTGTTCAAGGCTCACGCAGAGAAAGGCGTCTCAAAACACTTGAACACCGAATCTGCTTCTTTTTGCTCTTGTGCCTACAAATACTTACAAAATATGTCAAAATACCCGCCTTAGAAAGTATGGGATGTGTATTATATTGGATGCGTTCATCGTCTCTTAAAGTGACCGCGCCTAATTTAGCTACTGGCTTCTCTAATGTTAATCCAAGAAAATGAAAGAAAATCACTCACTGCTCTTGACTGAATTACTTTGTAGTTTTAACAAGAATTAATGCACAGTCAAACCAAAAATTATTCAGACATCAGATATAATTTTTGATATATTTGACTAGTAGGTACAGGACACTATAATACATTAAGTGAACTGTGACATATTATACCCAAAGAATCTTCATACAGTAAACTACTAGTGAAATTGATAAAAAATTGTATATCAAAAATTATTCAGCACCTTATAAAGCACCATGTATTGCTTATGTGTTTTTTTCTGAATTGCTAATGCAACCTTTTCACACCACAGTCTGAACAAAATTAAGCATTGCTTGGTAATTGTTCAACAAAGTATTGATGGTAGTGTAAATATTGTCATAATAACAGTTGTCTGTAGTTTTGGTTGATTGAAATTCATTACATACATTTCTATCAAAGTTATGACATTATTAAGACAAATTTGTTCTGACACAGTTTAACTCTAAGTTCTTGTCATATTTTAGAACCATTTTACAAGCGATCGCAAATAAAACTGTAATAATGTGAGAAATGTTGAAGGTGTCTGAATTTTGGTTTGATTGTATATTTAATTTTTACATTGAAGACTATCCAGTGCTATTTTAAAAAAACTTAAAAAAAAAAACTTAAACATTGTATAAATAGCTCAAATAAATAAAAACGAACGAACATGCAAATTAAACAATTTCAAACAGGGCCCATTGGTACAACCTTCACTGGGGCCCCGGTGACCCCAGCTACGGCCCTGGGTGCAGAAGCAGCACGGACTCATACTCATTGTGCTTTCACACAGGACGCGTTTGCAGTCCGCTACTCGGTACGTAAATAATAGATCACCTGGAATGCACTGACGGACCGCAACTGCGTAAACGCTGGAATCCGTTAACATGGGTGCTTAAAAAAATACAAAACACAAAGCACTGCAGACGGAGTATGTATGAAACAGGCGTAAGGTTGTTTGCACCTTGTGCAATGTGGAGTTCGTTTACAGCTTTCTCAAGCAGTTTGTGATGCATTTTGGAAACAGGAGATGAGCCCGTGGTCTAATGCACCACCTGGCTTGAGAAACCCGTTCTAAAAGACTTACTTTTAGTCATTATTTTATTAGGGTAGCACACATATTCTGAATGTTTTCGGCAGAATTCAAATGAGCCATTTTAATCTAGATTAATTCCAAGATTACAGTAAAAATAATCTAGATTAAAATTTTTTATCTATGCCCACCACTAATATATATATATATATATATATATATATATATATATATATATATATATATATTCCCTTAGAAATCCACAGATACTTGTATAGTTGCCATCAATACAAAAATATGTTTTTTTGTAGTCACGACATCATCTTGCAGGTGCTGCCTGCACTAGAGTAGCCAGACAAACCCGGTCAGGTGCAGCCTAATAAAAAATATAGTAAAATAAAAAACTGAAGCTCATTACCATTTTCTTTAGACCTTTTTTTCTTTCTGGAATGCACAAAGCACTTTCCCCCAGAGATGTAATAGTATTTGGTCATTTTTCAGCCATGACCTCAGTTGTCCTCTCTATGTACACTGCTCTCAGCGGCCTGGAAAAGCACTGAGCTGTCTCCCAAATATGCCTCTTCTAATTTTAGTGAAACAGTGGGTAATTATTCAATGTATTAAGCATTAGTCAACAATACAGGTCACTTGGGGGCTTTTTAAACAGTGAATGGGCAGTAAACAGAACAGAATGTTGTGTACGAGCCACCTGTGTACAATAGGAAAATGTTTTACCAATGTTATGGTAGATGAGGCAAGAGTTATGGTGCCTATACACACTGGATTTTATCTACATCATGGCTTAGAGGACAAAAAGCTAAATTTGTGCTTAAATTGATGCACCATCATTTGACCATAACTTGGTCCTTTTCACACTTTTTCCGCCTCTTTTGAACAAACAGCGTCTGGGCTTGTTTGGAAAAATCGCTACTTAAATTATTCATTCTGCGGCAACCATACATGTGATTGTGGACTAAAAATTCACCGTGTCGTACTACTTAATAAGATTTCACCATAATTAAGATGACCAATTAAACTTGAATAAGTTTCAGGCTACCTATGTTGTTTTATTCACACTCGGAAGACAGCCTCTCCACCAACGCATTTCTCTCATGTGGAAAAATATTACATTACATTTTCATTTGCTTGCTTAGGCTTTAATTAACTACACTTAGAAAGGCTCATGTGTTGTGGATTGGTGAGAGCGTGGGTTTGGAGCCATGAAGTTAACTCTCTCTCACAGGGGCATGTCTCCAGAGACTTCTTTTACCTCTTCACAAACTGCCAACCAGAGCATGGCACAAAGGAGTCACCTAACTGGTTTAATTAGGACAGTAATCAATTACATCATGTGGTTAAATATTTCTGTGTGAGAAGAAAGTAGATGTTTCAGACACTGTTTTGGCACCCGTCACACTCTGCCAGAGCTGCAGAATGTAATGCTGCAAGTGCAAATCCAGTTTCAAGTGCTCAATGTAGATTGATTTCAGCCGAATCAAAGCTGCAGCATCAGAAGAGACTGGAGTCTGTTAGTACTGGGATTCTTTTGAAAACACAAACACCTCAGGCTTTCGCTCTCCCCCTAAAAGAGTGAAAAATAAATGTAGAATTGCATATTGCATCTGTTTTAGGCAGATTTTTTGGTGTCTGTAATGCATTAAAACTTCGTATTCATCCGGAAGAAGGAGGCGGGAACCGTTGGACAATCAAAGGACATTTTAATAATTCAAAATAAACACAAAACAGCGCACCAGCCCCTCACGGACGACTGGTGCGCTCAAATAAAAACCCAAAACACAACTTAAAGCCCAGGCCTGGTCCTCTCTCGTCCTTCACTGTCGTCGCTCCAGTTTTATATCCTTCCATCTCCTCCGTGGGCCTCGAGACCGGCGGGTCGAACAGGTGTAGTTCATCTCCAATCACTCCACCGGCCTCGCTCCCACGTCACTCGGCCCCGCCCCACTCGTCACATACCCCCATCGCCCCTCGCAGGCCGGGGGGTACTCCTGAGACTGCGCTCTACTCCCCCTCCCCTCCCTCCGGGGGGACCGCTCACAGGGACCTGCGGGAACCTGGGGGTAGGAGACGAGGCGAGAGAAACGGAGATGGAAGGAAGAGCGACAGAGACGAGAGAGGGGAGAGAGAAAAAAAATAATAAAAAAATAAAAAATTCCGGTTCCCAGACGCACTGCTGCTCGGCCCTCCACCAGCTGGGTGATCTCCTCCGCGGTGCCTGGCGGTTGCACTGGAAGGCCCTCGGCGGACGGCACGACACTCCTCCGCCGCCCGGTGGACGGCGACGGCTCCTCCGGTTTTGGGCAGCCGGCAGGAGTCCCCCGTTCCCTGCCCCTCCGGATATCTTCACGGAGGCAGCAGGCTCCGGCCCCCTGGCGAACGGCGCCGACTCCTCCGCTCCCTCACGGACGGCAGCCGTCCCTCCTTATCGTGGCCGGTCGGAAGCGAGCTCGCCCATCCCCGGCAACTCGCTCCAGTCCACCGCCTCGAGCGTCCATGGCGGCACACTCCTCGCCTGCTCGATGGCACCGCGGATTCACCACAGCGGCGAGGGATCTTCAGCAGCGCGTCCCTCCTTCTCCCGGCTTTCGGCACCACTGTAATGCATTAAAACTTCGTATTCATCCGGAAGAAGGATGCGGGAACCGGCGGACAATCAAATGAGATTTTAATAACAAAATAAACACAAAACAGCGCACCAGCCCCTCACGGACGACTGGTGCGCGCAAATAAAAACCAAAACACAACTAAAAGCCCAGGCCTGGTCCTCTCTTGTCCTTCACTGTCGTCGCTCCAGTTTTATATCCTTCCATCTCCTCTGTGGGACTCAAGACCGGTGGTGGGTCGCAGGTGTAGGCCTAGCGGATTTCCCAATCACTCCACCGGCCTCACTCGTGTTCCCACATCCCTCGGCCCTGCCCCACTCGTCACAGTGTCATTTTTAAAAATAGCCTTCCAGGGTCCATTTTATTCTCTGAGAACCTTTGAATAAAATAAAATAACAATAGGGCACATAATGCAGTACAGACAATTATTGCCATCTCAGGGACACAAGCTAGCATGTGCACAACTTCTGGTTCAAGTATAAGTTCAAGTGTGTGCATATGAAACCAGCAGGATTCGGTTGCTACGCAATTACAATGCAAAGTTATGCAATGCTATAAAATATGTGACATTTGTACAAGAATGCAATACATCTTGAAGCTTTTCAAATCTCCCTAGCAATAGCATTAAATGCATCACTGTGGAGTCATTTCAAAGGTTGTGACCTCTGATTACAAGTGGGTAATTGTTAAAAAAAGATTATATTAATAGCTGTAAGTGTTCCATTTAGATTGTTGGACTCTTAAGTTGCCTAGATGTGATATGTGTGAGAAATTGGAACAAAGCATCTAAATTTCCACTCCTTAAACAATCGAGTCACATTTAAATAGGTCATTTTTGAGAGGAAAAAAGAACATCGATTTTATATTCTTACCACAATATAGAATTGATCTATAAGTTTCCAAAAATATAATGTGTTTATAATGCGTGGTTTGGCTGCTGAGAGGTTGCAGAGCAGACTGTTCCAATTCTCTATGTACAGAATTTAATTGCTGCTAACAGAAGGTACTTCATAAGCACATATAGATTTACATTTTGGGTCATTTAGAGCTGAAATTGATCTAGTTGGTTAAATATATTGTATATTGTTTTGCAATTAAATTTAAATCTTTCCACCTGCAATGCATTTAATGCTTGCTGCAAATCCAGTTTCAAGTGCTCAATGTAGATGGATTTCAGCCGAATCAAAGCTGCAGCATCAGAAGAGACTGGAGTCTCTGGAGCACAAACACCTCAAACAACCCAGCCCCCACTTCCAAAAATGATTAAAAAAGAAATAGAGAAATGCTTATTGCTTCGGTTTTAAACAAATGCATTGAGCACTAGATAGATCCAAGATGGCGCCGCAGATGGCTGCTTCAGTGCTTGGCTCTCCAGTGTTTGTACTGTTTTTGTTCGTTTTTCCTGTTTTTTGTTTAACAAACACGATCAGTTTCACCAGGGATGAACTGCTGAACATTCGGCAGAACACACCACATGATATTTTTCCGGATTTCTATTATACAGACGTTTTACTGAACATTGTTATCGGAGGAGCAGCGGCGCTGATCAAGCGCTTCAGGACGCGCAGACGGGGAAAGCGAGCGGGAGCGCTCGTCAGACTCAGGAAGCGCGGATTTCGAACGCCGTTGCCTAGCATCCATCTCGCAAATCTCCGCTCTCTACCCAACAAAACGGACGAACTCCTTCTGCTCTCTCGGACAAATAAGGATTTCTCTCACTCTGCTGCTCTGTGTTTCACGGAAACCTGGCTGAATGACGCCATACCGGACAGCGCACTCCATCTGCCGGGCTTTCAGCTGTTCAGAGCGGACCGCGAAGCAGAATCAACGGGGAAATCGCGCGGCGGCGGGACATGCTTTTACATCAATGAACGGTGGTGTACAGATGTAACTGTATTAAAGAAGATGTGCTGTCCTGATCTAGAAACGCAGTTTATCAACTGCAAGCCGTTCTATTCGCCGCGGGAGTTTCACTCGTTCATTCTGGTTAGTGTTTACATTCCACCTCAAGCGCATGTGAGCTCAGCTTTACAGAAACTCGCTGATCAGATCACAGACACAGAACAACAACACCCGGACTCTGTTTTAATCATTCTTGGGGACTTTAATAAAGCCAATCTCTCCCGTGAACTGCCAAAATACAGACAGCATGTTACCTGTCCCACCAGAGACAGTAATATACTGGATCACTGTTACACCACAATAAAGGATGCATATCACTCTGTTCCACGAGCAGCTTTGGGACGTTCTGATCACTGTCTGGTTCATCTTATACTGACCTACAAGCAGAAACTTAAATCTGCTAAACCTGTAGTAAAGACTGTGAAGAGATGGACCAGCGAAACAGAGCAGGATTTACAATCTTGTTTTGACATCACAGACTGGAGCGTTTTTGAAGCTGCTACCACCGATCTGGACGAACTCACAGAGACCGTAACATCCTATATTAGTTTCTGTGAGGATATATGCATTCCTACCAGGACTTATTTAACATTCAACAATGATAAGCCATGGTTTACAGTAAAACTCAGACACCTTCGTCAGGCCAAAGAGGATGCCTACAGAAATGGGGACAGGGTCTTGTACAATCAGGCCAGGAACACACTGAACAAAGAGATTAGAGCGGCTAAAAAGACCTACGCTAAAAAGTTGGAAGACCAGTTTACTTCCAACGACTCTACTTCAGTTTGGAGAGGACTGAGAGCCATCACAAACTACAAGACACCATCCCCTTGCACTGAGGCTAATCAACGACTTGCTAACGACCTGAATGAGTTTTATTGTAGATTTGAAACCCCCAACACCCACTCTCACCATCTCCCTACACAACCATTAACACCTCCTGCAATCCCCCTCTCCATACCTCCTGCTCTTCAAATCTGTGAAGATGATGTGCGCCAAGTCTTCAAGAAAAACAAAAGAAGAAAAGCACCAGGCCCAGATGGCGTTACACCAGCCTGTCTGAAAACCTGTGCTGACCAGCTGGCCCCCATCTTTTCACAGATCTTCAACAGATCTCTGGAGTTGTGTGAAGTGCCTTCCTGCTTCAAACGCTCAACCATAATCCCCATTCCAAAGAAACCCAAGATAACAGGACTTAACGACTACAGACCTGTGGCTCTAACGTCTGTCGTCATGAAGTCGTTTGAAAAACTGGTTCTGGCTTATCTGAAGGACATCACTGGACCCTTACTGGACCCCCTGCAGTTTGCGTACCGAGCAAACAGGTCCGTGGATAATGCAATCAACATGGCATTGCACTTCATCCTGCAACATCTGGACAAAACAGGGACTTATGTGAGGATCCTGTTTGTGGACTTTAGTTCGGCTTTCAACACCATCATCCCAACAACCCTCCAGACCAAACTGACCCAGCTCTCTGTTCCTAGCTCTATCTGTCAGTGGATCACCAGCTTTCTGACAGATAGGCAACAGTTAGTGAGACTGGGGAAATTCATGTCAAACAGCTGCTCCACCAACACTGGTGCCCCTCAGGGATGTGTTCTCTCCCCTCTGCTCTTCTCCCTGTACACCAACGACTGCACCTCTAAAGACCCCTCTGTCAAGCTCCTGAAGTTTGCAGACGACACTACAGTCATCGGCCTCATCCAGGATGGTGACGAGTCTGCTTACAGACAGGAGGTTGAGCAGCTGGCTGTCTGGTGCAGTCTTAACAACCTGGAGCTGAACACGCTCAAAACAGTGGAGATGACTGTGGACTTTAGGAGAAACCCCCCTGCACTTTCCCCACTCACCATCATGAACAGCACTGTGACTGCAGTGGAGTCATTCAGATTCCTGGGAACCACCATCTCTCAGGACCTGAAGTGGGACAATCACATTGGCTCCATTGTGAAAAAAGCCCAACAAAGGTTGTACTTCCTTCGCCAGCTGAGGAAGTTTAACCTGCCACAGGAGCTGCTGAAACAGTTCTACTCAGCCGTCATTGAGTCAGTCCTGTGTACTTCAATTACTGTCTGGTTTGGTTCAGCTACAAAATCAGATATCAGAAGACTACAGAGAACTGTTCGGACTGCTGAAAGGATTATTGGTGCTCCCCTGCCCACCCTCCAAGAACTGTACACATCCAGAGTGAGGAAAAGGACTCAGAAAATCACTCTGGATCCCTCACATCCAAGTCACCCCATCTTTGAACTTGCCATCTGGCCGGCGCCTCAGAGCCGCAAATACAAGAACAGCAAGGCACAAGAATAGTTTCTTCCCCCAGGCAATCTACCTCATGAACAGTTAAATGTTTCCCACTTAAACTTATGCAAAAATGTGCAATATCCTTATATTTATTTGTTACCCCTCCATCCTAGAACATTCCTGCATCTCACTCAATCCTATTCCATTATCATTTATAGCACAATTGTTTATACACTTATTTATTTGCCAATTTGTAAATCTCCTGTAAAGTTTTCCTTTTTTTTTTTTTTTTTTTTTTTCTGTGTGTTGTTGTCTCTGTTTACTGGAAGCTTATGTCACTAAAACAAATTCCTTGTATGCGCAAGCATACTTGGCAATAAAGCTCTTTCTGATTCTGATTCTGATTCTGATTCTGAAGTTGGAAAAAAGAAAACATTAGTTTTTTTGTTTTGGTAAAACGTTATTAACCATTAGTTATAAAGTTAATATCATTTATTTTTTTAATTATATATTTCAATTGAATTCTATATGTACGACAGGAAGGTCTGAAATGACTCTCTCTCTTCCGCTCACCTGCTCCCATTTTGGTGTATCAAATTTATCAAGGTATTTGATTCAAATGTGGAAATGTCGAAACATGGCAAATATAAACTGACCCATTTAGGGGCTTCACTGTTGCAAGTAACAGTACTACTGTAAGCTCTTTGAGCTTTTACAAGCTAGTCTTTATTTAAATATAGAGCAGAAGTGAGCCTTTATGCCTGGTTAATGCTCGGCAGTCGTGACATTTTTCTCCTCACCAGGTTTGCGGCTCCTCTGTCTGGTTATTATTTGAAAGACTCGACGTAATAGCCTGGCTTTATCCTTTGGTCACACAGTATGAACACTTGTTTAGCATGTTTGTGTTGTAATGAGCATGTTAGAAAACATGCTGAGTGCCTTGAATGCTGACAGAGATGTTAAAAATTCCTCTCTGTATTTTACAGGTGTGTATCATGAATATACTAACAGTGTAAGCGTAATTATTGAAAAAAAACTGACAGATTGCCAAGGTAACGCCTAGGGGAAATTATTCATAAGGGGAAAGTACTGTGGAGTTAATTGAGATTTTATTTGCATAGGAAGTTTTTGTAATGGGGAAAACTGTTCTAGATGAAGACATACTTAACATCAGCGAGTTCAACAACACATTGTTAGTAGTTGCCATGGCTGATATTTTGTTGTGTCATTATGTCAGGTGTCTACACTGGGTTAAAAACAAGCCAATTTGGGTAAATAATAGTCTGAAGACATGCTGTGTTAATCTTATCTGACAAGTTAAGGTGCTCATTTACCCAGCAGGCTGGGTTACACATTTAACACAGATGGTAGCTCATTTTGACTAGAATTCTGGGTTGATTTGACTTCAAAGTGATTATTATTTTAATCTTTCTATAACTCTAGAAATAAATTGATTAACCGTGAATTTGAATAGGCTGTTTTTTCAGTCACAGAATTATTAATTCATACATAGATGACTCAGACCATTTTGATCAAATTAGCACTTTGGCTCTTTTAAATTAAAATCCAGAAATAATATTGTCTGTGGAAAAATATAGATGCTATGGACGAGCAAATATGTGCTTAAGTCAAATTCAATATATGACAGCTTTGATTATTATAACAGGGGCCATCTTGAATGGTCACATCTCTTCACTCGCTCTATTGCGGTTGATGTTTGTGTAAATCCAGCAAATGAAGTTAAGTTATACGTGAAGCTATACCATAAACAGTGCAGGTAAGCCAGGCATATTTAACCCACAGGTTTTTAAAGTATACAGACACAAAGCCCTCATTCTCACAGAGCACTTCACAGTTGCGTTTCTCAATGTAAACTTCTCTGAAGGCATAAATACACTATTTCCTATAATCTAAACTTTTTTCAGAAAAAGCTGTTTATGTGCAGATGCAAGTAATCTGACGTGTAAATGATGATTTGTCTGTATGTAATTTGCATTGCTGCAATTACAATATTTACTGTAATGTGTTGTTTAAGCAGCTGCAGTATACACAAGGCTTCTGCCCAGAAATGATCCTTCAAAGATCTAGAGAGGTCTCACTTAGCTCGTCTGAATTTTCTAGAAATAAATTCAATTATAATTTAATGGCCAGTGTCACCAGCAGGCACAAAACAGGTGTCATGCCACATTGGTGATATACTTGATCATCATTATGATGCATTAGCAAGTGTCAGACTAAGCGTTGCTATTTTTCACTATCAGAAATACGGTTTTATGTCAGAGTAATAAATCTCCTCGATTGTACAGTGGAATGGTCACCTTCCGGGTATAGAAAAAAAGATGCTGAGATGAGCTGAAGCAAAGCCGACCTGACTGTTTCGAATCCTAAAGAAGCCAAGGACACTAATGTCACCTGAAACACAGGCTTATGAATAGCAATGAATCTTTTTACGTCATGCTGTGGGGGTATTAAGAATGACTGTATTGATCTGAATGAGTAAGAAGCAGAGGGTAAATGGAGGGAAGAGAAAAAACCTGATGAATGAGATATACTGAAACAAAGGACTTGTAGATGACTGATCGAAAACTATGAGCAGACGGTCAGAGAAAATTTAGTTCAGAAAGGGAATCTTAGATGCCCTAGTCCTTTCAGTAGTTCCTTTGTTTATGCAAAATACTATGTTGCAAAGTTTCTCCATGTCCCACATTTTCTTGCTCTTTCAGGAGATCGGCTCCGTCTACTTGCAGTTCTTGTGCTCCACTGGCCTGCAGCTGGAGGTTATTTTCGAAGTTCTGGAGGAGTTTGATTGGACGGCTTTCTCTGTGGTTACCACACGCCACCACGGCTATGAGGACTTCCTGGCCATGGTAGAAGGCATGATAGATGGCTCCTTCATCGGCTGGGAGAGAAAGAGCGTGGTGATGCTCAACCTGACTGATGACCCGGGAGGAGCTCGTACACGCAGGCTGCTGAAAGAGAATGAAGCACAGGTCAGGAGTGGCAATATAAATGCAGTTGATTTTGAACGTCTGAAACCACTCGTAAAAATGCTTCTATTTTGGGCATCGAATACATTTTGTAATCGAATACATTTCACTTAAAAATGTTATTATGAGCACAAACATTTTAGTTTAAAAATAAACATCAGAATAGTATTTGGTTTGCCTCTCTTTTGCTTTAATGATAACAGCATTCGAGCAGCTGCTTGAACTCAACAAGCTTGTGTAAAACCTAATGATCAGTTTCTCCAGCATGATCTGAGAATGATCAAAGAGCATCTTGAGCCTCAATGGAAACAAAAGCCATCTGACTGTCTGTACAAAGAAGTCACATGATCGCTGTTACAACTTTACTTGCAGTTGATTAGTTATATAGCAATAGTGCAGGATTATTGGTTTCATTTGTTTCACTTTTTAAATACTAAAATGGTTTATTTCCAAATTCAAATCTCAGATTTTTTGACGTTTTGACATACATTTATTTATTCAAATCAAATTTCAAAATCTCAGTTTCTGGAACATCTTTTTACGTCTTTATGTAAATCATAAAAGTTATTTTTTTCAAATCTTCATATAATCCAATCCATTTTGTGAACTGAACTGGAAGCCCTTTCTCTCTATTGCGACTGTCCAGTTCATTCTCTTCCATTTTTTTTTCGTTTCCTTTCACTGAACTATCATTCCCACTCCACCAGCTCCACTAGCTTATATTTCATCCCCAACCCCCCTTTTTTTAATTCAAAGTGGCTTCTCTGCCAGTGCAATTAACAACTGTATTACCAAATCAGTCTTGGTTAATTATAGAAGTATGAATATGACAACGAAAAGAGAAAAGGCAGCTCTAATGCCCCAGAGCAATTATTCCATAGCACTCCAAAATCAGCAACATAAGGTAAAGCTCCTCATGCGTGGTATAAGTCACTTCCTCCATATTCCCAGCTTGATTTCTCGATTAACCTTCTCTTTCATCACTCATGTATCTGTTCCATGCGTTCTTTTTCTTCTTACTCTCTCTCACTCTCCTGCGTTCTTTGGCCTTTTCGTGAAGGCTCCCAAAGAGAAGGAGGTTGCGTGACCTATGAAAGGGGAGATGGAATCCGTAATGTTACTGAGCAGCGTGACATTAAATGACAGTTTCCATCTGACCCAAAGGTGGCCAACTCAATTCCCGACAGGACTGGCCATGCCAGCAGACATCCTCGACGTTCAACAACTTGACTGATTAATTCTCCACAGTGTCCAAGCACCCAGACTTTCAGAGCCTAATCAGTGACTGATACAGGAGCACATTCAAAGTGCCTGTCACTCTTCCTGCATGGAAAAGAATGAGAAAAAAAATTGGGGTCAGCTTGATGCAATGTGATAGGAACTGCTTTTTCTCGCAGTGATTAAACATCAGTTTGGTTTTTGTAAGGGCCCAACAGACACACGCTACATCAAAGGGCAGATGTTATCAGCGAGCTTTGTTATAAATGTAAAAACTCTGCCTCCAGTGATTTGCTTTGAAACATAAGCTTACTAGCTTTATTTTTTTTTATAAGCTTTACCAAAAAGACGAGCATGATAATAAATTGTAAATTTAAAATGTTAACTGCTCCATTATCAAAACTGCTATCAGAATGAATAATGCATTCCTCTTTCACAAGTGTTTAACCCTCAGAGGCTCAGCGTAGAATAATTGCATCAGCTGTATAAAGTAATGAATTAATAAATAATTTTCAGTATATGTGGATTAAAAACAACACATAACAGCAGTGGTGTAATGTAATGAAGTAAAAATACTTTGTTACATTACTTAAGTATTTTTTGGGAGTATCTGTACTGTACTGTAGTTTTTATATTTCAGCCAACTTTTACTTTTACTCCACTACATTTCCTAATTAAAATGTATACTTTAACTCTGATTCATTGCCCCTAAGTATATTCCTTACTTACTACAAAATAGTCAGATGAACACAGACTGCAGGAAAATAGTTTTGACTAATCAGTGGGGTTTGAAAGTTAGACTCTTAAAGAAACACGTTTGCTCATTTACAAACAAGTGCGCACCACGCACAACCGCAGATGATTTCATTTTCCACTCAAGTCGAGGCTGGGGTGTGCGATATACAGCATCGTCTGCGATAATATGGTGTTGTTGTAATGATGTGCAATCTGACGTTATCTAGTAGGCTATATCACCAAATCACACACAGAGTGCACGCACATTGATTTATTAGTCTATTAAAATGCAATATTTCAGGCATTCTAAATTGTAGATGGCAAAAATTCTTCTGTATGCTTTTTATATTCATATAATTGAATGTAGGCCTAGTTAACTTAATCGATATCACAAAAAGAGTACAGTTTTTCTGTAGATGCATGAACACATTTAGTAATAATTTTATACAAGTTCAGTAAAGCAATAAGTGACTTACATTGTAGACATAATATTGCTTGTTTTTGCTCAATTTTGACAATGAAAATTGTTATTTAGTTATAAAACCTATTTATGCATCTGTAACTGCAGGTTAAATTCATCAATGTCCCCACTGAAATACATTAAACTGTAGGCTAAAAGCTATTTCAGATGATTCCAGAATTTTTTATGTTGGAAAGTAAGTACCGGATGAAGTGCTTCTTATTCTTACCCAAAAATACAAAATGGAAGAACAAGTTAAAACTGAACACAGTCTTGCTACTCAAGCTGTTTCTATAAACGTGTGTGTACAGTATATATATATATATATATATATATATATATATATGTGTATGTGTGTGTGTGTGTGTGTGTGTCTGTTTGCTTGCTTTATTTACTTTTACTTTTAATACTTAATTACGTTTAAGATTTACAAAATACTATTTGTACTTAAGTAAAATAAATATCACATACTTTAAGACTTTTTCTCAAGTAATATTCTAAACGGTGACTTCAACTTCTACCAAAGTCAATTTCTGGTAAGATATCTGTACTTTTACTTGAGTATGACTTTCAGGTACTTTATACACCACTGCATAACAGTGATACTCTGAAAATGTCAGAAAAATTGCATATTAACTCCAGTCAAAGTGATTCAAGTGATGGGAAAATGCTTACACTTCCTGAAATTTTAAACATACAAAAATTTGCTTTGATATGAATAATTATTGCAGAATTTACAGTACATAATTAAATAGTAAAATGTATTAACATTTCACCAAATGTTTTTTTTTTATTATTATTCAAAACTTTCACTTAGTGTTTAAAAAAACCTGGTAAATGGTCTGGTTTTCTACCCTAAATATCCAGCGTCACAATTTTGTATGATTTGCACAATTTTCAATATCAGTGCTTGGGCCTCTGATGTTAAAATGGGAATAAACGGAACCATCTACAGTGCCAAAATGTAAAAGTTTGCATTGTCACCAACTGCCAGTGTCAGAATTATATTTTAGGAGACGTTTATATTTAAGGATTTTCATTTATTTTTGCCCATGAAACACAGAAAATCAAACCCATGGGCAATGGAAAAACATCTGGCGATCTAGTCCAGTAGCAAGGGCCTAGTCTTGCCCTTCTGGAAGGTCTATTGATTCCACACTTCTACTTTCGCTGCAGTTGTTATACTGTAGGAATTGTTGGAAGAGTGCAGGTCACCAGTCAACAACCCTCAAGAGTAGTTTTATCTCCCTGTCAGGAGCCTGTTGCTACATGTTGACAAGTGGGATAAGCAACCCATCCCCAGCAAGAAAAACAACACCCCTGCACATCAAAGTAATTTCAAGATGTCTGACATCTCTGACCTTTTTCTGAAACGTGTGAAGAAAAATCCCTTGTACACCTCTTCCATGGTTTGAGGTTACCAAAAAAAAAAAACCTTGGTCATGCTAAGGATACTGAAGAACATGAGTTAGCACATGTATAACAAGCTGACCAGATCACTCTGTTCCGATAGGACAGTCTCTGAAATTATAGAAGTATCATAAGCTGCCAGAAAGAGCTTATTGGGCTGTAATTTTTTTTTTATTATTATTATTATTTTTGCCATCACTTTAAGTCAGCATGATTTTCTAGATTACATTCTTTAATATTCTTTGCATGACCAAATATATTTTAATAAACCCCAGACCTTCTTTGTCTTTCTTAATGTGACATTTTAGAGTAAATTAGTAAATTTAATCAGAAAGAAGTGTCTTAAGTTCCATTTTCATTAAACATTACAATGATTTTTTTCTTATTTTCATCATTATGCACAAATGAATGACCATTAAGTAAATACATTTTGATTTTATGTCGACTTCAAAATGAAAAAGTGGTTCCTTTGAATATTTATTCCTTTCTTGCTCTGCCACTCTCTACAGGTGCGACTGCTATATTGCTCACAGGAAGAGGCGGAGCACATTTTTAAGGCTGCATGGGCATCAGGGCAGGCTACTCCCTCACATATGTGGTTTGCGGTGGGCCCTGCTCTGTCTGGACTTGGTCTTGAGGGTCTACCCAAGGCTCTGTTTGCTGTGCGACCCCAGGGATGGAGGGATGAGCCGCGACGGCGAATTGCAAAGGGTGTGTCAGTATTGACGCACGGTGCTATGGCTTTACGTAGAGAGTACAGCGGGGCTCGAGGGACAAGCTTTGCTGGGAACTGCGTGATGGATGGAAATCAAACACAGAGGGTACCGGATAGAATCAGGTGAGAAAATCAAATTGTTAGCTGATAGATTCACAGCTTTGTTGGGTGTACATCCCTGTCTCATCCAAGAAGGAATAGAATATAGACTGCCATTCAAAATTTTGAGGTTGGTAAGGTTTTTTTTTTTCATGCTTTTTTTCTCTTATGCTCGCCAAACGTTTTAATGCTCTCCTCCCATAAATTTAGCATCTGAAAGGCAAACTCCTACAAATGCATATTAAATAAGGTCAGGTACATAAATGTGTCCACGCCTTTTGCGCTAATTATTTACTGTGTGTCTTTAGTAAATCCTGACAGTAGTTAAACAATTATACTGACACCCAAACTTTTGAAACCTCATAAAATCATTTGACCAGCACAGATTTTGAGGCATTTCTCTTTCTAATATGAGTAGGATTGGGTTAAGATGTGTGTTTCAGGTTTTAGTCCTTTTCTCAGCAGAGAAAGACTGTAAATATATGCAGATATCCACTAAAAGCATATTCTGTCGACATTTAGGAGTGCACGTGCACATAAAATGTATTGTTTTTTTGTGTTGTATTGTGTTTAAATTAAAAAGCTTAATGGAGTATGTTTTACAAGGAAATGCTATTTCAGTCTTTCTACTTAAACAAATTATGATTAATTTAATGTGAATCTTACTAGCAGTTTCTGAATGAAAATAATTGTTACCACCAAATTGTTTTCAGTATCAAGCTAAAATTTGGGTCCACAAATCACATCTTTAGAAAATCATGAACAAGTTTTTTTTTTTTTTTTTTTTTTTTTAACCATGATCTATCTGCACATAATTGCAGGGAGATAAAATTCCAGCTGCATTTGATTAAAGGTACTGACCCAAATGAAGTCCTGACTCGTTCCACTCAAAATTGTTAAAGCATTCATTTGATAATAAATATTGATTACATTTTTGTTGTAATATATCTCCCCACAGTTTCATGACACAAACTGAAATCTTTATTTCAGGCTGTTGTTAAATATGTATGAACACTACACTGACTTTGTACTGTTAGAGGAAATGGCCCTAAACCGGGTGCATCATGAACAGCAAAAAAATAAAAATTTCTAACAAGTTTCTGTTTCATCTCTTGCAGCACAAAATTCAAAGAGCGGTGCCAAACAGTGCGACTATGATGATTGTATCAAAAACCCGTGTTGTCTGTTTCCTGGGTCTCTTTTCACCCATCACCCCAATGAGGCCACGTGTGTTCAGTCACACACACCCTTAACCTGCATTTGATTTGTGTTTGACAGCCCATACTGCAGGGATTTGCTGCCTGTCAGTCATGCTTCTCACAAATCTCTCAATCTCCAAAAAACAGTGGCCTCAAACAGCACTGTCGACTAGTCTTTATGGTGGGGGGAGCTCTCTCGGAAGTGTTCATGTCACTCAGGCATGAACTGAGAGAATCATAAATCTTTTAACCACCTTCAAAAGTCAATCACTTAAACATGCCATCAGGTTAGGTTAGTTGACCCTGCCAGTTTATTTTCATACTGAGCGTTCTCTCAAGCCCACTTTACAAGGACTGTTATCAATCATTGGTTTTAGTTTATTGTGACATCTGTATAATAGATGTAACCAAAATGATCCGTTTTTTAAAATGAATTTCTCTACTCTTTGCCTGAAAGAGGTTTTTGTTACTTTTTGCTTCTCTACCTCAAAGTATTGCAACATATATTCCTTCAGGGAGCCAACGGACAGCCCTTTTTAAGAACTGCTGCTATATTTTGCTCAAGGTTTTCCCATTGATCTCTATTCATTAGCGCTGAGCACAGAATCACATCTATAGATCCTGTATGAGTGCTTTCGTACAGGTTTTTATTTAATTTCAGTTTCTCATTTAATTGTTTTCTTCCTTATTTTGAAATCATTGCAAATTGGATTGGAAACTCAATCGATCTTCATGCTTTTCATATTGGATTTAAGCAGTGGGTGAATATGACACCATTAGCACATTCTGCATAGCTTTTTGTAGGTTAGTCAAAGAGTACATTTTTGTTCTCATTACTGCAATATATCAGGATATTTTACTTTTGAGTTTGTGTAATTCTTATTATTTTCAATGGGGATTCCCATTAGGTTCTCATTAAATTGCTTTACAATTTAAATAATATACCATTATTTGTTTCACCGTACGGTAATGAGAGGTTTTTTCTTTTCTTTTTTTTCTCCATGTTGTGATAAGGAGAATTTGGGGGAAGTTGTCATGAAAATAATGTAACGATGTAAAGACAGTGTTCTTTTGTACCCAATTAGCTTTAATTGAATTAAGAGTCATACAGGTTTGAAACGACATACAGGTGAATAAATGATGCCTGAACTATCCCTTCAATGGTCCTACAAATAGGTTGCCTTTTCTTTACAAAGCAATCATTTCTATTTCTGTCTTTTTTGCCTGTAACGGTCATTGAATAAAAAAATTAAGATAATTGTGACTTTATTTCACAATTGTGATATCATTCTTGCAATTCTTAGAAGAAATCCTGCAATTGTGAGAAAATTGTCATAAAATGTCACAACTACCTTTTTTATTTTTTATTCTGTGGTGGAAATGGGCTTCCATAGAAATATGAGCTGAAAAAGTTTCATGCCAAGTATGGTGAGATTCATGCGGTATCTTGACATATTTTGACTGATATTGATAAAACTTTGAGTTATGAAGCACCCGTGCTTGATATTTGAGCTTGTGGTCATGTATTAGTGAAGCCGAATTGATTATTATAATGGTGGTCAGCTGGATAATGGAAAATTACAATACAACTTCTAGTATGAATAGAAATCATCTACGATCCACTTTTGAGTTGATGAAATAATGAAATACTGCTTTGATTTTTATTTCTTTGTCCTCATTATATTCCAGCGTTATCTGCAGTCCAACCAATGGTACTAGTTCACAGATTACACATACGGTTGCTGTATATTATACAGATTTGTCTCTGACCATCGCACCATATGACGTCTGCTCTGGAAACAGTTTAATGCAGTCACTCCAGATTAAATATGAAAGCAGATGTGTCATTAGAATCAGTCATTAGAGGCTGGCGCATTAGATGGGAGCGCTGGCATTACTTTATACTAGAAAAGTATATTTCAACAGACCTGTTTCCCCCTACTGCTAACTTTTTGTTACTGCTTAAGTAAACGGAGTGTGATGAATGCTTACCTGTACTCCTGCCCACTGTTCACTGATTCACCCTTCATCACCTTTCTCCTTTCCAACTTTTCACCCTCTTTTTGGGAAGTTTTCTCTCTCATTTTTCATTGTTTTGCTTTCTTTTAGTCTCTCAAATCCCCCTACTCACTTTTCTGTCTTTCTTTTTGCCTTTTTCATGTCCTCCCACTCTTTCATGCCCGTGCATTTCTTGGTCCTTGCACTCTTTCATAATATCTCTCTTCTCTCATCATGTCGACAATACTGTCCCCACTCTAATTCCATCTCTATCTCATACTCTTCAGTCTCTCTCGCACTCATTCTTTCCTGTCCCCCTCCTTTTCTCCCACCCTTTTGTTGGCCCCCACTGTCTCATCCCATCATTTTTCCTCTGCGCTCTCATCTTGCCCCTGCAGGCAGCTCTAAAGAGGCACGCATGCGGTGTCGTTTTGCATGTAAATAGGATAATTGGTTATGGTGCGCCGAATGCAGGGGGAAATATCACAGACTGTCACCAATGGAACTGAGCTCACAGCCGCCCAGCTTCACCCACACACACACTCAAACTCAATCTTACTCTCACTCATTCACTCACTCAAGGTCTGCTCCATCCCTCATTCACTCACTCTTACGCCCACTTCCTCCTATTAACTCATGCTGTCTGTGCAGGATGTCGCAGCAGTATTGACGTCTTCAGCCAACTTTGCCAACTTCCCCTCTCTCTCTCTCTCTGTTTGTGTTTCAAAACCTTGTGAGCTGCTTATCTCAACATTTTTTGGGATATTCCAGACACATTGGAACTTTCCTGTGTGGGTGCATTCAAATATTCCTACTTTTGTAGCATTATTAATGTGTGTGAATGTTCCTTTCTTTTTTGGTCATCATACTGTAGGTGCATTCAGATATTCCCACCTAGACCATTTTCGGGTTTAAATTTTGCAAATATCATGGGTACCTTCAACATTTTTACAGATTGCTTTTTTGGGGAGCATCAAGACTGCATTCAAATAATATTATGTGTCATATGTAAAGCATTTTTGGGCGTAATAGATGCATTTTAAGCATTATTTTACAAATAATATTTTGGGCAGCTGCACATTTCTTAGACTGCCATTTTGGCTGTCATGCACACATTTGAACATTTCAACCTGAAAATTTATTTATGTATTTTTGCAGCTGCTTTCAAACATTTCCACATAGACCATTTCTAGGTACCATACATTTGTTGCACTTGAAGGATCCCACAGTTTTGGGGCATTGTGAGCATGTTCAAATGTTCCTAAAAGCATTTTTAGTCATTAGGCACATGCAAATGTTCCATAATCTGTGTTTTCAGATATTCATAAATTTACAATTTTTTGGAATTATAGATATATTTGAAGGCTCTAACCTTCTGTATTCCACTTCATTAAAGGGTTAGTTCACCCAAAAATTAAATTATTTAATTAATTTCTCACCCTCATATCATTCCAAACCCTTAAGACCTTTGTTCAGTATTTTTTATGAAATCCAAGAGCTTTCTGACCCTGCATTGTCAGCAATACAGCTGACACTTTTAAAGCTCATAAATGTAGTAAGGACATTGATAAAACAGTCTATGTTGCATCAGTCGTTCAACCTTAATTTTATGAAACTATGAGAAAAAATTTTGTGGGCAAAAAAAGAAAAAATAAATTACTTGATTCAGCTATTTCTTCTCTTCCCTGTCAGTCTTGGATGGGCATTCATGACAGTACCACGCATTTTTGTGATGGTGAGCAGAGGAATGCACACACATGTGTCATGGTACCAGGGCCGTAGCTGGAGTTAGCGGGGCCCCGGTGCAGGTTGTACCAGTGGGCCCTGTTTGTAGTTGTTTAATTTATATGTTCATTCTATTTATTTATTTGTGCTAATTGCACAATGTTTAGGTTGTTTCATGTTTGTAGGTGTCCAGGTACAGGTACAAACAAATAATTAAATATAAAATAGCACTGCATAGTCTTCACTGTAAAAAATTAATTCACAGTCAAACCAGAATGTATTCAGACACCTTCAACTTTTATTACATTATCACAGTTTATTTGCTCTAGTTTATAAAATGGTAATAAAATATGACAAGAACTCAGAGTTGAACTGTCAGAACAAATTCATCTTGATAATGTCAGATAACTTTGATAGAAAGATATGTAATGGATTACAATCAACCAAAACTTCAGACAATTGTTAGTATGACAATATTTAAACAACTGTCAATACTTTGTTGAAAGATTACCAAGCAATGCTTAATTTTGATCAGTCTGTGGTGTGAAAAGGTTGCATTAGCAATTCAGGCAAAAACACACGTAAGCAAAACATGGTGAGGTCAAAGTGTCTGAATAATTTTTGGTCCCATTTTCTTTTTCTATCAATTTCACTAGTAGTCCAATGTATGAAATATTTGGGGCATAATATGTCACAGCTCACTTTATTTTGCTATACTCTCTTACCTAAATTAATTATAGTTTATTTCTCTCCACCTTCAATACCACGACTTAGGTGCCCTTGAGCAAGGCATCGAACCCCCAACTGCTCCCCGGGCGCCGCAGCATAAATGGCTGCCCACTGCTCCGGGTGTGTGCTCACAGTGTGTGTGTGTGTGTTCACTGCTCTGTGTGTGTGCATTTCGGATGGGTTAAATGCAGAGCACAAATTCTGGGTATGGGTCACCATACTTGGCTGAATGTCACTTCACTTATAGTGTCCTGCATTTACTATTAAAACTAAAAAAAAAATGTCTTTCTTTAATTTTCTTGAATTAACATTACAGCAGCTAGTAGCTAAATTAGGCGCGGTCACTTTAAGAGACAATGAATGCATCCAATATTATACACATCCGATATTTTTCTCAACTGTTTACTTTCACTTAAGACATAACCGACAGTTTTTTCGAACATACTTTCCGAGATGGGTATTTTGACATATTTTGTATGTTTTTGTCGGTACAAGAGCAAAAAGAGGCAAATTCTGTGTTAAAAAATTGTTTTGAGACGCCTCTCTCTGCTTGAGCCCTGAACACCAGAACACTGTGGTGCTGAAATTGGCTTTTTCATATCCTTTTCTGTTTGTTTAAACTGTGATTTGTGTTTGTTCGTTCAGGTGCAGGAGGAAGTTCGAGGAGAACTTCAAAAAGGACAGCTCGGTTTAGTGGTGCTTTCTGTCAGACGCGGCTTTGAGACTGTGAGATGCGTGCGCACCGAACACAGCGCGCGAGTTGAGATTTTCCGCGTCTTGTGTTTGAATGATTTAAACTCTTTTGAATGTTTAAATTGGAAAGTGGTCAGGTTTAAAAACATATGAAAATGATAAGCTTTCGTGACGACACGCAGCAGTGGCCTGTCAACTGTCCTGATCGTCTTTTTAGGATAGCCTCAGCCAGACGGTTGAGATCGCCGGGGACCCCCCTCGGCCGTGGGCCCCTATAATCGTCACCACCTTTCACCCCACTTGCGACGGCCCTGCATGGTACTCTCATGAACAAAAATCACACAAAAAAAGAGAAGAAATTGTTGAATAAAGTCATTACTTTTGTGTTCTTTGCACACACAAAAAGTGTTCTCTTGGCTTCGTAAAATTGAGGTTGAATGACTGATGTTATAGGACTATTTTAATCAGTGTCCTTACTAACTTTCTGGGCCTCGTGTCAGTTGCGTTGCTGTCTGTGGAGGGTCAGAAAGCTCTCAGATTTCATCATAAATTTCTTAATTTGTGTTCCGAAGAGTTCTTATGGGTTTGGAACAACATGAGGGTGAGTAATTAATGATAGAATTTAATTTTTTGGGTGAACTATCCCTAAGCAGTAGTTTTCATAGACAGAAATCTACATAGACATCATTTTTGGCCAGTTTGGGCACATTGGTTGTCCTTAGCCAGTATTTTTGGGGATCATGGACACATTATTTTTTAGGTATTAGGCACATGCAAATGTTACATCATCTGTGCATTCCTACATTAACCAGTTTTGGGCAACATGGATGTCTTTGAATGCTCCAACTTAGATGTTCTCAACATTCAGCATTTTTTGGGCAGCATAGGTATGTTGAATGTTCATAGACAATATTTTTGAGCATCATTAGGGACGGTTCAAACATAACTCTTTTTCTGCATTCCATTGCACTGATTTTCCATTGTTGAATGTAAAAATGCACTAGATGGATGTGATTGTCATTCATGTATTGCATTGCCCCTGGTTCCTGTCTAGATGACCCTAGAGGCCCCTTTTGAGCATGATAGGCATGTTTAAATGTTTCTAGAAAGCATTTTCAGGGCATCACTCTTGAGCTTGAACATTCATTCCTAGACAGCATTTTCGGTATTTAGAAGGCATATTTGAATGTTCCTATTTACAGTACGTTCTTAGGCATCATGGGTGAGCTTAAACATTGTTACGGAGACAGCATTTTTGGCCATTTCAGTTAACTTTTTGAACCGTTTGAACCCCAAAAATGCTGTCTAGGTCTTGTTAGGCTTTGAAACAGCCTCTCTCTTTTGACTTTTGCTAATAGGGTAACCATATTGGTGTTGTATACAGCCATACTGCTTTAAGATACTCTTTTTTTTTAAACACATACACACACGCACACAGCTGCAGAGGGCAGTGCTTCTGCTCATCACCATACTAATGCCGCTTTAATGGACACATTAAAACCCCTCAAATGTTTCTTATGTTTAAACACCCCTCTGATGTTTAAACATTCTGGATCTCTCCTTATCCTGTCCTGGTGTGTGCACCACACACTTTCCCCCCCTGCCTCCTCTTCCTTGTGTCTCCAGGCTTTTTCATTTTACATTCCGTGTGACAGTACATCACTGCTACTTTTCCATTTTGTGTCAGGCTCACGCTCCCTTTTTCCTGCTTCTCTCTTTCTCGTCTTCATTGTGATGACACAAGTGACATCTGTATTCTGCTACGTGCTGTGCTTTAGGTTGTTTGTTCACCCCACAATGTAAGGCATTAGCAGAATACATTTAATGTCAATGGCTGTGTCGCTATGACAACCTTGCAGGGGTCTAGAGCGATGGAATGAGGGAAGTGTGAGTGCTGGCATTGCCTACTCGAGGTTGATAAGATTGTCATGCTCTCCAGTGCATTCTCGAAATCAACGGCAGATAAATTAATTACGCCTGATCTGACGGTTTCTTTAATTGCCGATCCGTGGGCAGATTTCACGTGTTACAGATCGAAGAAGTTAAAGAGCGATTTGTAAACTCGATTATGTTTCCCCCGTGAGTGTGCATGAAAAATGAACAGAACTTCATTTCGTATTTCTAAAACTGTTTAGTGTGCCATTTAGAAATGAAGGAATGAGAGTTTGGCTAAGAAATACTGCTCGCGTTCTTTAAACAGGGCATTTAACCAGAAGCCCTGATGATTTGAAATGAACATAATCTCTTATATAGAGCCTTACATAAATTATGGATCAGATATCAAGTACAATTTCTCCCAAAGACAGAATTGGAAAGACTTATGAGACGTGTCTCATAAAAACAAGCCTAGCGTCCAGTACAAAGACGGGCTAAAATAAATAATGAAAAACAAACTGGTTGAAAGTGTCTTTTTCTCTGGCCATTACCGCATCACCAGTGAAAAGAAAACTGCTGACGAATACCCAACGAGAGGAGCAGCTTCCACACGTGCAGGAGAGAAAGATTGCTCCGTTGTGATGTTCACGTTTTGCGTCTGTTCCAGAGTTTGGGTGCTACTCTCTTGTTCCTAGTTGTCATGGCAACTAACAAGAGTATCTCGGCAGCATCCAAAGAGCTCCAAACACTGAATATTGAAAACAAGCCATTGGCGAGATGACTGCTGTGTCCTGTCGCCGATCTGGAAGTGCGATAAAAGCGCAATCAGAGCCTTGGCTGCGGTGCCTCAGGGCATGTCATTCATCCTCCATCCACCCAGTTCCTCTTTCATAGATTTATCGAAGCACTCCTCTGTGAAGGTTATCCTTTACTTTACCCTTGTTTTTTTCATCTGTACATCACAATTTGTTAATTTGTTACATCACACATTTCTTAATAAACAGTGAAAACATTAATAAATACAAATTTAATTTATTCTGGCATTAATGTTTTCATTATTTTTTTCCACATTTATTCCATAAATACATCTATTCATCCATGTTTTTCCTCTCTCTTTCTTCATTCAACATTTCATTCATTCATTCATTCATTTAATTACATTTTACATCTATTTTACCCTTTAAACTATTCTTCAATTGTTATCATTAATCCCTTTTTATCTTATTTGTTCATTTATTCATGAAGTTGATTCTATTTTACCTGTCCATTCATTTATCTTTTCCTCTTCACTTTTGTGAAGGTTATCTAATCTAATTAATTACATGAAGTGGTGATTAATTAGTCTAATTAATCGCAAATTAATCGCACATCAAATTTGGCTGAGAAATTACTCCCAAAAGATAATTTAATGTAATTGTTGTAAACAGACATTATAAAAAGTAGCTTCAGCAAGAAATATTTTGTTTTCTAAAATTTATTACATATAGGGCCCCATCATACACCCGGCACAAGTGTTTTTGCTAGTTTCAGCCTGACGCAGTTCTAATTTTCCTGTCCTGCTCCGCGTTGTTTAAATAGCAAATGCATTTGTGCCCATTTGAGGAACTGAAAATAGACTGCACTATAGACCAGCTAAAACCTGGTCTAAAGTCAATGGCGCAGTATTTTAAATTTTCTACTAAATAAAGAGCGTGTTAGTAGAAAATATGCCTCTGTGTGGGTCCACAATGCCCATTTACTTTGCTTATTACACACAGGGATGCGCAGCAGCACACAAACATGTTTAACTATGAAACAATAAAATATTAAAATGTAAAACAATTATTATAGTGTACATAAATATAAAAATGCCTCCATGTCATAATAGATGGTGATTGCGTTTATCAGAATTTTGCTACCTGTTTGCTCGCGAACAAGCAGCTCCGTTTAATCTCTGGAGACGTGTTCTGTTTTTGCGCTTGCAAATTCCGCTGTGTAAATAGCAAATCTACCAATGGGAGATGACACTCTGATTGGTTTATTGCACGTTACACCCAAAAAACACGCATTAGTCATTAAGAGAAAAGGGACAACCTGTTTAAATCATGCGTTTAGGCACGCAGACCCATCGTTAAACTAGCAAAAGTGGATTTGGATATGCCTTGAGTGAACCTATGCCGTGCACTTTAGACCATGCTCTAAGATCATTAAAATTGGGGCCATACTCTTTTGGACCATGTGGGTAAGTAAATGATGACATAATTGTCATTTTGGGGTGTGTAAACTATACCTTTAATAATTTGTTTTATTACTTTTATTATTACTATGGAAATATGAAATTATTTCTTTAATGAAATGTTACTTTAAATAATAAACTAAAACTGCCAGTTGGTAGTGGGAAATGTCTCAATGATTAAGTCATTGAGTCATTTATTCATTCAAATCGTTCAAATATCTGATTCATTCAGGTGCGTGACATCAAAGTACCACAAGAGCTATTGAGAGCAGATGGCTCCTTATGCTTTTGAATCACTCTCACGGTCCTTTGATTTCAAGATACACCCGACTAATCTGTGCAGTGCTGCTTCAAATCCAATGCACCTATGGCCAATGGTTCAACACACCTAATGGTTCACACAGTTTGTTAAAAATGTGGATTAAGAGATGAAATGCTGCTTCGTGTTGCTCGGAGACAAACAGTTATGCTTTGTCTTTATATTTTTGTTGCCAAAATTTAGGAAAACAGATAACATTGTGTCAAAAATAACACAATATTAACTTACTTACTGAACTGTTGTATAAGATCAGTATCACATTTGCACTCGTGATATTGCACTTAGCCTATTGCTCATGTGATATTGCTTAACTATATTATGTAAATATGACACAAAAACTCAAACGGGGCATTTTTGCTCCCATATCTTGAATTTTAGGGACATTCTAACTACGTTCTTGCTCCATCACGCAGTGAGTTGTTGCCCTGCCTCATATTTGTCATCAATCAGCTGTATCAATTGTAAAATGACCCACGTAGATATGGGGTGGGGCAAGTGCGTTAAATGTTTTTTACCATATCTTAATTTTTCAACATAATTAATTAATCTAATTAACTTGTTAAATTACCAGCCCTATATATATATATATATATATATATGTATATATATTCCATTCATTCATCCATTCTTTCTTTCAGAATTTTGCTTGTTTGTTACTTTGTTTGTTCGTTTGTTTGTTTGTTTGTTTGTTTGTTCATTCATTCATTCATTCATTCATTCATTCATTAAGTTGTATGTTCTTTCTTTCGGTTCATACTGTCTATTTTCATGTGTATTAATTCATTGATTCATTTATTTGGTTAGAGTTTTTGGTCATTCTGTTTTCACAGAAATTCAATGTTGTCATTTCTATTTAATATTCATACAGTTTCATTCATTCATTATATTTACCCTTTAAACTACTCATATTTTATCCATTCATCCATCCCATTTTTCTTTCCTATCTGTTCATTTATTCATGGCCTTGATCCTTTTTACTCGCGTTCATTTTTTATCTGTATGTTTATCCATCTTTTTCTCTCTACTTTTTCGTTCCCTAATTTATACATTCATGAAGTTCATCTTTCAGCACCCTTCATCTTTTTATTCATCCATGCATTTGTCTACCCTTTCTTCCAATATATTTTTTATCCATTCACAAATACAGTACATTCACACTAGCTATTCATTCATTCGGGGTTTACTTTCTCCATTTGTTATTTTTAATCCTTCCATACTGTCAATTTTCCTCTTTATTAATTAATCAATTCTTTCATTTGGTTAGGCAGTTTTACCCTGAGTTTTTAGTCGTTCTGTAAATGAATTTCTTTTTTATGTTCATTGAGATTCAGTGTTGTCATTTCTGTTTAATGTTCAGCAGAGAAGGTTTGCTTAAGAGTCCCTTAAGTATTCAGCACAAATCACACACAGTACCCCAAGTGGAGAGGTGACTAATGGAACTCCCATCTATCACTCTTTATCTCTCGCTGCTCTCTCTCCTTCTCTTTATCACTTTCACTCAGACTCCTCCTTTATCACTCTGCTCTTTTTTTCCTCTTCTCCTCCTGCAGGTTCTTCAGTAACATAACTCTATCTGGACGGGACTATTCCTTTAATAATGACGGTTATCTGGCAAATCCGCTCCTGGATGTTATCTCCTACACTGCAGGAAGAGGCTGGGAGGAGGTAGGGGTGGAGCCATTAGTACTGTATGCTTAAATGTGTTTAGATATTCATGGTTATCATTGAACTGTTTTAAATGCAGCTCCCAAGTGAGCTCACATTTTGCCTTGCCATTTAAATGCAATAAATGAAATGTGAAGAATGCATTTGAAATGAACCATGTGTCGCATACAGAAGGAACTGAAGTACATCACAGAATAAATATATGCACTTTCCTATTACATTACAATACATTTTGTGCAAACCCCAAAAGTTACATTAACACAATTCTTTAAAGTGTATTATAATGTATAAACTGTGTTATGAAAATCAAGGTCTCAATGGTGCAATATTCATTGGAATTGGAATTTTTAAATCTGTTTGATAACTTTTTTGTGTGTTTAATAGCATAACTATGCTTGATTTTTATTGTCAGTACTATATTTACTACATATACCTTTGATATAATGCAGCAAAATTATCAACTTACTGTGCACTGAGAGTTATAAAAATGACTAGTCGTCAGTTCATACCTTTAGGTTTTTATATGCTTATTTATGTTTTACTGTATAATTCACAAAGTTCCAGTTATTCAGTGAATTTCAAAAGAGAAATTGTTTACGGGGCAGTGAACTTGAATGCAGTTGTGCGGCAATGCAAATGATTGCACATACTTCATTTTCTTGGCAAATGTCAATAAGCCATGGGAAATTATCTATTTTTGCAGGAACTTATTTGGTATTGGTCATTCATGCACTTTTTGATAGTTTGAAATGGCTGGTTTCACAAGCGTGCCAGTGGAGCTGCAGAAGTATTAATCATTCATTGCGAGCTAGAACAAGTCTTTTTTTATTATATTTAATTGTCATGTTCACTGACAGATGGTTAACACTTGGAATTGGGAATAATGTGAAGTTAAAAGGGTGCCATGCTGCAGTAGATTTGAAAGGTTTGAGTTTACGTGACTTGTTGAAGTCACATAAAGTTGTTTCAGTTTCTTACTTAATACGGTTGGCACTACATCCACAGTCAGTCTTGAGAATGTCAAATAGAAAACAGATTCCAACACCAATCATTTAACTTCTTCACAGTACCATTATGTGGTATTCTGCATCTGTATGAGATTTCAGAAATGTGTTTTATCATTTTAATGACATCTTGTTATTGTTGTAGGTAGGTTGGTGGGAAAATGGTGTGTTGCGTCTGCGTTACCCGCCCTGGTCCCGTTACGGCCCATTCCTCAAACCTCTGGATGACTCCCAGCACTTGCGTGTGGTTACTCTGGAGGAGAGGCCATTCGTCATTGTAGAGCCTGCTGATCCTGGAACAGGCTCCTGTATCAGAGACTCTGTGCCGTGCCGTCTGCCGCTCAACAACAGGTCAAGGTTCAGTCTGTGGATTTTTAGACTGGAAATGTTCAACCTTTGAGGTCATCACATTGGCAAATGTAGCAGTGAATATGCAGATGTTACAAATTACATTCACATTACCCCAGGGGCATTCATTCCCCGTCCTGTCACTAGCACTGATGGAATTTAAATAAATTAGAAATGCACGTAGAAATGGAAGAGGTTGATCAATGATGGCTCTATGTTAGAGCACTTTACTTCATTTACTTTATTTAAATGCAGAATTTCTCAGAACTCTTCCTGGTCTAGCATACAGTGCCTGGGTGAATCTCACGAAACAAAAACATGCCCAGGTCATATTTAACCACAAAAATCTAAAGAAAGATCAGCTTTATATAATTAGATAGATTATGATTTTGTTTAACCAACCAACATTTTGCATAAATAAATATACTTAAAAATTACATTACATTTTCATTATAATTCATATATAAACAATTATAATTTCTTTATATAAACACATATACACTAGTCATGCGCGAGTTGTTTTTTTTTCCAACCCAACGGGTCCCGCTTTTATGAAATTATTTGGCCCGCCCCGCAAATAAAGTAAAATTTCTTTACGTTGCTACGTAATCCTTCGTATTGTAACCTTATCAAAGAACCTTATAAAATATGAAAATAGATATTCCAAATATTTAATATAGGCTATAGAGAATTGCACGCAACATACATGGATTTTTTAATTTTGTTTTTAATGACCCGCCCCGCAAATAAAATTACAATTTCTTTACCCGCTCCAACGGGTTACCCATGGGGTTCACGGGTTATGAGACGACCCACGCATCACTAATCTACACCACATATTTTCATTACCAGAAAATTTTTTATTAAAAAAAGTATGTAATATCTATATTAATTATATCAAATTGTGGATTTTTGGGTAAAATAATTAAACTGACACTATATATTGTAATGGCTACATTTAAAAAAAAATTGCATTTGAAAAGAAATTGTATTTTAGATTGTTGTAATATTTCACATTACATATTTCTGTTTTACTGTATTTTTGATAAAAATACATCCTTGGTGAGTATTTATTCCGATATGCTATTTCTTTCAAAAAATATTTAAAAAGTCTTCATTATTAAAAACTTTTGACCACCAGTGTATATTATTGCATTGGTGATTCTCATTTGTTTCGTAATGAGAATCACTAAATAATCAAAAGTAAAATTATGGCTTATGATAATGAGAATAAGGAGAAATGTGCTTAATTGTCATGACAATATTAAATATAATAAACAGTGGCTTAAATTTGGCAAAACTAATAAAATAAAAGTCTGTTATATTTTTGGGTGATATATGGCATACAATCTTTAGATAAATAATGACCTTTTCCTATTTAATAATTGCTCCAGTTTCTATTTATTAGTGCTTGTTTTTAAAACAGCAGACCATTTCCTTTAAAGTACCTTATTCTTTATACTGATGGACCTCAGATTATATCTGTTTGCCTTAGGTGACACAGCACTGAATTCTGAGCAGGGATGTTCATTTAGTTTCTTTTGCTTTCTTCCTCTACATTATTTATTTCTTTTGTCTCTGTCCCCTTCTGTTTCTTTTTCCATTTCTATGTATTTCTCCTCTACTTCTTCTATTCAATTACAGCATGGTTGTTGAGGGCATTCAATCCATGAAGCACTGCTGCAAAGGCTTTTGTATTGATGTTCTCAAGCGCCTGGCTAAAATAGTGGGCTTCAGCTATGACCTCTATCTGGTGACCAATGGCAGGCATGGAAAGAACATAAACGGAGAGTGGAATGGACTGGTTGGGGAGGTCAGGCTTTCATTTTACCTCTTGAATATTTGCTCACTTTGATTTTATTATCACAAAGTCCACTGAATTCAGGTGGAGCATTTATTTTTTAATTGTGACACTGGTAAAGGACCATAATATACAAGCTAATGTGCTATAAATTATATTCAATGAAACTGAATATTTTTTTAAATGTATGAACCAAACGACATTCAAATTCACTAAGTAGTCCATAAAGATTACTTACAACCTTATCAAACTTTTTAACTTTTATAAATGCACTTTCTCTGTTCGTAATGTTATTAGTCCCTTTCCCCACCAGGTGGTGTCCAAGCGGGCAGACATGGCGATCGGCTCCCTGACTATTAATGAAGAGAGGTCAGAGGTTGTGGAGTTCTCCGTTCCTTTTGTAGAGACTGGCATCAGTGTCATGGTCTCTCGCAGCAATGGCACGGTGTCACCATCTGCTTTCCTCGGTGAGGGAATAGGAGGGAGCACCACACTTCTTTTTTACTTTTAGTCATTTGGCATACTTTTCCAAAGTAATGCAATTCATCAGTATGTACCTTTCATGGAGAATCAAGGCCTTGACCTTGATTTTGCCGGCACTATTCTGTACCAGTAGCTACAGGCTTCACATTACTTCAGATTCATTGTTAGATGTGTGTTTAATGTTGCCTTAGCAATTATTCAGATTATTAAAAAATTGATTGCCTTAAGGCTTTTTATGCATACTGCCAAGTGAGTGTTTTAAGGATCCTTATAATCTTGTACTTAGCAATCAAACTTGGCCTCTCCCTGACAATGAACACTTTTTAATTGTTTCGACAATTGTGTCATCATCTCATTTTTCTTTATTTTTTTTTTTTAAGATTGGGTTGTCATAAAAATATATAAAAACAAAAAATATATACTATTTATACTATGGATATATACTATTATTCCTAAACAAGGAGGTGGATAAAATGTGAGAGAGTTTGTCAAACCCTGTGTTGATCCTGGCTGTGTGTAGCACCTACTGCTCTGCAAATACCTTTAAAGGACCCAGCATAAACAAATATGACTACAAAATGATTTTAATAATGTACTTGATAATTTCTAATTTGATTTTAACAGTTTGTGTGGCATATTTTTGCATGTATTTTGTTTACGTAAGAGGCTGATAATTAGATTTAATAATTCTAGGATGAAAAAAGGAGCCCGGGGGTGGGGGGATGGGGGTTGTTACATTGTTTGGATTGCCATTCATTCATTTTTATGCTTTTTCCACCATTTTAGAGCCGTACAGCCCAGCTGTGTGGGTGATGATGTTCGTCATGTGCCTATCTGTGGTAGCTGTGACCGTCTTCATATTCGAGTTCTTCAGCCCTGTTGGATATAACCGAAGCTTACAGAGCGGGAAAAGTATGTTGTTTATATATTTAAGGTTGTGCTCTAGGCAATTTCATGAATGCAATCAGCAATGAAGGACTTGTTTACAGATTGTTATTATCATTGTAAGCATGTTCCACAGTTCACCTCGAGCTGTGTTCCTTCTTTTCTCATGTGTCTTTTTGTTGTCTCCCTTTACACTGTTATCACTGTGTATGTCATAATAAGACATGTCTCATTTGGCCTTCCTGTGTTATTCTTCTCTCAGAGGCAGGAGGTTCAAAGTTCACCATAGGGAAGTCTATTTGGCTGCTGTGGGCTCTGGTGTTTAATAACTCTGTTCCGGTGGAAAACCCGAGAGGCACCACCAGTAAGATAATGGTGCTGGTCTGGGCTTTCTTCGCTGTCATCTTCCTGGCCAGCTACACTGCTAACCTGGCTGCTTTCATGATTCAAGAAGAGTACATCGACACTGTGTCTGGCCTCAGTGATAAGAAGGTAGACAGTGATACCAGTGAATTTATTTATTTATTTTTTTTTTACAAATTTCCCTTTTTTAGCTATTATGTTGAGAGGTCGTACCTGTGTGGAAACATTGTCATAAATATGATTGTTTTATATGATAATTATATGATAATTTGCGAATAAATAAATTGTTGTATGGTATTTTGTTGTAATCTATAACCTGTATAATTATTTATAATTTATAATGATCATAATACTGAATTGTTAGATGACCATTTATCACTATCTTAAATGGATATTCATAGATTATAGTAAAAACAGGACCCTCTCTGAGCTATTTTTTTCTTATAGCAAGTATTGAAGGAAAATTATGTTCATTTATTCATTATTCATTTTGCACAAAAAGTACATATTTATAATAGTATTTTATTTATACTATTATATTATAATTAATTATTTGAATTTATTTATTTTTTATTTATTTTTATTTAAATTTTCAGTATGTAGTATGCTAATGTACTAAGGCAACATTTCTCATTTTTTAAATGATTAGATTACGTTCACGTTTTCATTTAACATTTATGTCTCATTTCATTTCAGCTTCATTTCAATTACTTAAAACATTTTTAAATGGTTATAATTATAAAAATAATTATTATTGATTTATTAGTATCAGTTACAATTTAAATATCAGTATATCCTTATTTACTGGACATGAAATTTAATAGAAGGTGAAATTGTGGTTTTATAACAATAACTGACACTGCAGTGATACGGATACACACTATAAATCTTTTTAAATGGGTTTCACTTGTATTTGAACCAGGCATTTGTTTGTGTGGAGCAGTCGGGGCCAAATTATGCAAATAAATCATCGACCTATAACCACATGAAACAATTCAATTTTGATTCTTTTTACACCCACCACGCACTTTAGTGTTTCCAATCATAGTTATGCACATGATTAATTATGTGCATTTCAGTAGCCTAAACTGTAATCTCATATTTCAGAAACCTAATGAAGTATCTTCTACTGTCATGTTCAGTTTCAGCATCCCACAGACCAGTATCCTCCTTTGCGCTTTGGCACTGTCCCAAACGGAAGTACAGAGGAGAATATACGGAGCAATTACCCCAACATGCATCAGTACATGGTGCGGAACAATCAGAGAGGAGTGGAAGAGGCCATTGACAACCTTAAGACTGGGTGAGTGAATGACAACCGTTGTGAAAGACGACATTAAAAAGATACAAATGAGGTTCAAAGGTATACACACTCTCTCGGAAGAATCCGTAGGTTAATCCATACGCATAAACTGTATCTATAATGAAGTGTTTTAGTAGTAGCCAACTTGGCAAATAAGAAATCTGCCAAACTCAAGCTTTAATCCTGGCCTAAATCAGACCACAAATGTGTTACGTCCCAATGAATCAAGATGTTCTTTTAAGCAGTGGGGATAAACAGATGTGCTCACAAGTAATTGACTGATATGGGTGACATGATGGATCACAACAGAGGCGTTAATTATTTTGTTGGCTGTTGCTTTTTGCCTCCATTTCGAAGGGGAGTTTGAAGATTGACGTTCCTCCTTTGTGCTACAGTATTTCACTGGAAGGAAAAAACATTCAGCGGGCAACAGTATAAAACAACAATAAAAAGAACAACACTACTCCATATTAGCAATCACAATGGCAACACAATAACAATGACAACAACAACTGTAAGAATATTACATAAAAGCTTCACTAAAGATAATTTTTTGAGTAATTTTTTTAAAACAAAAGGCGGAGAATTCATAATAGGAAGAGGCAAATAATTCCACAACCTGGAAGTAACACAAGAGAATGATCTCCCACCCATAGTTTTAAGTTTACAATGAGGCTGGTACAGAGTAAGAGAATCAGCAGAGCGGAGAGACCGAGATTGTGTGGACACTGTGACCAAATTACAAATATACTCTGGGGCCAGCTCATGTACTGCTTTATAAGTTAAGATAACAACTTTAAAATCAGTGCGTGATTGAACTGGAAGCCAGTGTAGTTGCGAAAGCACAGAAGTGATATGATTGCAGGATGGTGTATAAGTTAAGACACAAGCAGCTGAATTTTGCACATATTGCAGTCTTAATCAAATTTGCAGGTAACCCTGCAAAACATGAATTACAATAATCAAGCCTAGATGTTTGAGAAGGCATGAATAAGTCTATCTGCATCAGGCATAGAGAGAAGCGGTCATATACGTACAATATTCCGAAGATGATAAAAACCTACTTTAGTAACATTCTTAAAATTTGTATTAAAGGGGTCATATGATGCTTTTTTTAAAGATCATTATTTTGTGTATTTGGTGTAACAGAATATGTTGACGTGCTTTAATGTTCAAAAAACACTTTATTTTTCAAATACTGTACATTATTGTAGGTCCTCTATGCCCTCCTTTCTCAAACGCATTGTTTTCTACAAAGTCCCTCCTTCCGACAAGCACAATCTGCTCTGATTTGCCTGCTGACCCAGTGCATTGTGATTGGCCGAACACTGCATGCACTCGTCGTAAATGTAATGTCCCTTTCCATAATCAGGAGCTTCATCTTTCCAAAATATTTAAAGACAGTTAATAATGTCCTTAGTTTTACCGTCAGTTCAAGCGTGAAAGGGGAACAGAGTCACGTGAAAGACACAGTAATGAAGCTCATATGTGTTTGCAGTACACAAACCACAGACGGTTAAGACAGCTGACTCCACTGTGTTACCCTGTCCCTCTCTCTCTCTCTCTCTCTCTCTCTCTCTCACACACACACACACACACACACACAGCACACATACACACACACACGACACACAAAACTCTGCATTTGAACAGTCAATAGCAAATACTTAAACTCATAACAAAACATACTTCCAGTAGCTGATTCAGAAGCACCACATTGTCGTAGCAAAGTCAGAAGTACCTCCTCTCCTAGGTTCACAAAACGGTCATCCATAAATTGTGTTTCTGTTCTATTGTAAGTAATCTTAAAGATTCCTAAATGCATCTACTTTCGGAAGGCCAAATAAAGTGCTTTTGTTTTCGCCTAGATATACACAGCATCTCCCAGACATGGCTGCTTCAACACTAACTGCAGTTACTGAAACCACGCCTTCTTTCTTTGCGTGAACATTTGGGTGGCATTATGCAAATTTTTCCACTTAGTGACGTAGACAAGTGGGGGCATGTTTGAATGAGCCGTTTTAGGAGGGCATAGCAGAGTCTTAACTTTGATAAAGAATATCTCTTTGGGTTTGAGACTTTAATTTTCTTCATGCGCCAAGAGCTTGTTACACTCCAATGAGAAAGGAAAAATTTAAATTGCATCATATGACCCCTTTAAAAGTCAGCTGTGCATCAAAAATCACACCCAAATTCCGAACCTACACAGAAGGGAGAATCTGTCAATCATCCACTGTAAGTTTAAAATTATTAAGTATATTTACAGCAGTTAAAGTGCCAATAAATAGTGCATCGGTTTTTGAACAGTTTAAATGTAGAAATTTCTGTTTCATCTAGGCCTGTATTTTCAGTAAACAAGAAGAAATCTAACAAGACCAAAATGCCACAAGCCCCAGAATCTGCTGCAGCAAGGAGATCATTCATTACCCTCAAAAGGGCAGTCTCCGTACTGTGTCCAGACTTAAACCCTACTTAAAAAGGTTCTAGTAGTCTGCTCGCAGAGAAATTATTTTGTAGCTGACCAACTACCACACGCTCAAGAACCTTAGCAACGGATGGCAAGTTTGAAATAGGCCTATAATTAGACATGTTGGCAGTATCGCTCCCAAATTTTGTAAGAAATTGTTTAACTCCTGCTACTTTAACCCTTTGAGTTGCACTGCTCTTGTCATATTATCACAACTATGCAGTGTTCTTAACCACATAATGTATATTTTAGGTTTCATACATTTAAATACACATAAATACTAGTAAAACAATATATTTAGAATTTGAAAAATACACACGTCTGTGGAAGCAACACTAACAATCCATTCAGAAATAATTTGCTGATGTGTTTTATTTATATCAGATACACATAGCGTAAGTAACTATAAAGTTCACTTTATTCTTCACCTAGTTCACCGGCCACTTATTACTTGTATTTCGGGAGAAATTTATGAATTCATGTGCTGTAAATCTGACTGACAGGACTCTCTGTACTGCAGTGCAAATAAACATGGCGGTTCCCATCTTACATTACAGATCATATAAAGCATGCTCAAGATCATTTAGAAAGATTTTTAAATGAGAAAACACACTCATTTACACATATTGTGAATCAGAATATCATATTGTTCATGACATGGTATTTAAGTTTGTGAATATTTTAAATAAAAAAGGAAAAACGTAATAAAAGCGATCCATCTATCAAACAATGTTTTTGTGGCCGCGGTGTGTCATGGACAAGCCTGATGCGTCGCCATGGAAATAGTAAGTGGAAATGTTCTAAGATAATGGTCGCCTGAAAAGAACTCACTCTGGGGGGACCGCAAAATTATTTTAAATTCACCACTGAAAAAGTTAAGTAATAGTGATGGGAAGTTCGGATCATTTTACCGACTCGGACCTTTGAGTCTCTTTCAGCAAAATTAGTGAATCTTTTTTCGAGTAATTTCGTTAATTTTTATCAAAATATAATTAAAATGTTACATGTGCTGTAACTTCCATAACATGTCTACTAGTACTTAAGCAAATGTTGATCACACTACAAACAATACAAAATTATAATGCTATAAGAAAAAGAAAAGAGTAATTCATTGTTTACCTGGGTCTTCAGTCTATGATTAGCTCAGTTTGAGCCGTTCTTTCATCACGTGACAGCCCCATGTTTGATGGCGGATTTTTCTGAAACATTATAGAATGAAATTCAATTATATTGCAGTTTTGAATGTGCTTCTGATTACAGATAGCCTGCGATTGGACAAGATTTGTATTTTAAAGACAACCACTTCGAAGAGAGCATAGTTTGTTTTTTGGGTGAAAAAAATGTCTTAATATGCAATTCGAATGGTATGACAATCAGATATTAGACTGTACAATAATTGAAATCTACACTCTAATACACACTCGTAATCTGCATTGCTGATGTTGTCAACATTAATAATTTTAGAATAAAGTATAACAATAACAATAATTTGCACAGTTGATTACCGATCTTTAGATTAAATCACCATATAGCGCATTTTATTCTAATGCTTTTTTCTTCAGTTGGTCAGAGCAAACATGGCAAACTTGTTACTTACTTGTTCAGATGACAATATACAGTAAAAATTCTTATTTGGGTCATATATACCAAGATGTTGGCTAGAATCTGACTGACTGCCACACATACTCCTCAAAACATTAGATTCATCCAGCTGGAGCTGTGCCAGCGCACAACCCACACAAGGAATATAATTCCACAAACAGCTGCAATTGCACGTTTTCAAACAGAGATGGCGACAAAGAGGCAAAATTTACGGACTGCAGCTTTAAACTAAATTTATATTTCAATCAGGACCACTTCTGTCAAGTATATTTATGACAATTATAATTGCATACAGTTAGTGTTGGCGGTATGGTTATCTTCTGGGCAACACTCCACACGCCTGTCCATGCAGCCATGCTTGGACAGAGCGGGGAGAGCAGCAAGACAAACCCCCCTGGGGTACAGAACAGAACCATTATAAGCATACATAATTACAATTCACAATTGTGATAGAGGCTGCTTCCAATGAAGAGACTGTAAAGAAAGAACAAAGATCGGATTACAGGTTCAGTTGGTGGAGCTGGGGTTGGAGGAGGGAGTTAATTGCAAGCAGCGATGCGATGGAAAAGACACTGAAGAATGGGAATTTAAATAGACCGCAGGTGATAGGTGTCAAGACTGGATTGGTACACGTCAGTAACAGCTGACTGTCAGCTGATGCAAGCGTGACTAACGTGGCCTGACTGAACTAACGCGATGCTCGATTTCATACTTTTATTCAGCAAGTATGCATTAAATCGATCCAAATTGAAGACTTTTATATTGTTATTTGAAATACATTCTTTTTTTAAATAAATGCTTTTTGGTTTCCTGCTCGTCAAAAAAATGTAGGATGGTTTCCACAAAAATATTAACAACTTTTTTTATGTTGATATTAATAAGAAATGTATCTTGAGCAACAAGTATCAGTATATTGGAATGATTTTTGAAGGAACATCAAATGTCCAATTGGCTTACTCTGACTTGTCTTAGCCATTCAAAACATTTGATCTTTTTTGAGTTGTAATATTAGGTAAATGTCACTGTTCGGCTCTCTTGATTTAGTCAGTTGTTCTTTGCTTTTAGTAGTTCAAGTTTAATGCTGTCATGCTAGATTTGATCTTTGTTGTTTTTATGCCAGGAAAATACTGCACTAAATTAAAAAACAAATCATATAATTGGCTAGTTTTGTATTTAAAAGATTTTCTGGAAATGCAAATCTAGGCAGTAGTGTCATTACCTTTAATGTATTCATATAGAAGGCAAACAAAGCCTGCTTTATAATGTAGTAGCAGAATGTGTTTTTGTTAGTGCCACATGGTGACCCTAAGACGTGGCCGTTTAGTGTAGAGGCATGGTGGTATTATAGTTGTTCAATCAAGCATAGTTTTCCTATGATGGCACTTTTATGTGCCCAGCCAGTAGACACCACACTGCATGATGCTTGATTAGGAAACAAAACTTTTTAAAAAGTTTTGTTAGACTTTGTTATACAAAGAGCATTTGATGTCATTCCATTTTCATACGTTAATGTTTAATCACAGAAACAAGCAATTCTGCATTTGTGTATTATTCATTCGCTGCTCTGCATCGTAAAATGCCATGATTGTTCCAGAATTATTAAATTGCAATGTGGTGTCGCTAACACTGCTTCACTGCCCTCAGATCTGTGTGCACGAGAGTGTGTGTGTCTACAGCCGTCCTATCTAAAGCTCAAGTCTCTGCATTATGCATACAAAGGGCATGAATATGCATCCCATCACAAAAAAAAGGTTATGTTTGCAGGCTAGAATGTGTAATCGCAGTGTTCAGGCTTTGCAATTGCTCGTGAAGATTTCATCTGTCATTCATAAGCACTTGGTTTGTGTAATAGTTGTAGCCTGCAGAGTGAGACTTTCGATTTCAAGCCATGTAATGCAAGGCAGGCCTGCTGGTCCACAAGTCAACAAGTCAGGTCTCCAACTAGGCGCTAGCTGATTCTCAAAGGCACTTGTATACCTCAGCAGCCTACCTACTGCTTTCACTGCCTTCCTATTTCAGTCGGGTTGCACTGAAGGGCAGTGTGCTGTGCTATGAAACAACTGTCTATGTGTGTTCTGTTCGTTTGGTTTCACCCTTATTGAAATGTGTGACTCATTTTCCCCTAAGGGCTCTGTTTTGTTGCGTTTTTTGCGGGGTTTTTTTTATCATGCAGCAGGTGAACATTTTCAGTCTGATTGCTTAGGAACGTAATTGCATAAAATGCTCTATTCCGAGCATCACATTTCAAACTGTTACACAACAATCTTCACCACGGAAGGAATTTGTATTTGTGAAGGCACAGACTTGCTGCTAGCCGATCCGGTCCCAATTTCATGTTTTTTTTTTTTTTACATTGGGTTTATTTGAAGACCAGTGTCTGCACAAATTAGCCTTCCAATTATGCGCTGCTCATTTCAACAAAGCGAGCAACCAGACAGAGTATCAGTGTTCTTTGGAGCTATTCTGCAAAGTGCATGTGCGCATATATTATCACATTTATGGCAGAGAAACAAGTCGTGTCCTAGAAAACTCTTGAGGTATTTGATTATACACCTGCATATAAAAACAGAGTATGCCTGCATGAAGTCGCTGTATTTTTGAGGCTTATTCATGCTACCCTAGTACTTTACAGTTTCATTTTCTTCACACTTTTTATAGTTTTATCAACTGTATTTTTTATGTATATATATATAAACATTCATTGTGATGTTAATTGAAAGAATAAAGTGATAGCCAGTGTAGTGAAAAGGCATATAAATGCTGTTACAGTTATTGAAATCGTTTAAGAAAATAAAATCTTCAGAAATCATTCTAATATGCTGATTTGGTGCTCAAGGAACATTTATTAATAATGAACAAAAATTCCAAAAAGAACCAAATTTATTTGATATACTTTTTTTTTTCTCGGAACAATGACCCCAAAGTTTTAAACAGTAGTGGAGATTTTTCTGGTTATTCTCTGCTCTGAAATATTACATTGGCTCTTTTTGAGTGAAACTCAAACTTTTTTTAAATACTCAGGAATTCATCTGGAAAACCCATAGAAAGGTAATGGAAAAATCATGGAAATTCAGTGTTTTTTTAAGGCAGTTACCAGCAGCAACAAAAAGCTTTTTGAGAGGGAATAAAAACCAAGTCTTAAAAAGAATTGTCAGTGCTGTTAAACCAACAAATGCATGGTGTAGAACTGGGGTGAGTGCTTAGCTGACTTCACTGATTACCCCTTACACACTATTTAGCTTAGAAATAGGATTTCCCTGAAGATCATCAATGTTTTTGTCTTTACATGTAACAATCAATAAAGTGATAATTGGTCTCGTAAAGCAATTTCCCCATGCCTTTGTTTCCCATTTCCTTTTTGTCTCTGCAGGAAACTGGATGCATTCATATATGATGCGGCTGTCCTGAACTACATGGCTCGTAAGGATGAGGGCTGCAAAGTAATGACCATTGGCTCTGGCAAAGTGTTCGCTACAACAGGGTATGGCATTGCCTTACACAAAAACTCCCGCTGGAAGCGGCCACTAGACCTCGCCCTCCTGCAGCTAGTTGGAGATGGTAAGAGAATTAAATACCTAGGTACACCCCAGCACCCATACTTAACAACATGTTAACCCTTGCTAATGGTGGCTTGTTGTTTGTTTGTGGAGTTGTAATCTCTAATACTCAGTCTCAAAGCCCTGATTTTTACTGTGACAAACAAACATTCCTACGGTTTTGTTTACATAATGACGGAGAAGAATTTTTGGGAAATTAAACCTTTTTATGTGTTGTTACACTTGTTATTTTGATTCTCTGAGGTACTCCTCCCTTTCTCCATCCCGCATATGCACACATTTGCATGTTTTTCTCTTGCATTGCTTGTTTTTCTTTGATCAGACTCGATGATGAGGAACCTAGTGAGTTGCCCCATAATGATTAAAGAATAAATGTGAAAGAGAGCTGGAAGAGTCCCACTGAAATATGAAAAATTATATTAGAAAGAATGCTAATAAACACAATTATGAATAGCCATAGGGCCACGTCAGTAAACAGTGCAGTAGTCGAACGCTTTAATTTCGACTCATTCCAATTTGGATTGAAATTCTCAGGGCTGATTTTGCTTGTTTGAATAAACAAATATAATGAAAAATACTGTATTAGGATTTCAGTTCCTGTGATTACATTTTCCATTACCTAAGCCATAGTTGTCAAGACCATATTGTCATAATTTAAATGCAATTAACCTGCGGGTCAACACAGTTTTGTTTTTATTCTTTGTTTCATTTGAAAAGAGGATTTAGACTTATCTCTCTCCTTCCTTCATAGTGAAGGAATAATCCTCAATATAAAGCCGGCATCTAAATGCATATGTCTCTTTTCTGCCAGAAACATGCCCTTGTCATGCCTTTATTTTTTCCACAGTGACATTTTCACTCTGATAAATGCACTAATGGCTATTGTTGGGAGGTAGGCCCATCAGTCTAGTGCTTTCATCTCCAAACTACTCTGGGACTGTCTTATCACAAGAGCCTCGAAACCAGGCTATTTCAGACCTCCATCAAAGCTGTTATTATCCTCCAGTCTCTCTTTCTCTGCTTCTCTCGTTCCTCCTCCTTGCCTTTCATGATTCTTTTCCTCTGTTTTTTTCTTTTCCATTTTCACCTTTTTGTGAACACAGTGTAATAATAAATGAAGCTAAACCAAGATCTCCACTGTCTGGAGATTTGTATTAAAGACTCACTTTTCCCAACAATAGGGTTTGAAACTATACTCTTTTTCTTTCTTTAGCCTTTCTTTTCCATTCTCTCCCTTCTGTCCATCTGTCTTGTCCCCTGTTTTGTAGGGCTGCTTATCTTTCATGCTTCTTATCTCCTGTCATTGTGCTCATCTTTTCCTTATTTGTAGATGAGATTGACATGCTTGAACGACTCTGGCTGTCTGGGATCTGTCATAATGATAAGATTGAGGTCATGAGTTCCAAACTGGACATAGACAATATGGCAGGAGTCTTCTATATGCTTCTGGTTGCCATGGGCCTAAGTCTGCTGGTGTTTGCATGGGAGCATCTTATCTATTGGAAGCTCCGCCACTGTTTGGGCCACTCTGGAGGACTGGACTTCCTTCTGGCTTTCAGTCGGGTGAGTGACCTATACATAAAATCCATTATAATATTAATGGCAGGGCTGTCAGTTGTTTTCTTGAGTAACCTTAATCCATTCTCATTCATTTTTAAGGAAAGAAAACAAAATAATATATGTAATTTTTGTTCTTTATTTTGTGTTAATGGCACTCAGAATACATGTACTCCCCCCTACCACCACCATTGACCCACAGTCCTCTGCTGGTGATTGCATTAAAATTTTACCTCACGAACAAAGAATGACATGCAGTAATCTCCTGCAATCAGGCGTTAAATTCTTAGAAGGGGACTTTGCAGCACACTCCTTTAATTCCTGTCATTTCTAAAATGTGATAGCACATCCAGTATTCCCACTGCACACACAGAAGGATTTTATGAAAGCCCATAACTTCTCACATAGTAATGAATAGGGCAGAAAGAGGATGACAGAAGATGGATCATTTATTCATCTGTCGTTGCTTACATTGTGGAAAAAATGAGAAGAACCTTAAATCCCCCTTGCAAGCAACCAGACGTTCTATAAGAGAATTGTAAGCCAGTTAGGTTAGATGGGACACTCAAACAGTGAGGTCAGCATTGCCATTACCTCAGAAAAAGGTTAGCTGAGCTTACAATGTATACTCTTGCATCATCAAAGCACTGGGAGCTTTACAATTTCATTATTATGGTAATGTTCCTCGTCTTTACAGAGACATTTTCCAAGCGCTTAAATCAGTATGTATGTCACCAAGGGGAATGTTGTGATATCCTGAACTGTTTGCTAAATAAATCTTTTGCTTGTTATCTCTTACAGGGAATGTACAGCTGCTGCAATTTTGAGGATGAAACAGCTCCTGGATGTTCCCAAAGCACACTTCCTCAATATCATCATGTTTCCACAGTTCCTCCTCCTCCACCGCCTCATGTGATCTCTACAGCCGTGGCCAATCCTCCCATCGCTATGGCACAACAACAACAGCAGCAACAACAGAAGCAACACCACCAGCAGCCACCAATATACAGTGCTCTTCTTCCTGGCTCCCCTCCTTCAGTTGGACATTCTGGAATGGCTCTAGGCCCGTCAAACAGTCCCATTCTTGGAGCACCCATGCCTTGCTCTACATTCCTACCACGGCATGATCGTCGATTAGCTGTGGTGGATCGGTGGACACGTCCAAAGGTTGGTCCTGAGAAGCTTGGTTGTGTGAGCAGTGGGATGCCAAACTTAACACAATTCGAAGGCATGCCCCCTCACTGGGGGGCAGAAATAAGTTTAGGAGAGGGGGGTCTGGATGAGTACAAGCGATACTATGGGCCAATTGATCCAGAAGGCTTAGGGGTCTCTGCTGAACCTCAAAACGTAGTCACCCAAACTCCAAAAACAAAGCATCGAGGGATGAAATCTTCTGGAAACCCACGGTTACCTCCTAAAGGTCAAGCCTCTGGACACTTACAAATTAACCATGCTTTGCCACATCCCTCTCCACCTAAGCAATCTATCTGTAGGAGAAGCAGCTTCTCAAAAAGGAAGGGCTCAGGTGGGCCACTCTACGAAAACATCCTTCCACTCGGAAGGAGATGTGGTGGGAGATATGGAATGAGAGATGCCGGTGGGAGAAGAGGACGTCGTCCTCCTCCCCTTCCTCTGCCTATACCTGTGCCCCTCTCTTCCCCAACACAGACTCCGCCCTCACCTTCTCCATCTATATGCTACACATCCACTTCGTCCAGCAGCTCCAGTACCTCCAGTTCATCCTCTTCTTCAGAATCAGTCTCCCGATCCAATTCTCCTTCATCTTCATCATCGTACACATCATCCCAGAGCTTTAGATACAGAGCAGATGAACGAGATGTGTATGAGGACTATGACACAGATGAGCTTACAGAGGAGTCGAGCTTGCTTTTGGGGAGGAGAAAAAGTCGTTCACGTATGTCCTCTCGATCCCTGCCCAGCAGTCCTCCACCACCACCTATACCACCCCGTAAACCTTGCGGACAGAGGGCACTGGTGAGAGACAGAGCAGGAAGCCAGATTGCACAGCTTCAAGAGTGGTGGGCCTCTTGGGGAGAGAAAGAAAAGGCTAGAAGAGCAGCTGGAGATAAAGATGTTAAGGAAGAGAAACGACAACATAAAGAAAGGGAAAGAGAGAGAAAGAGGAGGAAGAAGGGTAGAAAGAAAAAGAAGAGAGAAGAGCGTGAAAGAGAAAGGGAGCGTAAAAGACGTAAGGTGAAAAAGAAAAAGAAAAAAGAGGAGAAATCAAGAAGAAGGGAGAGGGAAAAACGATCTGAACAAGAGGAGGTAGATATGGACAGGAAAGATGTCTTTGAAAAAGGTATAGGACAGGAATACTCTTCTTATCCTGCTCTGAGGCGAAGCTCTTTCCGAAAAAAGAGCGAAAGCTCTACAAGGAGTTATGAGTGGGATAATATCAGAGATGGAGTTAAGAGAGATAGGGATGATCAAGGTGGAGAAGATGAAGAAGGCAGTAGAGTAAAGGAAAGGCATAAGAGAAGCCCAAAATCACAACGCCACTCCAGGCCAAGGTCCAACAACAAGCATTTTTCTAGCTCAAACAAACCTTCTTCAACTGTCAAATTTTGGAGTAGTGGGAACCCAACTTCTGATTCGCCATTGTCTTTTGTACCCTTGCTTCCCATATCTAAAAGACGAAAGTCTGTAGGAGCTGAAAGAGATGAGCAAGGAAGAGGTGGAGAGAGTCGGCCCCTTTTGGGAAAAAACAAGAGAGTTAAGCCTTGCTCAAGAGAAGGCCTGTCATTTCACGAATGGGATTCAGAGGAAGAAGAAGATGAGGAATCTGAAGTGGAAAGAAGCAGGCCAGAAGAACAGGGGCGACGACGAGAAAGCAGAGGAATGGACTCTGAATCTGAAAGGGATAGAGAAAAAGCTATTGAGATATACACAGATGATGAGGGTTCCTCAGGAGAGTTTGGTAAGTTTGAGAGATATTGGGAGGGTCACGAAGGGAGGGCAGTTGGAGGCATTGGAGGAGGAGGATGGTTCTTTGGCACCTACCCTTCCAGAGAAAGAGGAGGCAGTATAAACAGTAGAGATGACTCCTTTTTGGGGTGGGGTGGTGGAGAAAGTGTCCTGGGTTTCAGAGTGGGAACAGGGTGGGGATCAGGAGGCTTAGGTTCAAACAAGTGGCCTCCAACTCCACTGACTCCGCCACCTCCTCGAAAATACTGGTCTGTTGATAAATTACCAGTGAAGACTGAAAATAAATCTAAAAGCAGATCTCAAGAGAAGAGCCGCACCCACACATCCTGTTCCTGCCAGTCACCCCATCACTCTGCCAGCACTCACTCCAACTGGAATCGGGTGACTTCAAGGAGTCAGGAGGAGCTTCTCCCCCACTGCCACAGTTTCAGCAGCAGTGTAAGACCCAAACGGCAATCATCCAAAACGGATCGGGCTCAGAGCCAGGCAAAATCTGGAAGCCAATCCAATCTCAGTGCACAAAGACCACAGCGCTCAGACCGGTCGCGACAACCACCATCCCCTCCTCAGAGTCTACCGCCATCTTTACCCCCACCAATGGTCCCTGCACTCCCAGCCCCACCCTCTTCCTCTCACCATATACATATACCTCCACCTACCTCCTCTTCATCAGTTTCCTCCCCTTCGGTTGTCTCATCTACTCCTGGTGCCCCACAGCCCTCCTCTTTGTCCTCCTCTAGTGCTAAGCTCCAGTATCAGAAACTGCGATCGGTTCCCCAACCCCAACGGTATCAATCCCCACATCTTCCCCTCAAAACCAAGAGCCTGTGCTCTCGTCGAGGCTCTGCCCACTTCTCCAGTGTGGAGAGCGAGGTCTGAGGAACATAATTAAATGAGGAACATCAGCAAGTAGCCCCTAGGGGTGATCAAATCACCTGCTCATCCCACAAACTGTTAACTGTTCATAGCAGTCGAGATGGGTTGTTTTCGCTGGCAGCCATCTTTTGCACAAAGCTCTAATGCTCAGAGACAAACCTGGATTGGGATGTCACATAAATTGTAGCCCTTTCTCTTTACTTGTGTAAGAATGGAATACTGCCATGCTGACAAATCTTATTGTTAGTGAGGCTGTTTGTATAGGATTGGCTTTGCTTTTCTTACTTCTTTGGGGCTTTAAGGTGGAGCGTCAATAATGTGGGTAAATGTGATTTTTTTTTCTTGGAGTGTTTTGCTGCTTGATGGCTCAGGAATGATTTTTCGAAGGGAGATTGTGAGGTCAAAATACAAAGCCCTAACGCAACACACCCATCACTTTTTTTTCTCTCCTGCTCTCAGAGCTCTGAATCACAATGTAATTGTTGTGTATATTTGTTCAAAATATCTCAAGGGACGCACTCACAAAGGAAAGTAGCAAACCATTTTTCTTGACCTCCACCTTCCGCAAACTGATATCTAGCATTCTGTGTTGTTGTCAGTGTTTGTATTCCTAGCAACAGGGTAAGTTAGCCATGACTGATCACATATTGGCTTACTGAAGCTGAATGCCAAACTAAAAGTGGAGCTGATGTACAGTCCTGTTCTATTGAAATAATTTCACAGGTCCTCATGTTTCATTCTCGTCCCTTGAGCAATACATAATTAACTACAAACAACATACAATACATATATTTTATATTTAAAGTTATTTTATTATATATATTATATATGTTTTGTGATCTAGTTCAAAACAGTTGTGTTGAGTTATTAAAATAATGTAAGCACTGTGCTGTATTACTGTAGGGCACATGCAATGTTTCAACTACCTATAATCGGTGGCAAACCTTCCCCTCTCGACTGAATGTACATGTTGCCATGACAACACAGTGTGCTGCAACCAAGACACTTTTAAGATCTTAGCTTTCTCGGGGGAGACCTTCTCATCGGAGCCAGTTAGGGTAACTTTGAATGCTAATTTTGAGAATGCCAGGATAACAGGGCTAGCCATACTGCAGCACTGTACTCGCTAACCGAGATGTCAGTGAGAGATGAAAGACATGTCATCATTCAGAGAGCGATAAGCGAAGGAGAGCACTGTTTACAGTTTAACACTGTGTTTTTACACCTTTTTTACAAGCTGCTCTGCTCTGCCATTTATTAGCTTCGGACACGATACTCATATTTGCTTAGCAATTTTGCTTAAGCTGTACAAGTAGTAGCAACAATAATCTGGTCAAATGAGAGCAAAATAGAGTTGCAGTTTTATGCTTTTACTAGACATATCTGTTAAATAAAAAAAAGAAAGAAAGAAAGCCAGATCAAGTTTTACTTTGAGGAACTGTGAGGAAAAGACTGATTATATCTTTTGTTTAATTTAGCTTTCACCATTAGCCAAAAGCTAGCATCTTTATAGTGGTCGCTATAATTAACTGTGAATATTGCTAAGGGCAATGCGTGTTGGCAGCAGGTCTGAGTCAACTATGTTTCATTTTATTTATTTTGTTTATACACTATTTAAAATGCGCTGTCTTTCAAAGTTTCTTTTTTTTTCATATTACTGGATTTTGTAATTGTGTTGTCTTGACAAAGCTATAGCATACTATAACTACAAAAAAATCCCAACACCTTTCTGAAGTAATCGGAGTATGTTCATGCTACATCCATCCAATCCTTCAGGCTGTTCTGACCAGTGCTGGGGGTAACACATTACAAGTAATGCAAGTTATGTAATCAGATTACTTTTAAAAGTAACTACTAAAGAAATGCATTACTTTTAAATGGACCAGGAAAAAAAATCTTAGTTTTCTGTTGTTAAAAAGAAAAAGAAAAAGAAATTCCAGCCCAGGTGATAAAAAGTATTTCAAAAGTACTTTCTAACTGAATAATCAAATTTTGCAATGCATTACTTTAAAAAGTAACTTTCCCCCAACACTAGTTCTGACTTTGGTATGTTTTATGTTTTTCTGATTATTCTGGTTTGCTATTTTCCCCCCACAGAATATTCAAAAAATTTACCAAAATTAAATGAGTATATCCTCTATGTATAGATCTTTTAAGTTTGCAAACTGAAGTTAATTTGAAACTTTCAGGCAGGGCTTTGTCAAGCCAGCAGCAAAGTTTGACTAATTGAAATTTGGTTTGAAGCACTGTATGTTATTGTTTACATATGAATTTGTTTAAGTGCATATTTGACACAGAACCACGCACAGTCCAACAGGCTAATTGTTTTTTGTGTGTGTGTGTGTGCTTGTAACTGCATCTGAGCCATATTAAGCTTATTTGTTGTATGCTAAGCTTTTTACAAGTAGTACCAATTAATTGGGGTATATTTTGTTGTCAATGGGCTAAACAGTAATGTCAAGAGACTTTGGAGTACTGGAAACATAATGGGTGATGATTTTTATTTTTTTTAAACACTGATGACTTCTGTTTGGTGAAATCGGGAGGACAGTAAAACAAATCTTGTCAGTTCTGACCAGAATCATAACCAACTGCCTCACTGTCACAGCGTAATTTGAGATTAACATTTAGAATATTTGGCAGCTTATGTATGTATATCCTTTTGACTCCAACTTTGTTGTGTAAAACGTGTCTGGATTACTTTATATATAGATGTACCTCATATATGTGTTTGTGACGTTTAGATAGCAATAGAGAAATAGCTGTTCAGCAAAGCAGTATAGCTGAAGATGAGCATTGTTTTTAAACATTTCTCTCGGCAGACTTGATAATTAAGATGTTTCATGTATTAGCTGTGAAAAATAATTTGGAATTCTCTTTCCAATCCATTGTGCACATTAAAGTCAGCAGACAGCTTTGATAAAACATTTGGGCTGAAACATCAAGGACTTTAAGATAATGTATTTTATCTGTTCATTTTCAAATGATAAAATATCAGGCATATTGCACAAGTTTCAGTAGGAACCGCCGCCACCAAGAATCTTAAAATGGCCTTTCTCTAGACATGTGTCTTGTGTTGATAGTGTCTTTGACGGTAAATGTTTTGTTTGTTCGTTCGTTTATTTGTTTATTACTCTAAGAATAAGTCTCTTAGGAGCAGCAGCATATAAATATTTACATATAGATATAAATTATATATTTCAACAAATAACATGCATATATATATATATATATATATATATATATATATATATATATATATATACATATATACATATATGATGTTTATCTGCTAAATTAATTATCTTTGAATTGGTCTTCTTTTGTCTCTTTGTCATCTCTCGTCTCATAACAGCTGACATCAGAGACCAGTTTTCAACTGTGTTTTTATGAATAACATGGCCGACCATCGACTACGATGAATTTATGTTGTGAATAACCAACGCTGTGATTGAGGTGTATATGTGTACGTTTTGGAACATGGAGATGCACAGCGGTAGGCTCCACACTAGGATCACTATGAGCATAGCAAATGGATTTGACCTCGCTATATCAAAACCTTTGCAGTCTCCTTGTGTGTGTGTGCACTCTGTCTGTGCCAAGCTGCAGTTTGTTATGCTGAAAACACATTTGAACACATGCAATGCTGCTCTGTAATACTTTATGATAATGTAGCTGAGAAGAGCCAGTTATGTTTTATGCCACTCTGTGCCAGGACGGTAGTGCCCCCCCCCAGCCCCCGGTACCACTGTGTTAGGTTCTTGTGCCATACTCCTCTCAGTCGGGGAGCCTCACAGGGGGGCCACTCGCTGAGCCGCTCGACCATGGGAGACTATGCTGTGCTGCGAGCAGAACAGAATAAAAGACTTTTAATACAACAGCGTTTGATCTGTTTTGTTGTTTTCAGCGTGTGTTCAACAAAGAATGTTTGTGATTGACAGCAAACGTGGTGAATAATTGTCTTTATTTTCTAGGTTTCTGGGAAGAGAGAGGACATGAAAAGAAAGAGTGAAAAGCCTTTTGAAACTACTGGTGAGGACACCTACGTTTTACCTTGATTAATGCAGAGAATTTTAAAGAAGTTTCAGTAGAGTTGGGAAAGCCCTTTTATATTACTGTAAATCACAAATGAGAGCTCGTTAATATATCAAATGTTTCTTCTAGACAGAGCCAATACTTTTCTTCAGATTCTTCATACACAAATTTTTTTTAACAATGCTATACATAATGTTTATAGTGTTATTTTAATGTTTGTGTATCATGGTATTTAATAATGTTTTACATTTATAATTTTATTTTGTATTTTCAGTTTTGATTATTTTTTTTATTATTTTTTTTGTTTGTTTCTTATTATTTCTTATTTTTCTTTTATATATATGTGAGTGTGTGTGTGTTTAAGTAGTAAGTATAGTATTTGTAATTATAATATTTTTATTTTATACTTTATACATTTATTTTATAAAATGCATTTTTTTTGTCATATATTTTTTCAATTTTAGTTTTAGTCATTTTACTTTTGTATATAGCTTTTAATTAGGTTCAGCTTTATTTAACTACAGTATAAGGTTTACTTTATAAATACTTAAATGTGTTTCTGTTAAATATCAAGGACACATTTCAATTTTTTTGTTTTTTAGAAGCTTAAGTTTTTCATCTAATATTTATATTTTATTTTAGCCTTATTTTTTAAAAACCTGTTTAATGATTAATGATAACAACACTGCAGTATATAGACCATTCTACAGAACTGGACCAAACTGCTGTCTCACAACCAAAAAACACATTCACTGTAAAAAGAATTTAAGTATTCAAATCTTAGATGTTTATTAAGATCCTTCTATTATCTATTGAAACCCACAATAATATTGTAAATATTAGTAAGCTTAATAGCCTATATAAAATCATAATTTCTTGGGTACTTTTTTTTAATCGGGAGGTGGCTGTCCCAAACCCTAACCCCTGAATTTATGAAAACATTAAAATATTTTTTGCATTGTTGTTTTAAAAGTAGTTTTGATTCTTTTAAAAAGTGAAGTAAAAAAAAATATATATATATGTATATATATATATATATATGATATGTAAAAATTTATAGCCTGAATGCACTGTAAGTTGCTTTGGATAAAAGCGTCTGCTAAATGCATAAATTTAATTTTATATATATATATATATATATATATATATATATATATATATATATATATAATATTATATTTTCTTTGCAAATTCTGAAACTTATAAAAAAAAATGAATTGTCATAGTCCATTGGCTGAGACTGATTTTAACTACACCCCTAAATTTATGATCAGAGTAGATAGGCCCCATAATTTTGAGGTAAATGTGTTAAAAAGCCTGTGTGTAACTTTAAGGAACGTCACTACGGAACACCTTTTTTCTGTAATTAAGCACACTTTTTGGGTTATTCCATAACAGTTTTTGTGCATACCACTGTTCAGAACTGTGCTAGCTAACCATGTGCTTATTAGCATCTTTGAGATAGATTCAGTAGTGACATCTTTGTTTTTGTTTTTCGGTTGTTATCCCATAAAATGGTCACTACCAAAACAGACACAACCGAAACATGTCATCGTTTCAGTACAGTTACAGTTTTGAATTTTTTTGTATTGTAGTATTTATTATTTGCAAGTTAAATTCTGTAATGTGATGTGGTTGCTACCAAAGCATTACTGTCGCTACCAAAACATGGGATGCAATAATAAAGTATACAGTATTATCAACTAAGATGTTATGATAGTTTTTGGTTCAATGTATATTCAAACTAATGAATCATTTACTCTGAAAATAGTGTGATCTACTTTTTTTCTTTTCTTTTTTACAAAGAAAAATGGATTTAAAAATACAGAAAATCTCATAAATTACATTTGAAATATTGTTAAAAATTTTATTGTTATTAATTTACTTAAAAAAAACTTTTTATTAAAATAGCAAATATATATATATATATATATATATATATATATATATATATATATATATATATATATATATATATATATATTTGCAACATACTGTAAATGTAAGCAACATCTTAATAGGTCTATATTCTAATTAAATTATTATTACTCTGTTTCGGTAGTGACAAATTTGGGGAGAGGACATGTATTCCATGTATTAATTGATAGAAATGTGTACCTTGGATATTATACAATTTACATACAAATTTTTGGGAAAAATACTTTTCCAACTTTGACTTCAGACCAATTCTGTAGAATGGCCAATATATGCATGCATATGATTTTGTATAATTTTATCTAGTAATGTTTCAGATATTTTACCTAAAATGTGAGGCATAATTTATTATGGCTACCATTTTTTTCTGTTAAGAAATTTTAAGAGAAGTGTCTCCATTAAATCTCCTGAAATTTCCTCTGGATAAATTTGATTCCAGCATCACAGTAGCCTACTTTCACAAAACATTGAAGGATGTAAATACTACAAAATTCCGACCCATATCTTGGCAGGAAAATCTATCTCACCTTGGCCATATTGAATTGCATGATGTCCACAGGTGTTGGTTTTCCAGTAGCATCGCTATCTATTCACTAACCTCAGCAAAGGATTTCAGATGAATCTACCATTTATTCTTCGATTCCAAATATGCCAGCATCTGCAGTGAATTCAGCATGTGTGCTCTGTGTGAGTAAATTCTGTAGGAAATATTGGAAATGGGAGATAAGAGAGCTATTGGACACAAGCTGTTGGTATGCAGGAACATTAGAGATTGTACAACCCAAGAGAAATATCAGCATGTAAAATGCAGGTGACGGCAAGTTTGCAGAAAGCATTGCCTCCTCGTCTCAGCAGACACTCAGGTGAAGGCAACTAGTATTACTCATTTTCTAGAAAGAGAAAAGCGAGAATGAGAGGTTACTATGGGTTACCTAAGTAATAGATTGAGCATTTATCAAACATCAGATATTTTGAACATGCGGCCTCATTTTTTTCTTCTTCCCCTTTTCACATCTGTCTCTCTCCCTTTTTGTTTGGTATCATAAGTCTGTGAACTCACTCTCCTATTTTTTCTAATTAGTTACAAATGCAAGATTTATGTAACCACACTTTATGTTTCCATGCTGCCAGAGAGGGAATATAATTAACCGATGGGAGCCATTTACTGGAGATTAATGAAGGAAATAAGAGGCGAGCTGTAAGAAAATCTTTACCTTTCAGGGCTTTAGTTGGAGATTGTGAAGAGGAAGGAAAAACAGAGAATGTTGTTGAGAAAGGCTTGCTCGATATACTCTTACTTTGTAGGATGACATATACAGTATGGATGAGTATTGATTAGTATGCATAAGGATTTCATATCAAACTTTCTTAGCATCTGATGTTAATCTTAATTGCAATGTAGGATCAGAAGGTTATTCAATTAAACAGTGACATTTGACTCTTTAAATTGTCTTATCACCAAAGCAATTCCATTTGATGTGTCATTGCAGGGGCGAGTATCTCCCCAGACTTCGAATGATTTTTCTCTCTCGCCTCCTTTTCTGTAAGTAGAATGTAGAGCAGAAATCAGGCCAAGGAGAAAGAAGATAAGAGATCATACAGGAAGGTTTGAGAAAGATTAGGGAAAGGACAGACGTATAGACAAAAGAGAGGAATCTGGGATTAGGGGGACTGGGAGAGCAAGATAAAATGAACATTAATCTGAAATTAATTTAACGGTGTGATTTGTGAAAATGCGCTGATAAACTGCTGCCTCTGGTAAAATGCACTCCTGCTATTGTGTGAAAGTTGGATTACAGCATCACAGGGAATGGATGCCTGCAGTGAGATTATCTGACTCCAATCCTGAGAGGTGGAGGACAGGAGCTCACTAATCACTGAAAATTAAAAGATACTTCAGGCACCATTTGGGGTTCCTCAGATCATCACACTGGCAGAAGCCTCTGGAGAACATCTAAGCATGCTTTTGAAGGTACCTCTAATACCCATTCCTTTTGGACAGAACTTCAAATATGTATTTCAAGTGCCTCGAGTTTTTTTTAGAGTTCTTGCAGGAACTTCCATTTTAGGGGATCTCCAGAGGTTTCTACCAGTGCGGCAATCCAAGGAACCCCAAATGGTGTATCAAGGATTTCTGTTCACATCTTTAAAACTTTCTTAAGAAATTAGCTTCTTTTGTCTTCTAGGTTGTTTGACACATTTAAGTAATGTTTTGCCTGTAAGCAAAATGATCATTAATGCTGGTATACAGTGAGATCTCTAATGAACATGCTCAGAATGTCTGAGATCAATAGTGGAAAGGCGTCTGTATATATTTAATAGTTTTATTGGCATAACAATTTGAGTCAAAAAATCATCATGTAAAACCTAATGATCACGTTCTCCAGCATGATCCAAAGAAAGAGAATATTGAGCCTCAACATCAACGAGACCGATTGCCCGTCTGTAGATCGATGTCACAGACTTACTACTTTGATGAGTTTTACATAATTTAGTTATTTTAAAATTTCTAAAACTTTGTTTATTATTAGGTTAAAATAGGAAGAAATTACAGGTTTTCAAAATATAGGTTTTCAATTTTCAGCTGTATGCTATCTTCACTGTTACTACATCAATAAAATCTATGAATATAGAAAGGCCCATACAGTACATCATGGCATTCTCATACCATGCCGCAAGAGGACAGCATTTCCATACTTCCTTGCAGGAAATTCCCAAACGGACACGTTCTACAGCGTAGCCCATAAATCGGAGTGACAACCAATTACACAGTCTTCTGCCTATTAAATCCACTACAGCCATATTTAGGGCAAGAACCTCCGTGGTAGACAACATACAAAGAAAATATAGCCCGCCTGTCTTGACGCATTAAATATACTAATAAACTCCAGAGTGGTGGATAAATTTATCCTGCGCATGTGCCGCAGCTGACAGCAGCGGGGCGCTCTCAGGCTGAACTGGGGCAGCTTGACGGGGAATCTCTTTATACGCGCGTGGAGGATATCTTGGGCACGTATGACGCGGTGGAATTTAATTTGCATCGCTAAAAAAACCTCTTGAAAACATGTCACTGTCAGTTAAATATCTCAGCGACGAGATATAATTAGGAATGAGAAAACTGCAAGTGGGAGCTGATATTTGATTTTTTTCTTTTTTAATTCTAAATGTTCAAATGGGCTAGCCATTCATTTAATATGAAATGATTGTATAATAAGTATAAAAATATATGTTTTATTATATTTTACAAAAGAAAACGTCAAAGAATAACAGCAGGCTTTATAATAGAGATATGTTTAAAATGCTTAAATTGAAACACTAGTTCAGTTTCACACAGTATTTACTATCAAATTAAAACTGAAAACAGAAATTTGGTGTGTTTAACAGCTGTCAGCAGTTGGCTATCGGCCTTTCCAATCAATTATTTTAAAAAAATAATGTTGACTCAGAATGATTCACACATGAATCGGTTTGGAGTGATTTGACTGATTCATTGAAAAGAACTGATTTAAATTAACAATTCTGAGCATCACTAGCTGTGATTCAGAATCAGTTTATTATTTTAGTTATACCAATTATTGTCCAACACCAACTGTATTGAAATATATATATATATATTCTTTTCACTTGTATATTTCAGATTTTTACAGTGAATCAAGTAAATTAGCATTGAGATGACTAAAACAAAAAGTGTTGATTTGTCTGAATAGCCTACATCTTAAATCATGGTCTTCAGAGAATTCATCCGTCTAAATAAGCATGAATAACTAACAGCTGGAGATTGAAAGACCAAAACGGTCCCAAAGTTTTTTTTCACTCCTGGGAATGAGTTGTCAAAAGTCAGAAATGACGGATGGGAATATAAACAGTTACAAGCTCTAATGACATGAGAGAAGTGCCAGCAGCACACAACTGCTCCATACATGCAATCCAAACATCATTAGATTCAAATGGCAAGCTGTGGCTTTAAGACATTTCGTGATAACAAGAAACTGTGATCTGACACCATAAGCGGCTGCACTCTCAATTCTATCTGTTAGATAATCGCTGGGAGCAGGAGTGAATGCCAGCAGTGGGTGTAAGGCAATTTTAAATGTCCCTTTAGTTATGACATTTTCTAGGTAATAATATGCTCTGAACTATAACTAATGGTGAAGTCAAGGTGATAATTAAAGAGGCTTGTTTTAACTATTGGCCACTGAAGCATTTCCTAGTTCATTCCTGGCTCACCTCCGTATCCTAATTAGTCAAATTAATTAATAAATGGGCCTGTTTCTCCTAACAAGACTATTAGCAGCCCTGTATGAGTGTAGTTAATAAGAACAGATTGCGCCAGTATTTTGACCTAAAGGGGCTTATGTAATTTGTGAATTTCTAAGTTTCTAAGAGTTTATACACACTTGTGTGTCTTTTTGCGCTCAGTAGACTTCTGACAGTAATGAGCAATTAAGGTACGAGAAAATAAACAAAGACTTTTTCCACATAGTGTTTTTTTTTTTTTTTTTTTGTATAATCCTTGACTGAATTTAACTGCATCGCTTCTCTCTACATCTGCAACTTTAAATGCCTTTTGCAGAATCTGCAGCGTTTATGATTTTTCAGTGAAAATAAGAGGGATCGTATTCTTATTTAGTTCAGCCAGGATGCATTTATATGATGAAAGCTATTTATTTGTATTCTACAAGTCAAAATTTTCTGAAATGATCCTGTTCAAAGTTCTTGGTTACTGTCTTGTCTCCTCGAGCATCGATGACTGTTTGTAGTCTTTGGTAGTTTCATGAGTCACTGGTTTGTCCTGAGCAGTAAAGCTCTTGACACATCCTCCAGGACCTGTCAGTTCTTTGGAATGTACTAAAATATCTTAAATCCAGGCTAAATTATAATAATAAAAAGTTATTATTTTAAGATGTGCTCCATTTAAAACTTTGGGTCAGTAAGATTGCTTTTAAGGTTGAAAGAAGTCTCTTATGCTGTCCAAGACTGTTTATTTAATCAAAATACAGGAAAAACAGCAATATTGTGAAATATAATTACATTTTTAAAATCAAATGCAATTTATTCTGGTGATGATGGCAAGGCTGAATTTTCAGCAGCCATTACTCCAGTTACTCCACTGCTTCAGTGCAACATACATTTTAGAAACCATTCTATGTGCTGATTTGGTGCTCAAGAAATATTTACTACTATTGTTAATGATGAAAACAGTTGTGTGGCTTAATCATTTTGTGGAAGCCATTTTTTCTGGATTCTTTGATAAATATAAAGTTCAAAAGAATAGCATTTATTTGCATCCTCATTGAATAACCATTTACCATTTACTGTAAAAGTACCATTTATTATTTCTTAGTAAATCTTGGGAAAATGTATTCGATTAAAAGTGATCAATTATTATTACTGAACACAACTCTCGATATCATGCAACATGTCAGAAGTCCTCAAAAACTTGAGTTCCAGTGATTTTTGTCACAGATGTGGCAGAGCTGGACAGCTCGAGGCCACACACACACACACTGAACATCAACGCACAGCACAGCACTGCCCCGAACTGGGTCACAGCCACAAAACAGTCCTAAAAACATCCAGTGCATCACAAAAACACTTTTAATCATTTCCATGCACTAGCCTATATTTACATGCATACAGCTCATTAAAAAATATATTTCTGTAAGTAAACTTGTGAATGATTGTAGGCTGGTTTGCTGTCAGTTTAATTGAACTGTAAACCTTTAAACTGTAAACTTTCCTCACTTTTAAAATTGAGCATCCGTGGTTGTACATGGATTGGTGTCTTTCAGTCTTTAAGTGTATATACAGTATATATATATATATATATATAGCATCATAAGTGCTCATTATGCTCATAATTAACTCCCCTTGGGATTTCGAGACTGCCTTTGCTCTCATGGACCGAAGAAAAGGAAGATAATGCTAGTTTTAGATTTTTAAAGAAATGACTAGGCACTATATTGTGTGTGTTTGTGTGAAAAAAAAATATTTCTGTATATGCTTTATCAATTAATAAATGTAATTTTCTATGTGTAGCTGCAGGAGTAGTGCTCAGTAATGTTTGTATAATTTATTTTTCTATTATATTTTATGATTTTCAGGCCAGAAATGACACACTTCACTTGTAATGTATATATTTTACAAAAATCTCTATTTCTTTCATTCTCCATAAAATTGTTTTCTCCCTGTTGCTCTTGTTCTGTCTCCATCCATCCTCCTCTGTACGAGCTGCCTGTATCCCGACAAGTTATCCATATATATGCATAAATGTATTCAAATCATCTGTGCATGTCCCTATAATCTGTCCTGATTTACATAATCTTCACATGGGTACTTATGCATTTCCCGCTCTCTGTTCTCACTGACTGGACTGTGAGCTTCTCCCTCTTGCATCCTTGCCTTACCCTGTCTTGTTCCATCAAACTCTAACTCTCTCTCACTTTCTGTTGATTTCATGTTTTAACTCGCCCCTACTTCCCGCCTCTCTCAGATGAAACCGCTTTGAAGTCACGGTTGTCACAGCAACGACATGATAGTGAGGGTTGGTTGTGGGCCATTTCTCTGTGGAACGCTGGGGATTCTCTGATCGGCCCAAGTCTTTAAATCAAACTCCAAAATTAGCCTTTTTCTTGGTAAGTGAATACAGTAATGGTTCAAGCACAATGGTAAATGTTCACCACACAGTAGTGCTATTTTTCTTCCCCAATACGTTTGAAGACATGTCTGTAATCATTGCGTGCAGTGAAAGCCATTTCAAATGTCACTCCATCTGTGATATTCGAGAATGCGATCATTTGTAGAAGGAGGTTCGAATGCAGATTTTAGGCCGTCCTTGAATGGAGATATCAGGTCAGTCAACAGCACTGTGTGTTATTTTTATCCCACATGTATTGGGTTTCCCCACCAGGGGTCTAAAAATAGACAAAAAAAAAAGGAAGAAGGGAGAGGCAGTTTAAGTGAGGAGTGGGAGGGAGGAAGAGAAGAGAGAAGAAGAATGAGCGAGTGAAAGACTAGCCTCCTGGAGTGGATCGATCACGAAGACCCTCAGAGGGGCTCAATCTTGAGACCACCATAAAGTGAATTCTTTATTACTTTTCTCCAGTGGCAAAGCCTTTTCAGTGAATGTGTGCAAATTGAAGCTTGAATTCGGTGCAAGCTCTAGAAATCAGATGAAGCCTATATTAAAGAGGATATCACCAGATTGTTTGACAGATTCAAGTGTTTACATAAAGCTTTTTTTTATTTTATTTTTTTATAAAATATTAGAACTATATATCCAAAAGCCTTGTCTGCTTCAGTTGACATGAAAATTGTGAACCTATTTGACAGTTTGCAAAATGTTTGCTTGACTGACAGGTGATCTGACCAATCATAACACCAAATCCACCATCTTGCCCAAGAAACAAATGAAACGATTTAGAGTAGATTAACTTCGGTGGACTTAAAATTGTGTACACTGATGTCTTTTCGCAGTTTAAATAAAATACATTCTGAGGTTCATTCATGTTTACTTTGTGCTTTAAGTAAATATGAAGAGACAATCAGTTTACGTGTGCCACGACACATTAAAGAGCAACGAAACAGTACCTATTTATTGTTTGAATTTCTTAAAAGAGACAACATTTTAAAACTGAGACCTTGTTTCATACCAGAAGTAAACTGTTCTTTCTTGTCTGTCAGTGTGTTGTCAGTTTCCTCCTTGCTTTGTGTGAGAACATGTGTATTGTGAGAGCGGCATGGCTTGTTGGACATAGCAACAGTAACTAAGGAGGGCAGGTTTTTTCGAGGGGTCAATTGTGCATTTAAATAAACCTATTAAAGTTCATCTAGAAGATAAAAATTCGGTCATAATTTACTCACTGTTTGACTTGACTGTCCATACAATTAAAGTCAATAGAGTCAAATTTTGTTTGGGCAAATTCTTCAATATACTTTTGTGTTCTGCTGAAAAAAGTAAATAATACTGGTTTATGAGGATGATTGAAAGGGTGAAATTTTCTCTACAAATTAAAACAATTTTTAACATCATTAAATCAACCTAAATCCATTAGGTTCGGTTACAAAAAGGGTTCCTGTTATTCTCTACTGCTTGATGCATTTCTTCCCTAGACTGTTCTCTTATCTTCTTTTTTCCTTTCTTTTTTTATCACCGTCATTCAGTTAGAATGATTAACAAAACATAAAAGATGAATTATTAACTCTGAATCTATCTCTCAGCTCTATTATTGATCCTGACTGAATTTGAAATGTCTTCAACTAAGACACAAAAAGTACCTGAGGAGAATAATATGGTTGGGTGATTGTGTTTGTACAGTACACTGTCAGAAAAAAATGTGCAAAAAGTGTACCTTTAGGGGTTCAATAGCTTGTCACTGGTGCAGAACTCTCACACATAGACATACACACATAAAAAGGGACACTTTGTATCTCTATGTACCTCCATAGAGGTAGAAAGAAGTACTATGTACCTCCATAGAGTGCATATTAGTATACCATATAGTGGTGCAAATTAGTGCTGTAAGAGTAGTAATTATGGACACTTTAGGAGTTAAGAAGGTACAAAGGTGCCCCAGTGACCAGATGTTGTACCCCTTAAAGTTTTTTTGCATGGTTATTTCCCCCTCAGAGAGTGTTTGTTGCTTATGCATTATGTTGTGGTTTTTATTATATATTTTTTTTTTTACCTTACTCCTCATTCAAACAAAAATGCACATGCAACACAACCATCAGAGCTTATCTGCTGCATGGGCTGGTTGGAAGTATAAAAACCCAAGGCTGTGCAGTGCTGCACCTTGAACCACACACACACACACACTCTTTTTCTTTAGCACATAATGGTTTATCACATACAGACACTCAGAGGCTGCATACAACAAACACACGGCAGTGTTGTAAACATCTGCTTATGTGCTGCAGTCTAGTGTTATCTCTACGTTTCCCTCAGCAGAGTTTGCTTTCTTTTACTGCAGTACAGTGGGCATCTGTGGACATAAACATCTGTTATTCACCATACTTTCAGATGAATTTGACATGGGAGTTTGTAATTGTTCCTTTTGAGAGAACATTTATTCTTTTTTCACCACATAGATTTTTTTGTTTCATATCACTTTAAAATAATAACTGAATATTGTTATGCACTGTAGAAAATGTTGGTAAAAAGTTGCCTTGTAAATAATCTTACCATATACTGTAAATATATAAAATTAATATTAAATTAAGTTTTTTACAAAAATACATGTTGTCTTTTAAAATATTTAATATTTTAAACCGTAAATAAACATTTACAGTAAAATATGTTGTTAAAATGTTTTTAGAAGTGAAAAAAGTGTACATTGTGTTGCAATAAGACAGATTCCCTCTGCAAATAATTTTTAATTTAGTTTATATTTAAATGTTTTTAATTATTTTTGTTATCAGTTATGTATATTAGGCTCTTTTGTGTTGCAGTTTATGTTGTTTATTTAATGAATGTTGCATTATTTTAGTGTAAAATAATGTTTAGTGTAAAAGGGTTCCTTACCATAAAATATATATTTTTCAACAAATACAATTTTATTGTGAATGTATGATTTCAATATATTTTCGATGATATATATTTTTAAGACCATGCATATACTTTTACAGTGAAAAAAAAAAAAAAAAATATATATATATATATATATATATATATATATTATATTTATTTATTTTTAATTTATATATATATATATATATATATATATATATTTCTTTTTTTTTGAGAAATTGTAAATAAGTATGTTATCCTGGACCACAAAACCAGTCATAAGTAGCACAGGTATCTTTGTAGCAATAGCCAACAATACATTATATGGGTCAAAATTACACATTTTTCTTTTATGCCAAAAATCATTGGTTCATTAAGTAATCATCAGGTTCCATTTAGATATGTTGTACATTTCCTACCATAAATCTATCTAAATGTAATTTTTGATTAGTAATATGCTTTGTTAAGAACTTTATTTGGACAACTTTAAAGGCTTTTTTTTTTTTTCGCCCTCAGATTGCAGATTTTCAAATATTTTGTATCACAGTATTGTATTTTCTATTGTCCTATCCTAACAAACATACATCAATGGCAAGCTTATGTATAAATCTCAATTTCAGTGTGTATATACATGTAGTTATTACAGGTGTCCAGTCACTTTATGTTCCAATCAATCAATCACATCTACTGTAACACAAGGAAGTATGCATAAGTAAGCACTTATGCATTTTAGTTTTTGTCGTTTAGGGAACAATCTGCTAATGAAATGTTAAATTCTCCGTATCTGACTCACATGCCTTCACCGACAAATGCAGACCTAAAACTAACCGTGACCTTATTGAGCCTCATCAGCGTCAAACTACAAGAGTGAAAGTCTCTCTTCTGTCATCCCATCCCCATTCAGCCAAATCACCGCAGTGCTGAAAGAGTGAGAGCGCGCGAGAGAGGAAGAGAACACGCGTGTGTGGAGTGTGTGTTAGTGTGTGAAAGAGCGAGTGAGGTAGAGAGAGAGGAAAACTGCGAAATCTGTCAAGGTTTTCCAGGCGTTCGCTCATTCCTCTCGACGCCTGTGCCGCGCTGACAAGGGGTCGCGTGCTGGACGGTAAGTGCTCGCGCTCTTCGTTCTTCATACACGTTACCGTCGCCTTATGAGTGGCGCGTGATTAGACAGCGTGGTTTGAAGTCGAGAGATCGATTCGTTCCGGTGCTTTCGAGCCAAGTATGACAGAATCAGTCAGTTCATATATATAGTCCTTGCATTTGAGTATATCGACTGCGGACCACGTCATATAGCTAGTGAAATGCTCATTTAATGTTGATGTATTTATTTTAAATGATCTTAGATGTGAGTTTTGTATGGTTTATTTTTTAGACTCCTAGTCAGGTAAGAGTATAGGCTCGTGTCGTGGCGGGACTGGTACTGTATGTGTCATGGATGATGTACATTTCTCTAGTGCTGACTTTGGGAACGCCACGAGGAAAGACTGTACTGCGGTTGTGGGGATTGAGAAGGGGCAGTCACGCTGTTTGTGTGTGCGTGTGTGTGTGGGTCAGGATTTGTCTTCATTGTGAGGACCAAATGTCCCTATAACAAGGATAATAAAACCTGAAATCAGCTACATAGGGAGGACCAGCTTACATACTGTATAAGTAGGCTAAATACGGTCCTAATGGTTTGTAGATAAGCAGAAATGTTTCTGTAAGGGTTGTGTTTAGGGGCAAGGGATGGGAAATAGCATTAGCTGAGTATATAAACCAATAAGAAAGTCCTCAAAATGATAGAGAGAAAAAAAATCTCTATAGGGACCAAAAGGATGCAAGGATAGTACAATCTGATATCACTTTTTGGGGTCCATCCAGCTGTACTTATGAGGAAAATGTCTTAATATGCTATATAATATATATATATATATATATATAAAACTGCAGAGGACGGGAAATGTCATTACATCGATATATAAACAATAAAGGTTCTTTTTTGGAATCAATGGAAGAATCGTGAAGAATTTTTTACATTCATGGAAACTTTTGATTCCACAAAAGATTCTTTATAGTGGAAAAAGGCTCTTTAGATATGTAAAATATTCTCCAAACTACGGGGAAAAAAAATTGTTCTTTTAAGAACTGATGACTGAAAGATTCTTTGAGGAACTAAAATGGCTCTATGACATTGTTGAAAGAGCCCCCCTTTTGAAACCTTTATTTTTAAGAGTGTAAGGAAAGTCTCCTTTATGATAGTGGTTGTGTGTGTGTGTGTGTGTGTGTGTGTGTGTGTGTGTGTGTGTGTGTGTGTGTGTGTGTGTGTGTGTGTGTGTGTGTGTGTGTGTGTGAGTGTGTGTGTGTGAGAGAGAGAGAGAGAGTGCAAGAGAGAGCGGATGAGTGATGTGTAGAATGGCCGAATTGTTTTATATATTTATATACTGTTGATTCTGCCTTGAGTTACGTATGATTGCTTTCTGGTTTCTTGTGGCTCAGCTGAAATAAAGATATCAGTTGAGCTTTGTGAATGGAGCTTTCTATCTCTGTGAAGTGAGCTGAAGTCATGAATGTGCACATGTGAATGCATGTGCGTGTGTCATTGAGAGCTCGCACATGCGTGCAGGCCTGCATGCATGTCTGTCCTCTGAGATATTTTGGGCCAAGGTCTTTCCCCAGACCCTGTTCTTTCTTTCCTCTCATTCCTTTCGCTCTACTTGAATACCATCTTTTTACAAAGCACACATCTCTCTGTTTTCTCTACTCATTTTCCTCCTACACTCTTCCCACTTGCCAGTTGGCCTAACCAGCTGACAGGGGAACATATTGCCATCTCAACAGAAAACTACACTCCCCTTGAGCTCTTGCTCCCCAGTCGAGTGGACACACCATCTGTGGAACCCCAGTACACCACGAGGGCTGTCTTTCAAAATGTGGTCATGTCTGGCATATATTGAATGCCCTCTGATGTAAGACCTATATTGCCCAAATTCCCTGGAAGGCTTAAAGGACGACTGGATATTGTTCTGTTGTGCTGTATGTCTAATAGGGGCTGATGTTTTAGACTGGTTGAGATATGTTATAGTGTTTTTAATGGTCACAGCAGTGAGGGTTTTATTGAGTTTTACTGGACTGCCAGATTGTCAGCCCAGTGTAGATTACAGCACAGTACAGTTACTTTACTTTCCTCTTGGATGCTTCCCATGTTCTTTTAGGGTGGGCATAAAAGTTTTTGATTACTCCTAGAATTCACATTCCTTTTCATTTCAGTTCATTAAAAAAGCTTTTCTCTACAGTGGATTGACTACTTTTACTAGAGTGCTTTTTTGTTACACATATGTGTTTTGGACAAAAATAAACCATTTCATACTTTTTTTTATTTTCACAAATTGCAAAACCTTCTTGATCAAGATTACAGAGCTTTGGTGAGTGAACACAGGTCTATGTGACGCCTGACTTCAGCACCACTGTGATGGACAGCTCCCAATTGCCTCACTGTTTTCTCTCCCACCCTGTAGCCTTGATTCGCTCTCTTTTCTCTTTTTCTCTTTCATTGAGTGCCTTTCTACTCACTTTGCACTTCACGGCTTTAAAAACGGGTTACATCTGGTACCTGCACATTTACATTTCAATAGCCATATCGCATGACAAGCTGTTACTGCAGTATGCACATATTGACCACCATGATTTATTCATGTATTTTTTTTTTTTTAATCTGTTTAGTATGACCGTATGCTACTGGTACACTATTTGCACACTTAAACAGAGGTGCAAATGTTATCATTTTGCGCATACTTAGCATTAGGGATTTATAACAATTACCTACCTCTGTTTTGACTATATACATTTAATTTATTATTTATAATTCTATATAAATATTTAAATTAATATGTCTAATTATTTACATTCTATTTTTAATTTTCTAAATTTTGTACAACTTTAACTCTAATAAATCAATTAAAATCATAAATTTTTAAATATATATAATTTATATATCTATATTTGTTAAGATTATTTAAATTGTATTATTTAAATATAATTATGAAATTTATTAAATTCAATTACATTTACTTATTTTAAATATTTAAAATATTTCAATATTTTCTTATGGACAATGAATCATATCCAAAAAAAAAAAAAAAAAAAAAAGAAAGGGCAATCAAACAATGATTTGAAAACCAATCACCCAGCATACTCCAGACAGATGCACACATTGCTCACATTTTCTTCATAAAATGTACTACTATTTCAATGCTGGTACCCAAAGTGCTAATGCTTTCTTCAGAGGAACTTCATTATTCACCATATTATCTTTCCCGAAGCCATTTTTCCTCACCTTTAACTTTCTTCAAAGCACCCCTTTCTCCTCAGCTCTGCTCTGTCAATGCTCTGTGGATTATCTTAACCCGCACACATAAACCACCATTCACTTTGAATCCTTCATTCATTTCAAGCACACCCTGGGGCTCCCGACACTAACTGGAGAGGATTTCACCAATAATAACCCATTATTGTGTTCTTCTCTCCCTGCCAAAAACCAAGCCCCCTAAAAAATGTTAATTTTCCGGGCTTCTAATCCACCAACTATATGGTGCCATTCAGTGAATTAAGGGAATTGTGGGTCTTCTGGAGGCATGCCAGTCAAATCCTCACTCGTGTTTTAGAGCACGAGAGCAAAACGTGTAGCAATCCAGGAGGTATTACACTGCAAAAGCTTTCTGATACACTTCACATTCTCTACATTTCTCGATGATTATTTTTTCTGATTGTTTCTTTCGGTGTTAACCTTCAAGCTTGGATGTATTGATCAGTTCAACACATATACATTAGTGCAAAAGGCATCTGTGATGCATACAACCCTGGGTTCACCCTTGCCCTTTAACCTTAAAGGATGAATTTAGCTAGTGATCCACAGCTATTTATCAGAATGCAGCCTTTTTAGGGACTAGTTGATTAATGGCCAACGTTGGCACAGTGGGTAGTGCACATGCTTACATGGGGTGCAGAATCCAGCTTGTATCCCAATCCCATTCTCAATGTACTTTCCTGTCTATTCAGTCCTGTTCATTAGTGGCAAAGCCATCAAATAAAATAACTAATGATTTATAGTGTCTTTAAGCCCTCATGTAATTTTGAAGATATGTCTCACTGCACGCTTGCCCCTAATCATTTTAGTCATACACTATTTAAAGGAGACTTGTTGTCCTTCATCTGTTTGTTCTGTTGATGACTCACACACTAGTTCAGTAGTTGATGGAGAGGAATTTTTCTTCAAGCCCTTCAGGCACAGCTAATATAATCACTCCTGGCTTATAGTTGTCATTGGCAAATGGTTGCAACATCATGGGTACTTTTTTCAGAAATATAAGTTGTTAAACAATTGCTGAATAAAACTAAATAGAATTCTTTCTATTCATTTCTTATAGTTGCAAATATTTCTTTTTATAAACATAAGTTGTTTGACTCTAGGTAAGAAGCAACATTATTAAAAACAAATAGCAGTTCATTTATCTGCTCAGTTTCTCAGTTGAAACACAAAGCTCATCAGTTTTGTTTCTTAGGGAACACACTTAGAGATGGAGTACAATTGCCTATGTCATTTTATGTGCTATTTTTTCATGTTTATCTGTTTATTTGTTTGTTTGTTTATTTATGTATTGAAACCTACATATTTCACCAAGGGCATACACAATCATTTAAATGTTTGGGGTTGGTAAGATTTTTTTGTTATTATTATTATTATTTTTAATGAAAGAATCTATCACCAAGGCTGAATTTATTTAATCAAAACATTTGTAATTTATTGCTGTGATGCAAAGCTGAATTTTCAGCAGTCATTAATAAATCTTCAGTGCCACATGATCCTTCAGAAATCATTCTAATATGTTGATTTGTTATTAAAGAAACATTTCTTATTATTATCAGAGTTTTATTTATATTATTATTAGAGTTATATGGTACTTTTGTTGAAACCAAGATACATGTATTTTCAGGATTTTTAATATGTATAACATAATTTTTTTGTGACATTCTAAATGTATTTAAAGCCACTTTTTATAAATCTTACTGACTCTAAAATTGGAATATTAGTGCATCTAGAAAACAGTCCAGAACACCCTTGCAAGCACATAGCAGTTCCCTGGCAACCATCCACAATATATGAAATTATATTTTATTTATTTATGCATGTTCTTCTCTCCCGTCTTTCTAGATGAGTTCATTTAGCACCAGAGCACTGACGCTACTGTCATCTGTGTTTGGGGCATGCGGGTTACTCCTGGTGGGTGTGGCTGTGTCGACGGACTACTGGCTGCTAATGGAAGAAGGCATTGTCCTCCAGCAGAATCAGACCACAGAGGTGAAGATGGCTCTACATTCTGGACTCTGGAGGGTCTGTTTTGTGGCTGGTAGGTCCCATTACTAGTGCTACATCGTCTTCTATTGCTGATCAGTTTGTTGCTGAGACAGATGCCTGATTAAAAAAATCAAATGCCAGTTGATTTTGGCGTCACGCTGTTATGCATCGCTTTGTCTTGACTTTAACTCCGGCATCAGGTGCTACACGCAGATCCACCATTGAATCCCTGTGCATCAGTGTATCATTAGAAGACAGCGTCTTGGTTTAGTCATGGTTTATTTGCGGGGTGTCCTGCTGTGCTATGCAAGCTGGTCTTCTTTGTCCCTGCACTGCACTGGTGTGGCATCCTATTGCATCACCCTCCTAAATCGTGCCAGACATTGAAACAGGAACTAGTGAGGCTGTGTGGGCAAACCACTGTGAGATGGCAAGTCAGTAACCACATCAAATTCATAGGCTAAGAAAAGATGCACTGAAACAAGCCTTTTTTCGGTTTTGCTTATTGAAAATTGCATTTTTATGTTGCTTTGCATTGCATACTGGTTTGTTTATATGACACTGACAGGAAGTGCTGAGGTGGACTGAAATGATGCCACACCAGTTGGCTACGAATGGCTGACTAAGAGAAGTGTGAAGATGATGTCACCTTGTTTCTAGCTTAACCAGTCCTGGTATTTAGTTTGGCTATTTGTGGGAGTTTGACAAATCACTACAGCAAGACTCTTCACCAATTAGGTGTGTTGTATGCATAATTTGCAGACTTTTCATGCGCTCCGGAGAGCATATGATTTATGTGTGCTCAAACAGGATCTAGTTTTTTGTATGTGTTTGCCAAAAGGGAGGTCTAATGTGCCCTGCTTTCATGCACGATATGCAGAAGAGTCATGAACATTCAGATTTTTTATCTTAACAGTATCTTTGAAAATTATATTGAATAAAGTTAAAATTATTAAAATCACTGTAGGTTCAAATATTTTGTCTAAAACAATGGTTTTCAAAAGGGGAAGGAAGGGGGTGCTAGGACAGATACGTTTTTCAGAGATTTTTTTTTTTACAAACATTTATTTTATGTCAAATTTTAATATTTAAATAAATATGTTTAACATAATTATTCATTTATATTCGTATTTGATATTTGATTATTTTGTATTCTCCCTACTAGAGATGTATCAAAAGTCACGAACCTTCTGACAGTTTTTAGCAATAAGACGAAACTCATCTCCATATAGTTTTGTGAATTGTTTTTTTTGTTTTGTCAGATATACAAAGCCCTTAAAGGGACAGGATTGGAAAAAAAAAATGTGAGATGGAAAGAAAAATAATTTTTCAATGTTTTTGCATTCTCTCACAAAAGTATTGCATCCCACCAAAAAACAAAAAACAAATGTTGCATTCTTTTGCAAAATATTAGCGTTCTTTCATAAAAAATATTCTTCCCTCAAGATAATTTGCGTTCACTTGTAAAAGTAATTAAAAAAAAAAAAATTCTTCTCACCTCATATTATTTTCATCACTGGTGAAAAGTTTCTTGCAGAATTTCAAAAGCAAAAAGTATGTGTGAAAACTAATGTTAAATACTAAATTTTGCAAAGTGTTGGAAAGAAGAATATTCAGTCATTGAATTATATTGTGTAATTGCATATATGCAAAAAACAAGCAATATATATATCACGCTTAGACTAAGTCAGGACAACCACTGGTGCAAAAAAAAAAAAAATCCATGATGCATCTGACTAAGTGCAGTGTATACGTGTAGTGCATGTGAGTTTTCTCACCTCTCTTCTCAGTGTTTGAACCAAAATCATTGCTGTGTTTCTCTCTGTTTGTCTCCGTCTCCCCTACTGTCATTGTCAATCTCTGTCCTACTCTGCCTCTACACTCTTTCTGTCTCTCTTTGTGTCCCTGTCTCTCTTTCTCTGTCTCTCTTTGTTCCCTTGTCTGTCTCTCTCTCTGTCTCTCCTTCTATCTCAGGGCCAGAGAAGGGGAGATGTGTGGCATCTGAATACTTCACCGAGCCAGAAATAGAGATCACTACTGAGAACACGGCCAATATACTGAGTAAGAAAAATGAATGCACTTTATTGTATATGAATACAAATGGAAAAGTAAATATTATATTATATTATATTATATTATATTATATTATATTATATTATATTATATTATATTATATTATATTATATTATATTATATTATATTATTAAATATATAAATATCTATTATTTCTTTTCATGTGCTCCAAGCTTATTTTAGGTGCTTGGACTGCTGATGTGCTTTTAATATATATATATATATATATATATATATATATATATATATATATATATATATATATATATATATATATATATATATACATACACATTTTTATATTTAAATAATTTAAACAGTCATTTGTTGTCTTTAATCTTTTGATGTGGAAATAATTTGTATATGTACAATTTAAAGATTTTCAATATAATGACACCATAAAAACTACATGCATAATAATTATACAAAAATATTATATTATATTATATAAATGTATAAATATATTACATAGAAATATATCACTATTTATCTAGGTGCTGTAACTGATAATCACTATTTTTCTGTCTCTATCAGAAATGGTGAGAACGGCCACCCCGTTTCCTATGGTCTCACTCGTCTTTGTCTTCACGGCCTTTGTCATAAGCAACATCGGCCACATCCGTCCCCAGCGCACCATCCTGGCCTTCATCTCTGGAATCTTCTTCATCTTATCAGGTGAGGTATATGGAAATATATAAGTTCTCATCATCATGTTTCTAATTTTTGCTGCCCATAGTTGTGTATCTGCGTACATACTCTAGATTAGATGCTGTTTGTTGATATCCAGTTTCAGTGATGAGCCTGGTAATTCTCCACAACTTTGTCCGAAATCAGGCTGAGAATCCCACTGAGAGGATTGCATATTTAATTAATGGTGTTCCCGATATCCATCTATGGTAATGTGTGGGACACAATATCCATTAAATGCTCCTTTTTTTATCACAAACAGTAATTAATAACAGCGGTCTCTCTGATCAAGTCAACAGAGCTCTGCATAACAGCTGTCATTTGCATTAGGCTAATAGAAACAGATTGTCAAGAATATCCAAGTGTGTTTAAATTTGACTTATTTGCATGCAAAGTATGTCTTAAAACAGATTTGGTGTGCATGAATGTTCTGAAAGAACTCTAGAAGCATTAAACTAAAAACATAACAGATGTATAGGGCTGGATTAATACCAAAATAATAATGCCGTTTAATTGCTAATTTTCTCAAGGTGTACCAGTACAAACTGAATTGCAGAGCTGTGAATTTCACAGTTCTCAGTGTGGCTTGAAGACTGCGATGTGGCAGAACTTTATTAGTTGATTGTATCAGTTTCCTGCTGACAGCTGTACAAATCAGCCTGCAGGAACAGATTTCCCATGAAGGTTTAGAAAGCTTGTGTTTGAACAGTTCTAGAATGCTGGAACACGACCGGTTTTAAACAGCACTGTAGAATATTTCATTCTGATTGCGGAATGCTGAGTTCATTCATATAGTTTTACGTAATTCTCACTCATCTGTGCAACTGTTCATTGTCCCATAGCTGTTTCGTGTCTCTTGTATCATTCCACAGTCTCCTCAAATAATGATATAATCTTCATACAGGATATAACAGTGGTGCGCAACATTTTCTCCCTATAGCCTATGATGTTTCCTTTGTATGTCTGCTGATTATAAGGTTTAAGTCAATCAGATGTTCGTAGAGTTCAATAATGTTCTTAATTCAAAACTTAATGGAAAAAAAGAAATATGAAAGTATATATATATATATATATATATACATATATATATATATATATATATATATATATACAGTACAGACCAAAAGTTTGGACACACCTTCTCATTCAAAGAGTTTTCTTTATTTTCATGACTATGGAAATTGTAGATTCACACTGAAGGCATCAAAACTATGAATTAACACATGTGGAATTATATATGGAATTATATACATAACAAAAAAGTGTGAAACAACTGAAAATATGTCATATTGTAGGTTCTTCAAAGTAGCCACCTTTTGCTTTGATTACTGCTTTGCACACTCTTGGCATTCTCTTGATGAGCTTCAAGAGGTAGTCACCTGAAATGGTCTTCCAACAGTCTTGAAGGAGTTCCCCGAGAGATGCTTAGCACTTGTTGGCCCTTTTGCCTTCAGTCTGCGGTCCAGCTCACCCCTAAACCATCTCGATTGGGTTCAGGTCCGGTGACTGTGGAGGCCAGGTCATCTGGCGCAGCACCCCATCACTCTTCTTCTTGGTCAAATAGCCCTTGATGCCTTCAGTGTGACTCTACAATTTCCATAGTCATGAAAATAAAGAAAACTCTTTGAATGAGAAGGTGTGTCCAAACTTTTGGTCTGTACTGTGTCTATATATATATATATATATATATATATACTTTTATCCAGCAACAATGCATTAAATTGGTCAAAAGTGACAGTAAAGACATTTATAATGTTACAAAAGAACGATACTGTATGTCAAATAAATGCTATTCTTTTTAATTTTAGTTCACAGTTTCCAAACACTGTTTTTAAAATTGATAATAATATTTACTGAGCACAAAATTAGCACATAAAAATGTGCTAATAATGTGCTAATAAGATCCAAAGGATCATGTGACACTGAAGACTGGAGTAATGGTTGCTGAAAATTTAGCTTCGCCAGTATAAGAATACACAACATTTAAAAATATATTAATAGAAAATAAATTAACTATATATGTATGTATATATATATATATATATATATATATATATATATATATATATATATATATATATATATATATATATATATATATATATATGTATATATGTATATATATATATATATATAATCTGAAAATTTTTACATTGTATTACTGCAGTATTAAACAAGATTTCTGCATTTGTGATCAAATAAATGCTACAGTAAGTGTGAATTATATAATTGATCATCAATCGCTTTTTTCTTCTTGCATGATGTGATCATTTCAACTCAATAACTTTGAGTTTAAATTGCTATATTCACAATACAGCATAGTCTCTTAACTTATTGCTTAATTGCAGCACTTGATTTGCACTTCTACGTGAGACTATTTACACTCCAATCAAAACAATCAACATTTGCTCATTAGAATACAGTAAATCATTAAGTGGCTGTTAAAATCTAATTTGTCTCGCCGTCCTCATTAAATGCCAGTTAATGAACAAAGAGGCAAAAGCAAGGAGTCAGCAGCAGTGGAGGAGTCAGGAATCAGCAAAGCCCCTCAATTGTTTGCACAGAGCCAGGTCAACATGTCCCATGCATCGCAGCCAATGCGGCTTTAATGCACGCAACTCCTGCAGTTTAATAATAATGAGTTCTGTAGTAAGACTGCAGATTCCTGTGGCACCCCTGGCAGCTGTCCAGCGCTGTGCCATGTAGCACTGCATCAGGTGCTAATGTTACATTTAGCTCAGCATTTTGTACTACAGAATTATTAATAAAGCACAAGACACCACAACAGCATTGTTGCAAAATGCTGAACATAGACATGCATAACCCTGCAAAAATTATTTATTTATTTATTTATTTTTATTTATTTAAATTAATATTTAACAAATTTGGAATTATTTGACAATGGATTAAAAAATAAATATGTAAAATAAACATTTATACTTTAGATGACAGTATTTTTCACAAATAAATAAATATTTGATAAAAACATTTAATAAAAAAGTAAGTAAACACTGTAACCAATAGAGCACTCAGTATTCTGGGAAGTTTGTGTAGATTGGGAATCATATTTTTCAAATAAAGCCAGGGTAAGCCTCATTTTACATACAGCACACAGTGAAAATGACATAAATATGACAGTGGGCAAATGCATAAAGCGCAGCATAATTTTAAATCACGAGTTTAAAGCATTCAATTAACACGAGCCGACCGTCACACAGAGAACACGCGATCATGCTGGATAAAAATGAACACTTCACAAGGTCTCGCAGCTGGATTCGACTACGTTTGCAAGGTTTGTGAAATTAAATGTTCATTAGCCATTCAAAGATTTGTTTAAATTAAATAAATGCATATTTGCTTAATGCTGATGGCAAACGAGAAAGTATTATAATGTTTGCCTTTCTATTACTAATAATATAAAATGGGATGGGATATGGTGTATTGACTTGTTCATGTGGGAGTTATGGCAAAAATATATATATTTTTTTAATATCATGATTTTATCATGATTCTTTGTCATTTGGCATTACAGCAGAACTAATTTCCCTATTATAAAGACAAAGCTTGTTACTTTCAGGTAACAAATATTTAAAAAGTATGGCAGATATTTAGGCCAACGTGGGAGAAGATCTTTGTCTTTATTTTATCTGTTATTAAAGAAATAAGAACAAAGATACACATTACAAATACACATAATACACATAATATACAAATAAAAATAAACTGTGTTTTATTTTCAGGTACAATAGTATTTGCAGGAGCAAATGTAATGAACAAATAAAAAAACACTATATACATTGATTCCTATTAAAGCAACTGTATTAAGTTTTTCAGTCAAGAGTATTGAGTATTGAACATTAAATAATAATTTTCCAAAAATTAAAATAGGTTGTGTTTTGCTTTTTATACCTTCATGTACCCACTCAAAAGTTGTTTTAAATCTTAATGAGTTTCCTTTTTCTGCTAAAAGGTGGAAAACCAAACAGTTGCTGGTCCATATGACTTCCATAGTATTTTTTTCCCCATACTATATAAGTCAATGTGGACCAGCAACGGTTTGGTTAACCAGATTCTTCAGCACAAGATCTTGTTCAGCACAAGAAATAAATGAATATAGGATTGGGACAACATGTGATTGAATAAACAATGACAGAAATTACATTTTAGGGTGAACTATTCCTTTAAGTAAAGTCGGGAGCATGTAGCCTACAGTCCCTTTAAGACCTGCATGCATCTAATATACAGACATGCATCTGTTTCTTGCAGTTGTTTACTTTTATTTTAGAAATAACCAACTCTACCGCTGAGTTAACAATGATGTTAATGTATGTCGCAGTATGTTAATTCCACGATGCCAGAACTGCAGCTGATAGAATGTGTGCTGTAGCAAAATACAACGATAATTCTTCAAAAGCAGATTGTGGAGACATTTTTATCATCCACGATCAAAAATCTTCATATCGCACACCCCTACCCTAGGCAGAAATTACAGTCCAAGAGGCAGACCTGACTGCAAGGACACTTTATCGTTGGACCTCAAAGGAGAATGGGCCCCTAACATGGTTGGCTAAATGTTAATGTTTTCTCCGGTTGAATTAATTAACCATTAAACGGCATTATTATTATTATTATTATTATTATTATTATTTCATGCATACCAGATCTGTTTTAAGACATACTTTGCATGCAAATTGGTCAAATTTAAACACACTTGGACATTCATTCTTCTTTCGGTTTAATTCTGTTTATTCCACTCCTACAACTCCTGCAATTAAACTCCACACAGCATCCTTTTTTTAATTGTCCTTTTAAAAATGATCTGTGGTGTCATATAGTAATGTGAGGTTTTTCAACTTTGAGGATGAACCTCTTGTCATCTATTTGTGGCCTCCTAGTAAGAATATAGTAATGTGATATACTGTACACCTTTGAAAAGTGCCGCGGCGCGTCTGGTGTGAACACAAGCATTGACTAGAGTAGCCGCGTCAGAGCCCTAAAGTATGGGAAGCCAAACACACCTAAAGTAGGATGAAACAGCGCGGTATTAAAGTGTTCGCACAGAAACATGGATGTTGAATCATTTAATTTGTCAAGTCAAGTCAAGTCAAGTCACCTTTATTTATATAGCACTTTAAACAAAATACATTGCGTCAAAGCAACTGAACAACATTCGTTAGGAAAACAGTGTCAATAATGCAAAATGACAGTTAAAGGCAGTTCATCCTTGAATTCAGTGATGTCATCTCTGTCCAGTGTCTGTGCATTTATTTGCAATCAAGTCGATATCGCTGTAGATATCGCTGTAGATGAAGTGACCCCGACTAAGCAAGCCAGAGGCGATGGCGGCAAGGAACATAAACTCCATCGGTGACAGAATTGAGAAAAAAACCTTGGGAGAAACCAGGCTCAGTTGTGGGGCCAGTTCTCCTCTGACCAGATGAAACCAGTAGTTCAATTCCAGGCTGCAGCAAAGTCAGATTGTGCAGAAGAATCATCTGTTTCCTGTGGTCTTGTCCTGGTGGTCCTCTGAGACAAGGTCTTTACAAGGGATCTGTATCTGGGGCTCTAGTTGTCCTGGTCTCCGCTGTCTTTCAGGGCAGTAGAGGTCCTTTCTAGGTGCTGATCCACCATCTGGTCTGGATACGTACTGGATCCGGGTGACTGCAGTGACCCTCTGATCTGGATACAGACTGGATCTGGTGGCTACGGTGACCTCGGAATAAGAGAGAAACAGACTAATATTAGCGTAGATGCCATTCTTCTAATGATGTTGCAAGTACATCGGGTGTTATGGGAAGTGTTTCCTGTTCCGGTTTACCTAATTAATGCAGCCTAAAAATCCTTTAACGGATTTGGATATTAAAAGCATATTAGTATGTTATGTGTAAGCCCGGTTAAAGAGATGGGTTTTAATCTAGATTTAAACTGCAAGAGTGTGTCTGCCTCCCGAACAATGTTAGGTAGGTTATTCCAGAGTTTAGGCGCCAAATAGGAAAATGATCTGCCGCCCGCAGTTGATTTTGATATTCTAGGTATTGTCCAATTGCCTGAGTTTTGAGAACGCAGCGGATGTAGAGGATTATAATGTAACAGGAGCTCATTCAAATACTGACCATTCAGGGCTTTATAAGTAATAAGCAATATTTTAAAATCTATACGTGTTTGATGTTTGATAGGGAGCCAGTGCAGTGTTGACAGGACTGGGCTAATATGGTCATACTTCCTGGTTCTAGTAAAAACTCTTGCTGCTGCATTTTGGACTAGCTGTAGTTTGTTTACTAAGCTCTAAAAAGCAGAGTTTCTAAAAAGCAAATGTGTCAAGCCTTTTGAAAGAGCATGCAGAACAAGGTAAAATATATGGTATTGTTAAATGCATTAAAGAAATAGGATTATATATATATATATATATATATATATATATATATATATATATATATATATATATATATATATATATATATATATATATATATATATATATATATGTATATATTCGTTGCTTATTAGTGCTTCACCTCAAGTCCAGTTGGTGGCGTGGATGCACCAAAAGTTGGTTTGCCATCTGACATAAAACATTATTAGAAGAAGAGTAATGCTCTGTGCTGTCTTGCAACTCGACTGCACAGAGAGGACGCTATAATATACTTTTTCATTCTACTTAAGGTGTGTTTGGTTTCCCAAAGTAAAGCCTGATTTAATGCACCGCAGACGTGTACAGTGGAAATCAGGGGTGAGCACAGTGTGCTCAGGCGCTGCCGTTTTCAGCACTGTCAAAATAGAAGTCTCGCCTCGAACACATCGGCCAAGTAGAAAAACTTATCGGCCAATACCGATATTTGAAAAATGCCAACTGCTTTTTTGTTTGGGAATATATGCCCTTGTGAGACACAACAGCTTAATATCCAATGTCTTGCATTTCTAATGCGAAAAGTAAATATGTAAGCACATTCCTTGTTGGTATTCGCAGCATAGACAGCTTGCAGTGACAGACTGCGATAATGTGTTTGGTTACGCCAGAGGCTTTGCTTACCACTGTTTCCCCCTCTCTCTCTTTTTTTCTCCTGCACTCCACAATTACCGCAGCAGAGCTTTCTCCATCATAACACAGCAACATTTGAGCACGCTATAAATGGCAATGCTTCCCGGTATGATAGGTTGCGTGTTGGTATGCTGCTTTATCGTTCCCTCTCCGCACCGTGCTTTCAGAAGAAAATAATGTTGACTGTTCAGTAGCCTAATAGGAAAACACTGCGGCATCAACTGTACTTTCATCTAGATGTTTACAAGGTGTATTTGTTTCTTTCATTTTTCATTGTTGCTGAATGCTTTTAGGCTCCTTTAAGCTTAGACAGTTTAAACCATCTAAGACCAGAGCCTGGTCAGGCAAGACTTTTGCCTGGTTTTAGAAGTTTTCATCTGGTGAGGCTAGGAGTTCAGCAAAACTGGCCAGGCTGTGAAACCATCGTAAACCTTGTACTTGGCTGCAAATACTTTATTTAATTTGTTGTTTATCTTGTACATTTCTTGTAAATCTCTTATAATGCTATATTGTTGCCATGGATTCACTCTTTTTGTCAACTTGTTTTCTTGTAGTTAGCAGAGGTTTTGTATTTCTTTTTGGAACTTACTGATCACAGTCATCACTGATCTGAGCTTAGGCATCTCAGTTTTTAAGTGAAAATTTTGGCATCATGCATTCAAAAACTGAGATGTATAAGCAATCAGCCAGTTTCAATAAGAAAAACAAAACGTGTGCTAACTGATAAAAAGATTGAACCCAATATTGATTAATAATATAGAATAACATATAAGCAAGTGTAAAAAGGAAATAATTTTGTTTATTATTTTAATTATTATTATTATTATTTGTTAGCCCTGGCTACGTTTACATGCACAATTTTTGGTTCAATCGGACTGAATAATAAAAAAAAAAAAACAGTTCCCGTGCCCAAAACGGGTTGCCTTTGGATGAGTATCCAAAACAAGGCTGTCCTGCCTTTTTTTTCATGATTAACCACTTTTCTGTCATGATTTACTGTTTCTTCCCTCTTTTATTCTCTCTCAGGTTTGAGTTTAGTTGTTGGTCTGGTATTGTATATCTCCAGTATCAATGATGAAGTGATGAACAGGCCTCGGGAGCCGGAGCAGTTCTTTCACTACCACTATGGCTGGTCGTTTGCCTTTGCTGCCAGCTCCTTCCTGCTCAAAGAGGTCAGTCACAGAGCCCAGCGACTGTTAACACTTGAGCTGACTGTGTGTGTACTCTTATCACAGAGCTCAGTTCATTAATATGCAGCTGTGTTAACAGCTTTCACTGCTGTTAGCTGCTAAACCAATAGGTCTGCCCTCATCAGTATGCATTCATTTTAGCTTAGCTTTTGCTGGGGTGAAGGCTACACATTTCTGTTATGCTGCATATATGCTAATTAAGTTTAGTGCAGCAATTTGTAAATTTCAGCATCTACTGTCTGCAGTAACCTCAACTTATATTGTTATTATATATATGCATACATTAGAGTCCAAAAGTCTGAGATCATACTAAAATAAAACTCAAAATCGAATTTAAGCCCGTAAATAGACGTCATTCAAAAGTCTGGGGTTTATAATATTTTGAAATGTTTTTGAAAGAAGTCTCTAATCCTCTCCAAAGCTGGATTTATTTGATCAACAATACTGATCAATAACAACTAATAAAACTTTAATATTGTGAAATGTTATTACAATATAAAATAACAGTTTTCTATTTATTTTTCAATTTTAAGAGAATAAATAAGATAGTTTATGCAGTTTATTCCATCAAACTACACACATACAGTACAGACCAAAAGTTTGGACACACCTTCTCATTCAAAGAGTTGTCTTTATTTTCATGACTATGGAAATTGTAGATTCACACTGAAGGCATCAAAACTATGAATTAACACATGTGGAATTATATATGGAATTATATACATAACAAAAAAAGTGTGAAACAACTGAAAATATGTCATATTGTAGGTTCTTCAAAGTAGCCACCTTTTGCTTTGATTACTGCTTTGCACACTCTTGGCATTCTCTTGATGAGCTTCAAGAGGTAGTCACCTGAAATGGTCTTCCAACAGTCTTGAAGGAGTTCCCCGAGAGATGCTTAGCACTTGTTGGCCCTTTTGCCTTCAGTCTGCGTTCCAGCTCACCCCTAAACCATCTCGATTGGGTTCAGGTCCGGTGACTGTGGAGGCCAGGTCATCTGGCGCAGCACCCCATCACTCTTCTTCTTGGTCAAATAGCCCTTGATGCCTTCAGTGTGACTCTACAATTTTCATAGTCATGAAAATAAAGAAAACTCTTTGAATGAGAAGGTGTGTCCAAACTTTTGGTCTGTACTGTACATTACTTTTGAATGGCTGTCAATGCAAAAATATGCTTTATGCCCCCAGATGGTGTAGTTAACTGGGTCACGCTAACCAGCCAAACTTGACCCCTTGGGCAGAGAGCATTTCTAATTGGTTAGTTTTTGGCAGAAAATAAAACACAAGCTCAACCCCTGACACTTTTTTGGACTTTTTTTTATTTTTGCATAGGAATGTCACATAGAAAGGTGTGATTTCTCAGAACATCTAATTGAAGTGATATCTGTTAGATTGTATTAACATTAGGGTTCCTGTTAGGTTCTGTTTTATCTGTGATATTTCTAAAATAAAAAAAAGACTTGATTCTTAATTTAAAAAGATAGTTTGCTCAAAAATGAAAATTCTGTCATTAATTACTCACTCTCATGTCGTTCCAAACCTGTAAAGCTTTTGTTCATCTTCAGAACACAATTTAAGATATTCTTGATAAAATCCATAACCCTGCATGCGTCGTGGTTGTGTTGTGAATGCACGTCGAAGTCTGACACGGAAGAGAAGAACTGTTGAATAATTGTTGAATAGAAAAGGTATTCTAGTAGCTTCATACAATTACAGTTGAACCACTAATGTCACATGGACTATTTTAACAATGTCCTTACTGCCTTTCTGGGCCTTGAACATGGTAGTTTCCTTGCTGTCTATGGAGGGTCAGAGAACTCTTGGATTTCATCAAAAATATCTTAATTTGTGTTCTGAAGATGACATGAGGGTGAGTAATTACTGACAGAATTTTCATTTGTGGGTGAACTAACCCTGTAAACTGAATTATGTTGGTTGACTAGTATTGTTGTACCAGGGTGCTGGAGTCATGTCTGTCTATCTCTTCATGAAACGTTACGCTGAGGAAGAGATGTACCGGCCCCACCCTGCATTGTATCGCCCTCGTCTGTCTGAATGCAGCGACTACAGTGGCCAGTATCTGCACCCCGACTCCTGGCCTCCTCCTCAGCGTGGACGCAGCGGCTCCGAGGTGTCCAGTGACATCTCCATTCAGCTCAATCATACCCCGCTGCCTCCTCCGGCGAAAAGCGGCAGGCCCTCCAATCCACCCTCTTCCTCGGGCCCCTCGTCCGGGGCCAGCTATCACCTCCCACCTGCTTCTTCCTCCTCTTCCTCTTCCTATCCTCACACCATCCACTCCTCCCATTCCGGCAGCCACGCCCCTCAGTCCCTCCCAATGGCCACGCCCCCATCTGCAGTCCCTCCCCCTCGCTACCATGCGCATATGCGTATGAGCGCCTCCCCATGTTAGATTTCCTCTGTTTAAGGTACTTAAACAACTGCAATATGGGCATAACATTAGATAAGAGGATAAATCTCCAGAGACTATGGGATCAAAAGGGTGCTAAGTTGAAAAGACATAGACGAGGAAGTGATTCACTTACAATTCTGTGCCTGAATGAAGTTTAATAGATTCTCAGAGCGAGATTAATAAGTGGAGGAATAGCATTTATACATATAGAAAGAATGTTTGGTGAAGAAAGGTACAAAATACTGACTTGCTGAAAATAGTTGAAAACAACTGTATAGATATTTAAATTTCTATGTAAAATGTTTAAATCTTATTGCACACCACAACATTTTTCATCCCCTCAAACCTCATATATCATAGCACCATGAGGCTATTTATACCATTTCTTGTTTTTACTAAAGCAAAAAGACACAAATGTGCCCTAAAGGTGGCAGATTTCTTTAAATGATGTTGCAGATAATTTCTGTAAACAGTGTATCAAGAGCAGTAGTCATCTAGTGTATTCTGACATATTTACCTACGTTACATCATGTGGGCAAAGAAAACTTTAGGTGCAGAGGTTCGATTTGTCCTTTACTATCAATTTGTAATGTTTTTAGATTTGTACATCAGGGTAGATGTGCTGCAAAGCTGGCTGATGTTTCTTTACTGGGATGTTGTTCGCTTGGCCCCACGGCCCTCAATATGCCTTGTGTTTTCTTGTGCTCTCATATAAAAAAAATAATAATAATGTTTTAAAAACATTTAGCAGTGGTATAGAACGATACAAAAAGGAAACGTTTGAAAATGTTTAACATTTACCTTAACCTAGAATGGAGGTTGACTCCTGTATGAATTCACTGTTCAATCATCATCTTAACATTGCAGCCGTTCTTGTTTATTATTGATATTATTACTATGACTATTAATTGAATTGTTTAATATACAAAATGAATTGTAAACCTGCGTATGTGTTATAACGGAAGCTGTTGTATATCAGTCTTGCAGTGTTTCAGAGATCGTGTTTTAGAGTAATATGGGTTCATGAAAAATAACTGAAATCAACATGAGGAAGGATTTAGAACCAAACAATGTGCTTGAGCGCTCCTGGTAAATTGCGCCATCTACTGGTCATGCAGTATTAGTGCATTACAGCGCTAAAGAACCTTGTCTGAAACACAAGTTGTATGAAATCTGTATTCGATTCATTGACTAAATTGAGACCGATGAGTCAGCACTTTCATATACCTGGTGCCTGCGGATACTGCATCGATTGAGCAATGCAGTAAAGACAGTTTGTACAGTATGATTATTAAACCAATAAATCAGTCCCTTTTCCTAATGCATAAGCGTCGACCTTTGTAGAAAAATATCCCTTAATAAATATTAGCTAATTGATATTATTATAATGACCTGTTATGCCTGTTAAGCCCTTAAACTTTTAATGCACAGAAGCTTGAGATACTTTGCAGAGTGTTATAACTGAGAGTTCATTATTGTGTGTAAAATTTATGATCATATATAGTTATGAAATAGGAATAGTTATAAAGAACAGGACTGGCTCCTGCTGGATAGTAAAGAAATACATACAGTAGTATAACTATTTATATTATAGCATTATTACAAGTGAAATATGCAGAATTGAAGATATGATTTCTGAGAAATGAAAAGAGCAAGAGGAATAATTTTTGAATCCTAATATTTATTCAAGTATTGCTGGTGGTACAAATTTAGTCTGCTTTTAAGTCTGAAATCTGAATATCTGTTTATGTTTCTTGTCTTTTACTAATAATTGCGTTATAATGAGCTTTCTGCTCTCTCAGTTCCAGTTGACATTTGTTGTTGTTGCGCTCTACGCTGAGGGTCTGGCTTATAAATATGTATGTACCATTTTGCATGACATTTTCTTTCCCATCCTCATACCCTATTCCTCTTAATGGTATTGTTTTTTTGTTTGTTTTTTTGGCTTTTTCCCATTGGGCTGTCCTTTGTCATGATTTGTCTCTCTCAGAGTCCCATTAAGCTGAAGCTGCCTCACTCATTTGACTTGTCTTTTCCTCTTTTACCCTTCATTTCTCTCTCTTCTCTCTCTCAGCCTTCCTGTCTTTACTTTTCTGTTTTCAGTTATCAGTTTTGCATGCCTTTCATTCCATAATGCCAAAGCAATTGTGCCTGAATTAAGATGATGATGACAGTTATTATTATTATAATCATTATTATTATTATTATTATTATTATTATTAAAACTGTGGCATTTCTTCTTTGTAATCTGGAATTTGCTTAATAAGAAAAATTAAGAAACTAAATTAAATTGCACACCAAATGACTCGTGTTTTATGTCCATTGCATTTCTAATAATTTTCTAATACACTACTAATGCATTTCTAAAATTTACTGCATACTGTATGCTTGTACTTTAATTTGTTATTTAAATATAGGACAAAAATACTGGAATGGTTATTACATGATATGCCATCATAAATACAATTTTAGCCTACATTACATAGAACTGCTTTCTCTGGTTATGCTTTATTTGATCACAGTGTACATATACATTCAAGTACTGAGTAATATTAACTACTTTTACTTACTATATGGTTAGGGTTTAGATAAGGGTTTAGGGTTAGTTATATATCATTATGCATCATTTATTGTAATTACTATCAGGGCCGGGCCAGGCTCTGTTGGTGCCCTAGGCAAGATTTTATGTCCACCTAACTAAAAAAAGAAATTTTTTGAAAATGCAGATTTTTCAATTCTTTACTATAATATAACATGACATAAATAATGATAAATATTACAGTTTCTTTCGATTGCTAAACGACAGTGAGCACAACTGAAGTCACATTAGCAAAACTCTAACTACAGTCTGCACAGCGGCAGTTCATGTGGACCAAACTCTAGTTCGTTTTTCATAGCTTGAACAGTTTTCAAAACTCTACACACTTATCCCACGACTTTAACCACAACCTGCACAACACTGTGGATTTACAGCACTTTGTTCAAATGCTAACACACTGCTGTCAAAACTGTGAACCACACATTCAAAACAGAAGAGATTTCAAACACTGCTGACTGCAATTCCAGGATTAGCCCTGAAAATTATTTGTTCGAATTACAGTATGTACTTTTAGTTTCTACCTTTTTTTTCTCATTACTGTAATTCCATAAATTACTACAGACTATTGAAGCAAACTGCTAATTTTCATTTACCTTAAAGAATTATGTTCTAAAAATGTAAATAAATCATGTGAAAGAATGTCACTCTTTTCTTTGAAGAAAATATGACTTTGTATGAAGTCACTGGAATTGTTCAAACTGTAAAGATGAAAAGCTTGTATTTTCTGTATTGGTGTTTGATGCTAGTGTTTTTCCTCTCAGTGTGTTCTGAGTGACAGTGTGTGTTATCTCAGTGAAGGTTGTGTGTTGTGTTTGGCTGCACTGAGTCTGTTTTGAGCCATGTGTTAAGAGTTGTGTTGCTTGGAATGAGTTTTGCAGGTGATGTGAACTGTTTAGCTCAGGTGACTGTTGCTAGTGCAGACTGTAGTTAGAGTTTTGCACATGTAGCTCCAGTTGTGCTCGCTGTCATTTAGCAATCGAAAAAAAACTGTAACATAAATAAATAGTAAATAAATTGTGATAATAAATAAATGGAGATGTTGAAGCACTTTGTATGAGTGAATCTGATAAAATAGCCTATTGAGGAGACCAGACTTGAGCTACTCCCACAACTACAAACAGTGAAAAGTACTTATTACAATAAAGGGAAATATGAGCAATATGAAATGCATAAAGTAGTCTAACAGACAACAAAGGCAACAAAATAAAGGCTACATTTTGTATTTTATTTGTACATTTTAGCCAGCTAGCTAGCTAATTCGTCTAAGTAGCACACCCATACCTGTCATTTCAATTCTGTGCATACATACAGTGCAAAAATTACATATTTAAACTTAATTATTTAAGTTTTTGAATGCTAGATGCTAGATTATAGTCCTAGTCATTGTCCTTTTTCAAAAGACATTACAGTTTTTTCTGATTGCTTAAGCACATTTTTTTAACTGTTGGCTATTTTTGCAAAACTCTACACACAAATAAGAAAACCTTTCAGCCAATTATCAAAACATTGTAGTTCTCTTGCAAAAGCGAACACAGCTAGATTAACTCTTCACACCTTTGTAAAAATTGTGTTTTCGTATAAAACAGTAAACACAAGCCATCATCTACTAAGCACACAATGTGCAAACTACACACTGATGGTATGAATACAAAACACATCTGGCTTTTGCTTTCTCTGTGTACAGATGTCAATTTGAGGTCATACTTTTGTCATAGTGTCATGTAAACATACAAGGATCCAAACTTCAAGTATTGGTGTTTATTCACACTCATCAAAACCAAGACAAAGTCAGAACACTAAATAGTAATTTCACAAAAAGAAAAAAAAAAAAAAAAAGATAATCAACCTACATTATGTCGTCTTTCTGGGTCCGGCCACAAAATTTCATCCACATCGCTTGCGATATCCTCCAGTCCAAGGCTTCGGGGAAAATATCTCCTTGAATGCCGTATCCAGGCCTGACATGATGCCTGGTCAATATCTCCACATGGCTCCTCCATTGCCTGTAAAAGGGCTACCTGTTGATGAGGATGACGGTCGTACACTTTCCAGCGCCAGGCAGAGAAGAACTCCTCGATGGGATTTAAGAATGGAGAGTATGGAGGGAGGTTGAGTACCATGAAGGATGGGTGGTCTGTAAACCAGTTGCGGACCAAAGCAACCCTATGGAAACTAACATTGTCCCATATGATGACATATCGGGTATGCTCTGGTCTCTGAACAGTGAGCATGTCATGTAAGGTGTCCAGGAATGCAATAATGTGTGCAGTGTTGTATGGGCCTATGGTTGCATGATGGTGAACAACACCATTTTGGCTTATAGCTGCACACATGGTTATGTTACCACCACGTTGTCCTGGGACATTGATGAAGGCACGGTGTCCGGTAATGTTCCTGCCACGTCTCCTGGTTTTACTGAGGTTAAAACCGGCCTCATCTACAAAAAGTAGCTCATGTCCCATGGCATCTGCTTCTAGTTCCATCACTCTCTGGACAAGACAAAACAAATGCAACACATCAGGCCCATGCACAGCACTACAGTATGCACTTCCAAATTCAGAACCAATGACACTATAGCTTACCTGCACATAGTCATATCACAGTTGCTTTACACGTTCTGTGTTTCTCTCGAAAGGAACTCTGTAAATTTGCCCCCCGCTCCAAAAAAAAAAGAAGAAATTGGGAATGAGGGGTTGCTTAATTGGGATGAAAACAATGTCATAATTGAAAACAAAAAAATTATATAAATAAGCTTATTTTTCTTAAAGCAAACACATTTCACATTTCTTTCTTTTGATTCCAGGGTGAAATATGACCAATACAGATTTCATGAGATTCAGTCCGCTAGTTTTGGGGGGGTTTTAACTTGACAGTTTCATCAAAAGCCAATTGAAAAATAGGTAAGAGTCTAAATTTGTCTGTGTTGAAGAGTTTGTGTTGTTAATCATTGTAGCTTATTTAATGGTGAACATCAACATGTTGTTGTTGTTGTTGTTTTTCAAATTGACAAGTACATGTTCTCATCCTCATCTTGTTATATATATTCCTTATGCAGGTCAATGCACTTTTACTGTATACCAGAAATATGTTTCTAAATATTCTCAGTGGTATAAAAACACCCTAGAAAGAGGCCAGTGCCAGCTGGTTTTATTAATGAAATTGTGCCTATGGGTGATGAAAGTATCTCTTTTAAGCTTTTGAATAAAACCACAGTTGAGATATCTATTTAATCAGATGATAATGCATGTCTGTGGGGCAGTATCGACCTCATGCATGAAATTCCATTGATTCCTTCTTTCTCATGTCTAGTTTTGATATAATGGCCTTGAAAGACCTTGGGAAATAATCTTCAGGCATTATTTCCCATCAATGCACAATGTTTGTGAGGAAAGGCTGGCTCCCTGTTGGTTAAAGGTGCGATCACATTATCGCTGCAACAGCATCCATAGAATCTGAGGAATTGCTTTTATGGCAAAAACACCCTAGTGACAGAATAAACACCCACGTGAATAAGGAACCACAGTCTCTAATACATGCACTTCTCTGTGTGTTCAGACCACAGGGATGTTTGAAGCACTACATAACGGAGTGCTGATAATCAGTGCTTCTTCTCTACCTGATGATGTGTGGGCGAACAGTGGCTGGTGTGTCTCTTTCTCTCCCTTTTTCTCTCTCAGAGGAAAAAAACACTGAGGAACATGTGAGCAAATGAACACATGAAGCTGCATATCTTCAGCGTTTGCCAAGGCATAAAAATAAATACATCACACGACGTACTAGATTAAATAGTCACACCAGCCTGCTGGAGTCCTTACAATTTTACAGTGGATCAAAGTGCTGCTTTGCATATATATACTGTATATGTATATATTTCCTGATCCATTTCTCCATTAGCACTATTTGGAATAATAAATTATGGCAATTATTATTTTCCTGTAAAAAATATCATTATTATGGGGGTTCATTATGCCTTTTTTTTAGGGATCCAAAGGCCATAACCTATGTGAGCTACAAAACCAAACAGGTGCTTCTCAATAAATTAGAAAAGTTCATTTATTTCAGTAATTCAACTCAAAATGTGAAACTTGTGTATTAAATAAATTTAATGCACACAGACTGAAGTAGTCTAAGTCTTTGGTTCTTTTAATTGTGATGATTTTGGCTCACATTTAGAATATCTCAACAAATTAGAATACTTCATAAGACCAATAAAAAATAAAAAATAAACATTTTTATTGAACTGTTGGCCTTCTGGAAAGTATGTTCATTTGCTGTACATGTACTCAATACTTGGTAAGTGCTCCTTTGCTTTATTTACTGCCTCAATGAAATCAGCATCAAAAAGCTGGTCAGCAGAAGGAAGCATGAAGTGCTCCAAACTTTCTTGGTAAACGAGTGCAGTGATTTTGGTTTAAAAAAAAAAAACACATTGGACCAACACCAGCAGATGACATCCCAAATCATCACAGACTGTGGGAACTTAACACTGGAGTACAAGCAACTTGGGCTATCAGCTTCTCCACCCTTCCTCCAGACTCTAGAACCTTGGTTTCTAAATGAAATACAAGACTTGCTCTCATCTGAAAAGAGGACTTTGGACCACTGGGCAATAGTCCAGTTCTTCGTCTCCTTAGCCCAGGTAAGATGCCTCAGGAGTGGCCTAACAAGAGAAATATGACAACTGTAGCCAAATTCCTTGACACGTCTGTGTGTGGTGGCTCTTGATGCCTTGACCCCAGCCTCAGTCCATTACTTGTGAAATTCACACAAATTCTTGAATCGATTTTGCTTGACAATCCTCATAAGGCTGTGGTTCTCTCTGTTGGTTGTGCATCTTTTTCTTCCACTCAACTTTCTCTTAACATGCTTGGATACAGCACTCTGTGAAAAGCCAGCTTCTTTGGCAATAAATGTTTGTGGCTTACCCTCCTTGTGAAGGGTGTCAATGACTGTGTTCTGGACAACTGTCAGATCAGCAGTCTTCCCCATGAATGTGTAGCCTAGTGAACCAAACTGAGAGACCATTTTGAAGGCTTAGGAAAGCTTTGCAGGTGTTTTGAGTTGATTAGCTGATTGGCATCTCACCATTTTCTGATTTGTTGAGATAGTGAATTAGTGGGTTTTTGTTAAATGTGAGACAAAATCATCACAATTAAAATAACCAAAGACTTAAACTACTTCAGTCTGTGACCAATTAACTTATTTAATACACAAGTTTCATAATTTGAGTTGAATTCAGAAATAAATGCGAAGTACCTGTATCTCAACTGATATTGCAAATGTTCTCTTTACAAATATTTTAGGTGGATTTACTTCAAATATTGTGTAAAATATGTGGAACCTTATCCTGATCTTAGAGTTCACTACAAATAGGCTGCAAACATGGGTTCAGGGTAGGTGTCATATATATAGACGGTTTCAACGGCAACAAAATATGTTTGCTGCGTAAATCAGGTGGACTTAATAAAAATGCAAATTAATTATTTGCCAGCAGGAGATGCTTTAAAGCGCGAGAAATAGAGGTTTCCCCAGTAACAGCTGTAAACAAAGAAGAGCTACGCTCACAAACGCTGCGTTATCAGGCATGTCACATACAAGTCTTCCTTCAGAAACAGTGATATAAAAACACCCGTGCCTCGTTTTGATATTTAAACATATAAATGTAAGGAATAATTATTATTAGTAAACGTGCAGGACGTAACGTTACTCGTGTTTATTCAACGAAGCCTTTTTGAAAATAGACCAGTTTTAAAATTGTGGCGAGTCTCCAAAAATAAATAAATGTATGGGAAACACAACCCACAGCACAAGCACATAAGCACCTGAGCCCAACTTCAGTCTACTCATCACTTTAACTTTAACTGCGTTTGTAGACGGCACAGCTAGCCAGACCGATAAACACAACACAGACCGGAAGTTAACTTAGGGCCAGGCGCGTGCGCCCGATGAAACCGTCTATATATATATATATATATATATATATATATATATATATATATATATATATTCACAAATGAAAAGAAGCCTGTGAGGGAACATGCAAATAAATATGACACATGGGGTAAATTCGGACACTTTTTGCCATTGAGATGACTGGGACAATATGTCCCAATCAACCTGAACTTCCCTAAATAATGTACAGTCTGACCAAAACATGTCAGATGGACTGTAAATAGTCATTGCCCTAATTAGCCATATTAAACTCTTTTTCCCTTTAATGTTTTTAATGCCTTGAAAGTGTGTCACATAATGAAACTATCCAAAAAATGACAAAGAAAATCTTATGTGCCATTTAAAAACCTTAGCTTAGTCTGAGATGGCCAAACAGTCTACAATCAGTCCATTCTTCACTCTCTGACAGAATCTATATGTTTTGTTCGATTAGTTCGGGTCTCTCATCCTGCGGACATGTTCGTAGAAAACTGTGATTTGTCTCTTGATCAATATTAAGCAAGTCCTTCACCATCATTTATTCATATGAACACAACTGTCTCTTAACGCCCCCTCACTCACCGCCTCTCCAGAGCCGCCTCAAAGAATTACGACCAAAAAGCAACAGGGATGTCTAAACTGCCAAGGTAAGGCGAAATAAAACATCAGGCAGTTAAATGTTATGCGATTTGACACAATTTGTACAACACATAGTATGTTTGTTTATAGAATTTCAGAAATGAATCGTGAAATTTAACAGACGCTCTGTGGTCGCTTTAATTGACGCGCGAAAGCTTCAGTCGATTGTTAAGCGATTCTATGGAAGGCCAAGAGGGTCAAATACACATGAATTTTAACACGTCAACAACACGTTAAATACGTGTATTTCACTCGTAAACAACACGTATTTAACGCGATTTTTTATCACTCATGCCTTTTTGTAAATAAACATATTAGCGGACATTCTAGCTTTAATAGTGGTTGAACTTAAAGGCTTAGTAACACTTTAGTAAAGGCTTGTGTCACACCCTGATGAAGGCATGTAGCCGTAGGTGTACCTCTCACCAATTTTTAAAAAAGCAAGCCAAGAATGTAATAAAGGCTTTTTAATTTTTTCACTGAGATATTCGAGTGCCTTGGAGTTCTTGTCTTCAGAGATTTATTATCCCACAACCAAAGAGCACCGAGACTTTATACCCCATGCAGCACTTTTGTTTTTGCATTACTTTGAATTATTAGTAATTAGTTAGCTACTGCAAAATAAATATCATTAAAATAACTAAATTACTAGTTACTGCTCAACTCTGACTTTCAGTGAAAAAAAAATAGTTTGAACATTCTCCTGCTGAGAAAGAACTGATAAAAATGTAAGAAAATTTTGAGTGCTCAAGAGACATTTTTCATATCCATCTTATTTGACATTCAATATCTCAGGACATAAATAAGGTAAGTTAAGATGTATATGTTTAAAATTTTGTGGTGATAGTATAAAGTTTATAAAAGTTACAGTATTTTGTAATGAAACATGACTTTTTGTTTAGCTCTTGACTCGCCGAAGTATACTATTTAAATACTGTTGCTTTCTGAGAGCCATACACAAAAATACCAACTCATATCTCCACGAATATAGCAAGGAGAGTCAAAAGTTATAGTCTGATTCTACTGTGACGATCCAAGGGGCTGTAGTATTTTATTTTGTCCAGCAGGTGTCTCAGGGTAACACTTTTTGTGTCTTTAGGTTAAGTGCTGTGATGCAGGTGTGGAAAATTGATTGTGATTAACCATGCTGCTTATAAGATGCTGGCTTTCTTACCCTCGGGAGGGAAGGAGATTGGGGCTTGGTCTCTGCTGGTCTTGCTGTTTGGTGTTCAGGCGGACTTTCTCACGCTCTCCAGTCCAAGGCTTGATGTTGTGTTTTTGTATCTTTATATTTTTTATGTTTTACCTTAATGTTGTTATGTCTGTTTTCTGATTAAAATACATATTTGTGCAAATTTGATTATGTTGTATGGACTCTCCATTCATGTTGCTACTCCTTGAGCCATGCCATTTTTCATGTTTCATGATGTTATAAAGGTAAAACCATGAGAATATTGCAGCATGTGCACATTTGGAGTTTTTTTTTGTTATAATTCGATGACGAATATCTTCAAATCTAAATGACAGATTATTGTATAATTGGGCTCATTTAAATCGAGATAATTTCAAATTTTCCATGAGCTATGCATGTTTCATGAAGTTATGAATGCAAACGTAACCTATGTTTTTTTCTCAATTTAATGGTTTCATGTGTGTGATAATATCGTAAGTAATATATTTAGATCAAGTGAACAAATTACGATGAATTTGAGCTCCTTTTAATCTGGAGAATTTTCTGAAAAAAAAATGACGTATGATTTTGCATGATCTATGAATGTTTTATGAGGTTATTAATAAAAGCGCAAAGTGAAACTAAAGTTATTTGTCATGCTGTGCCTGTTGGGTTTATGTGTTATAGCAATATGAGCAATATATTTGGATCTCATCCATGGATTACAGTATCTCTGGGCTCATTTTTAATTTTCTGAAAATAATGATCTATGCATGATTTCTGAAGCTATGAATGAAAACGAAACGTGAAGTATCGAGCTGTTTTTCTTTGCACCCTCAGTGCGCCAGTCTGCTTTCATGTGTCACAGCTCTATGAACGAAATCTGTCGATCTGATCAAAGGATCTATGCATGTTTGGTGAAGTTAAGAGGTAAAGCGGCACGGGACTGAAACCTCTGATTTGTTTTTTTTTGTTTTTTGCTAAGATACATTACCTAATTTTTTTCTATGTGTTATAGCTTTATGAAATATATATTTAGATCTAAATGATGTTTTATGGTGAGTTTCGACAGTTTTTAATCTGCAAATAGTGAAGTGTCTTTTTTATGATATAGCCTATGCTTTTTTCATGAAATTATGAGTGAAAAACCTACATGACAGCTACCATAGATCTTTGGCTAAACTACATGCTTTCTGTGCAGTTTTATGTGTGTTATAAATTTATGAGGAAAATCTTTAGATATAAATGACAGATTTGACAGATAGTTTTGGGCTCTTTTAATCAGGAGAATCTACTCTAAATGATGGTGCATAATTTTACACTAAAATCTTGTTTTATGAAGTTACAAGTAAAACGGTGACATCAATAGGCCTATTATTATTATTATATGGGTCTGGGGTTGACTTCTTGTACAAAACTTGCTCCAGTTTATTCAAAGCCTCAAACAATTTCTCAATGGTGCGACAAAAAAATCTCTGAGGTCGCACTGATGCAATGAGCCATTCAAGGGGAAAAAAGTCTCTGTGACTCTGAAGGTCTCCCTGTGGTTCAACAACAGACACTAGAATCCTGCATTTTAGCCTGAGCCCGACGGGCCCCGACCTTTTTTACCCCCTCGAGCTGGGCTTCGATAGTTCAGATGTGGGCCGGGCCTCCAGTCTGTTTAGACTTCTTCTTACTTTTATATTTTAGACATTCATCAATTAGCGATGAAAAAAAAACTTGCTGTGCTGGTGGAAACAACACGAGACCGTGATGTCACGACTGTAAAGAGTGGCTCGACGGTGTTTTGTGTACCGCAGCAGCGCAGCTGAACAGTTCTGCGTTCAAATAATAGGCTTAAGAAGAAGATATTTTAATTATTTACTAATAAACTAGTGTTTTCTGAATCTATGTCGCAAGGATGAAGTTGCAATCCCGACTCGTCATCTCCTCATTAGACGCGCCTTTAGAGATAAGTACATCTTTATGGGTTATGATTATAATGAAAGAGTTTTTGTTTTTGATTTGTTTTATTTCGTTAAGTAGTTATTTAAAGCTTTATATATATAAACAGCAACTGTTTTGTTGATATTGTGTGTGCAGTTATGAATAATGTATTACTCTTACCTTTATGAGCAAAAATGATGGCATATCCATGGAAAAAAATGCAAGTGATCATGCTGCCGTCTCCCTGTCCTGAAGCATCTCCGCACAAACTATTGGATATAGCTTACATTTATCTGAGTCTAACGTTTAAACATTATCATATGCTTCAACTGTTTTATATCTATAGATTTTATTTTAGGCAAGTCGTGATGATTTGAGAAGGCTAAATTGATCAAACATAGGCTCACTGTCTGCCGCTGGCAGCTTGGTTGTTACTTAAAAAAACCTAAAACTTATATTTAACAAACAAAAAATGCTCCAAACGCTTTTCTAAATTAACTTAATAAAAAAAAAATGAAACAAAATATAATCACTTTGCTACATACAAAACATACATACAAAACTGAACTATTTTAATAGCTGATCCAATAAGTATAAGCTGTTTAGGGACTGTTCACCTGTTCAAATCAGACAGGTTTGTCTGATTTGTCCCATTTTTTCAGACACAGTGGAAGATCTGATAAGAATCAGTGTAAAGGGCCAAGTCTGAAAGATTTTGATGCTAGAGAGAATGTGGCCAGCTGGATAAGCCAAGGCCAAAGATCAAGAAGGACAAACTACAGGAGTTGGCCATCCGAGGGGAATGTGACTGCAGTGGAGGATAGTCCATAAGACATTGAGCAATGATATGTTCAGTTTGAAGCCCTTAATACCCTTAATTTAGATTTTCTTTTTATTTCATATATCTTGAGATGTTTTAAGTTTAATTTCACCTCAGTGAAACACTTTAAGCACCAAAACATTTTCAGTAAGTTACCTTTCTTTTATGCTTCAAATAAAGAACATTATGTTGACCAGATTGTTAGTTAATCTTTTAGGCTACAAGTCAATATTGTTTATATGGACAGCGATTAAAAAAAAAGTGGACTTGTAAGAAAAAAGTTAGGTGCACTAGTGTAACAAGTGCAAAAAATTAGCCTAGAACCCTGTTGTTTTATTCTACTTCATGAGACCTTTCGGATGACATATGGCACATGAGTATCTGAGTTGTGTGATATTTTTATAAATATTAGAGTACATGGCAAAATTATTATTTAATTTTTTTCTCAGCAAATAACTTGGAACTATTTTGGAGTTGATCAACATGCTAAATGCATTGTAATGCTCAGACTCTAAGCTTTCAAATGATATCTATTTTTTCTTGATTTTAATTCAGCAGTTTGAAAAATATGATTAGTAATATTGATGCAATGGGGGGGGGGTTGGGGGGGGGGTTCACGGTGGTATGGTGGTAGCAGTAGAATACTTCTGTTGTCCTGACCCCTGTACAAGCTCTCATTCTAATCCTGAAAGTCTTAAATGCTTATGTCTTATAACATCACCTGTGTACCTAATTACTGATTGTCTGACGAGTGCATAATTGCTAAAGAAAAAGTGCAGAATTGCTGAACAAAAAGAGGTTTCAATAAGTGCCACCTGCTGGCGATAGCTGTAAATGTAAGCACAATAAAAGCTGTTGATTACTAAGATGATTGTTTTCTAAAGACAGATATTGATTTCAATAGTTTGTATCTTAAACCTGAATTGATTGCTTTCCTCCATTGTAACTATTTCCCCCACACAAATGTTAATGCTTGATTCTAACTTAAGTCTTATACTATCACCAAAACATTTGAAACAGATACACTTTAACTTACCTTATTTATGTCCCGAGATATTGAATATCAAATAAGACGGATATAAATAATTTCTCTTGAGCACTAAATTTTTTCTTACATTTTTATAAGTTATTTCTCAGCAGGAGAATGTCCAAATATATATATATTTTTTTTTTTTACTGAAAGTCAGAGTTGAGCAGTAAGTAGTTACTAGTAATTTAGTTATTTTAGTAATATTACTTTTTGCATTAACTTTACTTCTAACCCTTTAAGAGTGACCACAATTAAAGCTAGAATGTCCACTAATGTGTTTATTTACAAAAAGGCATGAGTGGTAAAAAATAAGTTAATAAAACTGAAACTTAAATATATTATTTCTATAGGCTATACAAAAAAAAAAGAAAAGAAAAAAAGACTAAATAATAAGGCTGAATAAGCTGATCTATAGCATGTTAAATGGTGGTTATCTGCCTATGAATGGTACACCCCTCACAGAAGTTTGACCTAAGTCCTCAGCAGCCAATGACATTGACCCAGTTCAAACTGATTTTTAACGTGTACTTCACGTGTATTTCACGTGTATTTAAGGCCTATTTAACACGTGAAATACACGTTAAATACGCGCAGATTTTTCACGCGTAAACAACACGTATTTAACGCGTTAAATAAGTGTTGTTTACGCGTGAAATACACGTATTTAACGTGTTGTTGACGCGTTAAAATTCGCGTGTATTTGACCCTCTTGGCCTTTCATATTCTATACGATTCATTCGAATCAGTTTTTGTGTCGTTTATGTAGTGTTGTGAATAACGTGTTTTATGCTGTTTCTATACACAGTTGTTTGTGAACATTGTGAAACTGCAAATCGTTTGACTCGCGTCTCGACGGCAGATGCGCGAGCTTAATGGAGACGCGCGCGGACTGAATGCTTCTAGTAACGCTCTCTGGAGAAACATCTGTCAGTCATTTTGATAGCTGAGGGGGGATCAGTCATTGGTTTTATGTCGTATCTTCTCCTTTAAGGCGAAAACAACAAATCATTGATCGACAGAAGGTCCACGGCACTGCAATATCGCTACGTGTTGCTCTAGTGGCACTGACCTATACAAACACAACATGTTAATTGACACTTTATACTTGACAATTTAGGTGATAAATAACATTGATACCCGTATGTTAGGCTATATCACCTTAAATGATTGGATGCTGCTTCATTCCTTTCTTCATTTATTAATTCGTTCATTCATTCACTCACACTAAAGACGGAAATGTCTCTTGGTGCTCATTAACCTACTGTATCAATGCGTTTTAATGAAAATGCGGTCACGTTAAATGGCTCTAAATGCCTTTATATGTAAAAACAGCAATAATGAAAGCAATGGAAATTGGCTGCATGTGCAGTTTAAATCACTGTTTTACATAGGTTTATTTCTCTTGTTGTATGAGATAGGCAAGGTTGAACCGTTCCTGTAAGGCGTTTGATGTTGTTTCTATCAGACATGACACATGGTTGCCATGTTATATGAATGTTTCAATGCTGGGAGGCCATTAGTGCCCTACAGAAGCTCATTCATATGTATCACTGAAACACTAGCTTGCCTTTTCACTACAGACTTGGCCTGCTGTTTAGGGCCCCGAAGTAATTAAAAAAAAATAGTATTTCTGTATTTTATATTACAAATAATATATATTTTTAAAGTTATCATTGTAATTGTAGCATAATAATAATATGTATAATAATGCATAGTAATACATATGAATGGAATTTTGTGTTGTGAGCAAAAACTGTACTTAGATCAAGTAAAATATTTTTTTACAAATATTTATATAGTTCTAATAATATTAATACTAATAATAATAGTTATTATTATTATAATTATGAAACTCATCACATTTTTCAACGAAAGAGAGCCTGGAAGGTCACAATGCATATATTATCATTATTTTCAATTAAAATATTGATTTTGGCATAATAAACAAAAAATTATGTTATTATGAAATAATTATTTAATTATTATTGTATTGTTCATATGTATCATTCTCTATAAAAACTTTTTTTTTCTGTCACCAAGGTACATTATTTTTTTCTTTAGTTTTTTTCTTTTATTCTTATTAAATGTATGCAAGTGTGAGATGTTTCCATTAGGATCTTTGTAGAGATCAAAGTTTTGTGAGCAAAAACTGCATGCACTTTAATTATATTACAGAATAAATTAAAATATTACTATAAAAGGTTTGTGTTTATAGTGACAGCTATGATCTTCTTCCTCTTCTTAATCTTATTCTTGTTCAATTCAGTACATGCATAATATATGTGTAAGAAATTTCTTTTTCTTTCTCTAAACACAGAAACACACAAATAAATAAATGTATGTAGATGTGAGAACATTTCATTTGTATAGTTCTAGAGGACTTTTCATGTGTTTATCTCATGGCATTTATCCAGCTATGGTGTTTGTTAACATTTGGTTTCCAGTTTCTGAGGATGAGCATGAGTGACAAGACTCTGAACGTACATAACAGAACTCTTAGTAACCGCCTATTAGCGTCTTAGCTCGTCATGGGAGGACAGATCAGCTGTCCTCGCTGTGCATGTCATTTCCCGATCACCATACAGCCAAAAAAGAGCGCGAATCGAAGCCACACGCCAGGTGCGCTCTAAACAGCCATGACAGTCGAGGGTTTGGCAAATCACTAGGTATGTTATGATGAATAACACACACACACACACACACACACACACACACACTAGCATCACCTCGCTCAGTAACATCACACACACCATCCTGTTCTTTTCTGTTCTCGACTTCAGAATGCGCTGTTGCCATGGTGACGGAATGGCGCACACTCTGTCTTGCTTTCACTCTATTCTCTTTTTCTTTTTTTCTGCACGCGGATGTATGGGCGACGTAACCATCTAGATCCACCGCTCGCCTGGATCAAATACATGTACTGCTGTCATGATAATGATCATTTAATGGCAAAAAATACAACCTCAAGCTGTGTTTTTTCCCTCCAGTATGCACCTTAAACATGTTCTTTCTCTTTCAGCTCTGTTCTCATCGTTTGTTTCTCCTCAGGAGGAGAAGCACTAGGATTTCTGCCATGAAATCTCTCTAAGAGGAGAAAAGCTGCGAAACCTAGAAAATCTACACCCACCCACGGGCAGGAGACAGGGGGAGAGAGAAAGAGAGAGAGAGAGAGAGAGAGAGAGAGAGAGAGAGAGAGAGAGAGAGAGAGAGTGAGTGGAGGGGAGCGTGAAAGAGTGGGGGGAGAAAGAGCGAGGGATAACAGTCGATGGATGCTGCTTGGACGCTCTGGACGGTACAATCTTCAGTGACAAGGACCAGAGAGCTGAAGGGATGGATGGGAAGGGAAGAAACATTCCTCCAGGTAATCGGATCTCATTAATGGCCGCCGGTGCTGTGAGACCACCGTGTCTTATGCTTGTTGTCATGTTTAGTGAAATGTTCTTGAGTGAGAGTCTGAACGGGTTCCGCTGGATGACAGCAGCATTTTCAGCTTGCCGTTGTCTTACCAGGGAACTTTCTTGCAGACGTCTTCAGATGTTCCAAAAGTGTTCATTGTCAGTCTTAGTTTATGCGTCCCGCTTGGTTACTCATGATTGAGTTCATTTCGTCATTTGGTTTTATTTGGAATACTTGATTGGTCATTTATGAAAACTGAGCTGTAAAATGTTTTCGTATAATATTTGACTGTTGTCCATGATAACATGCCGGCTGCTACTTTCATGTCACTCAGATTGAGTACATTGCTATATTGTAATGAAACATTTGAACTAACTAATCCATAGAAAAGTAAACTTGAATTTCAGAAAATAATATGTATATATAATTTATAATATATATAATAAACATTCTAAAATGAATTTATATATATATATATATATATATATATATTAATATTATTCATGAATATAAAATTAATATAGCAAAAAAGTAAATAAAAAATATATTTATTATATATAGAGAAAGAGAGAGCAAAAGTATGTGTTGTTGCACATTGTAATCAAATATTTTTCAGAACATAAACTTCAAGTTCATCTACAAGTAAAAAATATAGTAATCATGCAAATCACTCAGTATTTCATATCAACATTTATTTTTTTATAATAAGTATCAATTTAATAAGTAGCATTGATGTACAGTCAGCAGGACATCATTGCAAAAGTTTAGTGTTTATATTTTTTGATAATGACCAGCTGGCCTTTGAGATTTTATATATATATATATATATATATATATATATATATATATATATACATACATTATTTTCTTTTTTTATATATAGAATATATAGAATATTTAATATATATTTTTAAGCTACTTTTGTTTTTCATGTCACTGAATAATTTGGTTCTTTTTGCATTTGCACAAAAATGAAGATTCAACTGTCCATAGTTAGGAAATATATTCAGTAACTGAAATCAGTTTTTTTAAGTATTGTATTTAAAACAAAACGTCAGTCACATGATTGCACTCATATGCTCTATAATATAGAACTATTTTAGAATCACAAAACAGATATTTAGGTTCAACTATATATAATTTTATTTAAAAAAAAAACATACATACATACTGGACATATTTAGCTTTATTAATCAGAAACACCCTAATCTACTGCAAGGAAGCAATGGGCCATATCCCTACTGCAAGGAAGCAATGGGCCATATCCCTAAATATCTTTTGTCCAGATCAACATGCTTGAACTGCTCCTTATAAAAGATCTATCCATGCAAAGAAATGCTCAGTTACAACTGTCTCGTGACTGTTCACAATTACTGCCTGGCAACTACGTGCTCAATGGAACAGTGAGAAGTTTGGTTATGATCTAAAAGCTATGACCTTTTTGACCTCTCTATTTGTTTAAGATATGTTCAGATGTTGAACTGGCATTTGCTCGAGATCTTAGAAACCTATATTTGGACACGCTGATGTCATTTGTGCATCTTGGCTCCAAATGTCCTCACAAAATGCAACTGATCTCCTAACACTTGATATGTTCAGTAGGATCACACATTCATTTCATCCACTTCTTCCTGTAACCTTGGGCTCCGATTACAATCTTTCTGAATGTTTTTTATTCATACCCAATTTTAACACGATCCACGTCACCCGGCTTTCTATTCGCACTCTCACCTGCTTATTTAGCCATGTTTCTGTTCCCGATTCCAGCCATGGTGTGGTGCGAGCGGGGAATTCAGGTGCTTCTCACCACTGTGGGAGCATTCGCAGCCTTCGCCTTGATGACCGTGGCCATTGGCACGGACTACTGGCTGTACGCTCGGGCCTTTATCTGCAACAGCACTGCCAACTCCTCTCAGGATGACCCCCACAACAAGGACAAGAAGGATCCTGGAGCCCTCACCCACTCCGGCCTCTGGAGAATTTGCTGCCTGGAAGGTAAGTGAACGGCTGTGTTTGTGTGTGGGGGCGAAGGAATGGGCCATGTATGTATGTAAGGAGGAAATGATGCATGAAGGAAGTCCCCACCTGTGCAGTTTGTGAAAGTGATTCATGGAAGTTATATTGCAGGAGGAATTGTGATTGTGTTACACGTTATGGACGACCGACCTAACATTTGAGTTCTTTGCTGCAGCTCTGTTTTGATTTTTAGAGGAATGGTTCAAGTGCTCAAGAGCTTTTTCAGGTACATTTTATGAATAACCATGAATGAACCTGTCGGGAAAGATCAGTAAGATGCATTTATTTGATCGAAAATACAGTAAATCTGTAATATTGTGAAAATATTTTAAGGAGCCATAATTCAAGTCTTCAGTGTCACCTGATCCTTCAAAAATCATTCTAATGTGCTGATTTGATGATTAAGAAACATTTATTATTATTATTTTTATTATTATTATTATTAATGTTAAAAACAGTTGTGCTACTTAAAATGTTTTGTGAAAACCATGATTTTCTCCCCCAGGATTCTTTAATAAATAGAAAGAATTTTAATTTATTTGAAATAGAAATCTTATGAAACATTGTAAAAATATTCAGTGTTACTTTATATCAATTTAATGTATCCTTGCTGAATAAAAGTAATGTCCTACATTACCATTTTACCATTATTATTATAATTTTTTTCAGTCTATTACATCATTTAAATAGCTATTTAAATTTCAGAATTAAGCAGTGAGGTGACAAATATTCACAAAACAACGTGGCCTCAAATGCCTTATTCGTTTTGCAAAACATCTACAACATAATAGAAATATTGAGGACACAAATTCTCTTTGACATTGTATCACATGTTCACAATCAGCTTCAACGTTTTTTAATGTTGGCTTCCACGTGAAACATTTTTTCTCCATTACGATCTGTTTCTTTCTGACTGCAGTCATATTTATTCAATATTTTAAAAAACATATGTTAGCACATGAAGCACATTTTTTTGAATTAAGAAGCTTGATGTTACAGAGGAAACAACACCAGGGCACTGAGTCAGAACCTTAACACAAACTGATTTCACCGTCTAGCTTTAGGGTTTCTTTAAAGTTATCAAAAGCATTGTGGGAAGCGCTGCCTCCAGATCCTTTTAACCACTGCGCTCTGCAATGCAGGGTATCCATGTTAAGCTAGTTGTTTTAACAGTAGTTGCTCTAGCCAGGTCTCAAGAGACAGGTTTGAAACAAAAACGGGCTGTATTGTTTCCATTTGCATTAGAAACCTAGAAGAGTGCATGTCAATGGCTATGATTATGTGGTGAGTCATCGCAGGTCAAAGGTGCCATGTTGCTCTCTCGTTGCATTTGCAGCATAATCAAACCAGAAAAAACTAAGTAATTTTGACTTATTATTGCTCACTTTGGTTCTCTGCTTTATATAGCCAAACTGATCTGTTTTTTAAGGGAAATTCTTTACTAATAGCGTTTCTTACAAAATGGCACTCTCCGCTATATATGTGACCCTGGACCACAAAACCAGTCATAAGGGTAAATTTTTTTAAATTGAGAATTATACATAATCTAAAAGATGAATAAATAGCTTTTCATTGATGTATGGTTTGTTAGGATAGGACAATATTTGGCCAATATTTTGTCCAGAAGAAGTCCTTATCGATGCATATTACTGATCAAAAATTAAATTTTGATATATTTATAGTAGGAAATTTACAAAATATCTTAATGGAACATGATCTTTACTTAATATCCTATTCATTTTTGGCATAAAAGAAAAATCTATATTTTTGACCCATACATTGGCTATTGCTACAAATATACTTATACTGGTTTTGTGCTCAAGGGTCAAATATTGCATTTAAAATATTAATACTTTTTGTAATAAGAATTGTGTTGCAAAAGCCTCATATAAGTGTCACATTTTGTTTTCCTAAATCAGTTTTCAGACTGAATAGTTTTTTTCTTGGCACATGAAGGCGTTAAATATTCTCGTTTGCCATCTTGTAGCATGAAATGAAAACAGCAAGCACTGGGAGACACTGGGCATATGCAGTGCACCAACATGTTGTCTAAAGTGAATGGTTTATATCACACAGGAGAGCACTGCATGACGCCTTTGACCTGGGGTGACTCACAGCCATTGACATCTACTCTGAATCCATTTCCAACAAAACACCTCACCGACTGTTTGACCGAACTCCATTCAAACACCTTTTTTTCCTTTTAGTCTTTTGTCAGTTTTATTTATAGGGGATATTGAGAAAAAGTCAGGAAATGATTAAGGGCAGACTAGACTGGGCAATATTGCAGACTGAACTGACCAATGATAAGGTGCTACTTTATTTTAGTTTGTTCAGAGTTGACACTTGTGAATGGTCTCTTTCTTTGATTCTCTTTAGGATTGAAGAGAGGAGTATGTTCCCAGATTAATCATTTCCCAGATGATGCTGATTATGATCAGGATGCTGCAGAGTACCTTTTACGTGAGTCAGGAGTGTTGATTTGTTCATGTTTTTTGGACTGTAACTGATTTTTACATTGTAAATACATGGGTATGGGAAAAACCAATTCATCTGAACATATGTTTTTTGTCTGTTTGTTTTATTTTCTCTTCTCAGGTGTAGTCAGGGCCTCCAGTATATTTCCTATCCTCAGTGCCATATTATTGCTGCTAGGTGGAGTGTGTGTGGCTTCTAGTCGGTTCTACAAAACCAAAAGACACATCATTTTGGGAGCAGGCATTTTGTTTGTAGTGGCAGGTAATATTTCTCATTATGATAGTTTTAGGGTTCCTTATTTACAGTAATTTGTGAAGGGGTGAATTCACTAAATGTTTTGACACTTTTGTGTGCCGTATTTCCATGTCTTATTCACTAATTACCTATAATCCAGCAAATTATCAGTGTTGTTATTATTAACTAGAACTTCTGTAAAACTAAAGCTATTAAAAATATTTTTGTTAATTGAAATAATGCTTAAAAATTTGTTTATTAAAAACTTACAAATGTTGCTTTGGGAAGTAATGAAATAAGTTGAAGTACTACATTTACTAAAAAGTATGGAGCGCCGCACGTGACATGCAAGAAAAAATAAATAAATTGTGTGCACGATTTACTGATTCGTTCCCTCAATGTGCTAAAACGTGCACACGATTACTATTGCATTCCCTCGATTAGCTAAATCATGCACACAATTTATAAATTGAGTGAATGAAATAGTAAACCAAGGGGAATGCAATAGTAATCGTGTGCACGTTTTAGTACAGTGAGGGAACGAATTAGTAAATCGTGCACACAATTTAGCCTAATATTTTTTTCCTGCATGGCATGTCTAAAAATTATAAAAACAACAAAAATGTTAACTAAAAATAAAATGAAACTTAAAATTTAAAAATTAATAAATTCTAAATATTAATAAATACTATTAGTATATAAATAATAGTAAAATAAAATTGATTAAATGTCTTGTTTTTTATTAAAATTAAAAAATGTCATTATTTAAGTCAATGTATGAAATATTAAAAATCGTAAAAAAAATATTAAATGTCAACATTTAATCCATTGTCATTCTTTTCAGAAAATCACACCTCATTTCAATTACAACAGCGTTATTATAGTCGGCGCTATTAACCTGGTGTAATATATATTTGTCTGTCATGATTAGAGATTTTATAAACAGAATTTATAAACAATAAACACATTTTATCTTGAATTGATCCAGGCCTGAGCAACATCATAGGTGTCATTGTATACATCTCGGCAGCTCTCAGCGACATCTCTCCCAAAAAGGACGAGGACAAGAAGTGGCATTACTCCTACGGCTGGTCCTTCTACTTCGGCGGCTTGTCGTTCATCCTGGCGGAAGTGGTGGGCGTGCTGGCCGTCAACATCTACATCGAGCGCAACAAAGAACTGCGCTGCCGCTCGCGCACCGACCTCTTCCGCAGCACGACCTCAGCTGTGTTACGCCTGCCAGGATACCGCTTCCGCCGGCGCTCCTCTCGCTCCAGCTCACGCTCCACAGCGGAGCCGACCCGCTCCCGTGAGCAGTCCCCCACCTCCGCCATCGCACCCAAGAACTTCGGCCCACCCCTGGCCGCCGGCCCACCGCCCTTTTCGGTAGCCACGCTTCCCAATCCGCACACACACTCCGGAGGAGGCATGGGGGATATATCCATGTACACACTCGGCAGGGAAGGTAAGCCGCCCATGTACGGTACAGTCGACCGGGCCACACTCTATCAGCTGCACAATTACTTTCCGAAAGAGGGCGGTGGCGGAGCGCTCATGACGGGAACGCTGCCCTCTCTCTCTAAGTCGAACCTAGCTGCATCGACCAACGCCACCCTCAACACCTCGTCTTCCTCCGGCCCCCAGCAGGCGCCGATGTCCGCCGGCTCCTCCGCCACCATGGAGAGGGATCGAGGGATGGGAACCTTGGATCGGCTTGGCAAAGGAGACAGTTCAAACACTAACACTCTCAACAGGAGAACAACACCTGTGTAACGAAAGACTGGAGGGGGAGGGAAGAGTGATGGGGAAAAGAAGCGATTACATGAACGGGAAGTAAAATGGGAACGGGGAACAGGAGAGGGAAAAACGAGCAAGAAAGGGCTGAGAAAGAAAGCAAGGACCGCTTGCAAGACGACAAAGAAGTGAATAAGAAGGCAATACATTCTCTTTTTTTCTAGTTTTTGAACATGGTGACTTGAGTAACAGAATTCCATCCGCACTACTTATTGATTCATGTTGAAATACTCGATGTGTGTGATGGTGATCTTTCAGTTCTTCGAGCTCTTTCAATTCCCGTGCTTTATCATCAGGTTATGCCTGTAACTTATTTAGCATTCCAATATAGTTGATGTTTTTTTTTTTATTATTATGCTAATTGTTATTGCTGGGTTAACTTATACATTCTACATTTTTATCAAAGTATTTCGTTTTTGCACAATTATCCATTTTAATTTATTTCCTCTCGATTGATGAACTCAAACTGTGATTTTTTTCTTGCACATGTTGACACTATATTTCATGATGTCATTCAGTGTCAAGCGTGTGTTAATTCTGCGAAAGTGCGACGACTATTATGATGACATTTTTTAGTTTTTACAAAGATTGTTAATATTTAGACCTGTGGAATTTTTCATTGTAACCGTAAGTGTACAAGTAGTTAAGTCTTCATATAAATATATTTGATTTATTTATCAAAAAAAGATAATAATTATAATGGACTACTTTTGAGACTGAAAGTCAAAAAGAGAAAAAGAAAGAGGCAGAATACAGAAGTGAAAGGCATTCATTCCAGGGGAGCAATACTTATACCTAAAAAACCTCACCAGAAAAGACAAAAAAATCTATTAAATATATAGTATATTATGAACAAAAAAACTTTTTTGGTAAAATAAAATATATTCTATGAATGTGTAAAACTGAGATATATGTGCATACTGTTAGCAGTTTTGACTGCAGCATATTATTTTCAAGTTTATTTGTAACTTTGTATGCATGATTCATATCTAATATATGATATATTCATAATGCTCTGCTTTTTGGCTTTGTGTGCATTGCATTTATGTGCTCATGTGGATTGATTTGGGATGACAGATGAGGGTCAAAAGGAAGGTCATCATCAAGACCCAGAAGACTAGAAAGGGATCTGATACACCACACTTTATATTCACATATTTTTACATAAAAAACATACATTTATCCTAGAAGTTTTAGTTTTAAATTTTTTAACAGTGTACAACTATGGGAAGTGAAAAATGTGTATCCAAGAGGATGGCTGTACACCACCTGGTAATCATCGCCAGTGACAGTCCTTTGGGGGAAGTCGTGGCCTAATGGTTAGAGAGTTGGACTGGCAATTGAAAGGTTGTGAGTTCGAGTCTCGGGTCGGCAGGAATTGTAGGTTGGGGAGTGCATGTACAGTTCTCTCTCCACCTTCAATACCACGACTTAGGTGCCCTTGAGCAAGGCACCGAACCCCCAACTGCTCCCTGGGCGCCGCAGCATAAATGGCTGCCCACTGCTCCGGGTGTGTGTTCACAGTGTGTGTGTGTTATCACTGCTCTGTGTGTGTGCACTTCGGATGGGTTAAATGCAGAGCACAAATTCTGAGTATGGGTCACCATACTTGGCTGAATGTCACGTCACTTAAAGGGCACCTACATAGTGAGCTGGCTTTTAAGAAAACTCATAAGTGACCATTTGGAATGTTTTAATAGACAACAACTTATTAAGCCTCTAATGTGAAGCACACCTTCCTTGACATTAGCATTTCGCTAATGAAGCAATACTCAGCATACAAGCATAAAACATAAACAAATTAGATTATTATATATAATGCAGTACGAGGGACCTCATTTGTGCATGTCCATCCATTCCTACACAGATATTTAGTCCTAGGCGCCCTTACTGTACATACCTTTCAGAGTCAGGCAATTAAATTTCACCTGCGTGTCTGTTCAAGAGAGCTGTCATCAATCTGAGTTACAGTTTGAATCTGCGCCAACAGTGCTCCTGTTCAGACCACATGCATACATAACACAAACAGCAGCAATACACATCTACAGTGAAAGAAGTAGTTCAGGATCAAGCTCTACCACACATCACACTAACACAATAATAATAATTATCAAAATTGTTGTACTTCTATTTATATCATATACTAATAAAACTAGCATTTTTTACAGAAAAAACACAACATATAATTTGGTCACAAAGTTAATAAATTTAATGCATACACACCAATGGGTGTCAGTATAAAGATCCACCAAGAACAAGGGATAAAGCAGAAGTTGTTACAAGCTACATATGAAATAGGAAATTTTTTTTTTACTGCATAGTAAGTGAAAAACATTATGTGAACAGAGTAGCATGTCCGAATTCACAGTATTCATAATATAGACAAAAAGAATCTGAAGTGTGCTTCCAGTGAACTTCCACAAGATCATAGGAGAGGATTTGAGAATGGCAGTGAAGTGATTCAACTTCAGGTCACATGATGATGATAAGACACGTGCTTTTAGTTAATAGATGTGTCTAACATCCCAAGCTGTCTGAGAAGGTACTACTGTACAGTACATCTGATGAGACATGAACTCTGGGAACATTAAAAAGGTTTGTTTATAGTGCTGTCATAGTGATGACCTTTTTTGTCCAACCTAGAAATGAGCATCACCATGGTTCCCTCAACAAAAGAATAGTTTGCAAGAGAGCGATTATACAAAACAGGGAGGATGTAAAAGCAGACTAGTGAATAGATTTGTTTACCTGTTCAGCATGATGATGTTTAATATTCCTGATAACCTCTGTAGTCCCATTTAGTCACTTGCTAGCAATCTCCTTTCTTAAGACACATCACTGATGTATTTTGTGTCATAGAATAAAACATGAAAGTATCTTGGCTTGTGTTCACCACAGACCTTATTTTAGGCATTTAACCAAAAACCCATTAAAAAACATAAACATAAAACCCAAACAAAAAACAGGACTTGCTAAAATGCTCATTTATGGGTTTGGACGGTAAAAATATGTTTATTTACAACTCCTTTCCCATGGCCTCATTTGGGGTTTACTAATAAAAAAAAATAAAAAATAAAAATAATACAACAAAAAATTACATTCACTATTAAGAATTTTACCTGCATGGGTGCATCTAAAAAAATTTGAATATCATGAAAAAGTTATTTTTTTCTTGTAACTTATTTAAAAAAAGTGTAACTTTTATATAATCTCGATTCATTACATGTAAAGTTTTTTTTTTGTTTGTTTGTTTTTTTTTGATGATGATGATGATAAGAGTTTACAGCTCATGACATTCCAGTATCTCAAAATATCAAAATATTTCATAAAATCAAGCACAGCAATATCTTGGTCAGCAGACCACTTGGAAGTGGTTTTGGAACTGTGGGCAGGTGCTAAAGTCCTGCTGGAAAAGGAAATAAGCATCTCCATAAAGCTTGTCAGCAGATGGAAGTGAAATGTGCTCCAAAATCTCCTGGTAGACGGGTGCATTGACTTTGGACTTGATAAAACACAATGAACCAACACCAGATGTCACGGCACCCAAATCATCACTGACTCCGGAAACTTCACACTGGACTTCAAGCAGCTTATATTCTGCTTGGATTCAGCTTGGATTCAAGTAGAAAATAATGATTCATAACTGTGACGTACAGTAAGCTAGAGGCTACTAGCTATTTAAAGAAATATGGTGTCACAAGAAAACAACACTAGTTATCTCGTGGGCTGGATTACCGGCAGCAATCGTTAGCAGGCTGAAGGTGTTTGAACTTTAAGTGCAGAGTTTTCAGAGGTCAAACAAACAAGGGCAGAGTTTAAAAATGAGCCGAACATAAACAATGTAACTCATCAGAAGATTTAGTTGCCTTGTGGCCTGCAGATTTATCTAGGCCACACTGAAGGTAAAGACACCTGATATGTAACCAGAACTGAACTGAAGTAGAACATCCACACCACTGGTGTCAGTCAATATGTAGGTGTAAATGAAACTAGTCATACCGATGGTCACTATTTTACGAGAGGCTTGGATGGCTCTGTAAAAGAGGGGAGCCACACTTCTAATCCATGTTTGTGTTGCTTACATCCTCTGGAGCGCGATTGGCCACGCTCTAAATTTAGAGAAAGCAGAAGGGAGGAAATGAGATGACTGGGATGAACAGGGAGATGGAAATCTGGAAGGAGGTCAAAAAAGAAAATGACGTGTTTCTGTGTGACAGTGACAGAAAGAAACAAAGTAGGAAGGCAAGGTGGTTGATGTTTTATTCTTTATGATAAATTTGCATTAATCCAAGTCAGGAGAGGGATCGCGTTCACTCGATGACTGGCACACACTGTAATGCATATCAAGTGAGCATGCCAAACATTCGAAACGGATGGATGGAAATAGGGAATAGAATCTTGGCTTCGGTATGGATGTCATTTCACATATCTGACAAATACTGAAGTGCATGTGTAGTCTGCACATGTACAAGTTATCCAATGCAGGAGAGATCAACAGCAGACAAAACACGATTTAGCATAAGAATCACCGCATCCACTCTTTTTTATGAACAAGGCATCGATATCACAGTTTGAGTTGAGAAATTATAATATAATATAATATAATATAATATAATATAATATAATATAATATAATATAATATAATATAATATAATATAATATAATATAATATAATATAATATAATATAATATAATATAATATAATATAATATATCCATTCTCTGCTTATATTATATTATATTATATTATATTATATTATATTATATTATATTATATTATATTATATTATATTATATTATATTATATTATATTATATTATATTATATTATATTATATTATATCAATCCGTCCATTTTCTCCATAATATAATATAATATAATATAAAATAATATAATATGCACAAAATTTAAATAAACTATTTACTTAAAATTCACTCAGAAAATATTTGAATACAAAATTGTGCAATTTTTATTCAGTCAGATAATAAGATTTAGAATAAGATCCAATGCATTCACAGACCTTTATCAATCTTTATTTATAAATATGCACTAACATCACACTTTGATTTAATGCATTTGTTAAAATGCATGTGTATAGTAAGACATTTGAAGTCAAAATTTATAAAACTAAAAAACTACACCTATATAGTATAATATAATATAATGCACAAAATTAAAATATTTATTTAAAATTCACTCACAAGTATTTGAATACAAAATGTGCAAATTCCATTCAGTCAGTCAGTATTAAAAATCATGAAATTAGTCAGAACCAAAACCAGAACTGATGATATTAATAACAGAACTACCAGAAATACAGAAAACATTGCTTAAATGGGAAGAATTCGTCCCTTTGCCAAGGGAAAAAAAAACACTGAAAGGCAAATGGTCTGTTGAAGAATCCCAGAGTACATCATTGTGGTGCTGGATGTCACTGCAGACCTGCAAAAATACTTTCATCAAAACATTCTTTTGTTTAATAAAAAGACTAAAACTGAATAAATAAATAAAACGCTCAAATTTTGACTTTTAAACCAGTGCCTTCCTAGTTTGGATTTTTGCATAATCTAGCCCAACTCAGTAGGAAAGCTATTTCTGTCATGCACCAAAGGCAGCCAGCAATGAAAGTTTCTCATTGTTATGATCCGCTTTCCTCTAACACTTTCAATAACTGATTCTAGATCAGCATCAGTGTCAGTTTACACAATGGGAAGCAGCAGGAGCAGCAGAAGCAGACGTTGGGGCTTTTAATTAGTGCTTCTGATTTCAATTCATCTCTTGCTGTCATCAAGCGACCACCTCCAGATGAAGAGGGCTGGTCAGAACCGGAGATGATTCAGCTGGGCTTTTCACTGGCGCTGTCAGCTGCCAGACTAAAACCACGGATGAAAGCCAAAACCAGATTTTCATTAGAACTGGAAGCACCATCAGGTAAGTTCCTTTTCAAAAACGAAACTGCCCTCTTTCTGAGAATTTGACAACATATTTCCAGTTAAAACCAACACCTATCTATTTCTCAGTATAGGTATACTTTTGCAAATCAGCCAGCACATTTAAATTTGTATTCCTGTGAATAATCATCAATTTTTTCAGTATTTATTTACTATGCTGCAGTTTTCTCCCAAAAATAAATCGAATAAAATAAATTGAGTGATCGTGTTGTTTTTCAAATATGCAATTCCACAACGTTAATAAGCAGTCAGTGTCGGCCAGGAACAGAATAAATTCACTCATGTATCTCAAGCAGATTTGTTATGGATTTCAACTGGTTCTCTTATATCCCCCAGTGACGAGACATGAAGGCTGTTTTCCACATCACAAAGGAGAAAAGATTCATATGTTTTTTTGGATGTACAATACTTTAGTGCCAAGACCAAATCAAAGCTTAAAAATGTCTGCATAAACATAAATATAAAAGCATGAATAAGCTTCATTTCTGTTACCTACAACAATAACAGTCTGGAAACCCAGTGATACCAATAATGACATTTATACCACAATTATATTTATAGCACAGCATAACTACAGTATGGCTTCAGTATTTAGACTTCTGTTTACAAAATTATAGTCCTAGAGATATTAAATATTATAAGTTTACCTAAATTATACCTCAATCCTCATAAAATGTTAAATATAACAGTATTCAAAACCTCAACCTTTAAAATGTAACAAGCAGTACATAAAGCAACCGAAATATACAGAATCAAGTTTAACTAGGACATATGTCTTATATAATTTAAAAACATTAAAATAACAAAAGGTATAGTTCAACCAATAATGAAATATTGCACGAGTTTCCAAAACAATTAGCTATTATCTTAAAGTTATGAGCTTGTACTGTATGTACTGTATAATTATTTAAGGCCTTCCATCCTAATGATACATATATGCTACCAAAATGTCTGGCCCACTTCCTGTTACATTTCCAACAGCATCAGGGCCAACTTATGCACAGTATAATCACATTTACAACCACTGGTTTTATATATATATATATATATATATATATATATATATATATATATATATATATATATATATATATATATATATATATATATATACCCAGATTCACCAGGATGTACTGTTGTTGTCTGTTCCACTTTATAAAGAGGCTTCAGCGCAAATCTGAATGAGAAGTCCCCCTCACCACTAGATGTCACTGTTTTTCTTAGGTAAGCACTTTTCCCAAGGACTGAATGGAAGAGCAAGGAGCAGGAACAAGACACCGGCGACAATGACCAGAGCTCCAGCACAGCCCAAACACGTCACTGACCATGACATTTCATGATGTAGAGGTATGGACTGGTCACTTGCTAAGAAAGACAGCACTGATTGGTGGAAAACTATGAGGCAGAGGAAGATTAAGACACCTGTTGAGAGACAGAGGGAGAAAAATACCTTCAGATGTACACAAACTTATGTTGCTTGGCTTTTATTAGCAATATGGAATTAAGGGAATTGTCTTTTCTGAATGTCCCTTCAGCATTTGTGTTAGCATACATTGTTTGGCTAGTTTTGCTTTTGAAAAAAAATGTGTTTTTATGTTATTACTCCAAATTTTTTTTTACTTTTTTAGACATGTGTTTAGCATAAATGACTGTTAGGAGTGAACCAGCTCTGAAATATGCATTTTATAGAAACAGACAACCCATAATAATATTAAAATCAGTGTATAAACTAATGTTCAATGTTCATGGTCAGTATGGGGTTTTTTAGTATTATTATTATTATTATTAACCTTTTTCAGCAATGATGCCTTAAATAGATCAAAAGTGACATAGTTTAGATGTTTATAATGATAAACAAAAATGCTAAACAAATGCTAAACATTGATAAGAAAGGTTTCTTGAGCAGCAAATCATTTTTGAACATGTGACACTGAAGGTATCAGTAATAAATTACATTTTAAAAAACAAATTTTCATTTTAATAATATTGCTGTTTACCGAATTTTTTCGGACTATAAGTCGCACCTGAGTATAAGTCGCATCAGTTCAAAAATACGTCATGACGAGGGAAAAAAACATATATAAGTCGCACTGGACTATAAGTCGCATTTATTTAGAACCATGAACTAAGAGAAAACATTACCGTCTACAGCCGCGAGGGGGCGCTGTATGTCTTCAGTGTAGACTACAGGAGCACTGAGCAGCATAGAGCGCCCTCTCGCGGCTGTAGACTGTAATGTTTTCTCTTGGTTCATTTCTCTCGGTTCATGTCAAATTAATTTTTATAAATAAGTCGCACCTGACTATAAGTCGCAGGACCAGCCAAACTATGAAAAAAAAGTGCGACTTATAGTCCGGAAAATACGGTAACTGTATTTTTGATCAAATAAATGCAGTCCTGGTGAGCATAAGACACTTCTTACCAACCCCAGACTTTTGAACAGTGCTGAATGAAGACTCATAGGAATGAACTTAAAGTTACTTTGGATAAAAACATCATGTAAAATGCATTAGTAATATTTAGTTTAGAGGTGTTAGCCAGTGGCATATAATGTTACCTGACAGTATGAAGCAAAATGCTGCTGGCTTCAAGAAGAACTGAACACCTTTGCCTACTGCCATGATAATGCAGATAGTTCCCATCACCATCAGGAAAAGACTAATGATAGCAAACATGGCGGACGCTACTGTCAGATCTGATGGGAGAAGAGGAGTCTTAACAAACAGCTGTAATATGATGGCATCATGCACACATACGGAGCTGAATTAACATTTAGAACATGTTTGCTTTAAAGGTACACTCTATAAGGCTTCTTTTTTCCAGTTTTCTTAGACTTTATGTTGACATGGATGTATAAATATGTATTCATTTCTGTGACTTCATACTTCTTTTTGTCTGTATACTGTATTTAGCAATTTCGGATTTAATATCAACTTTGTGTTGTTGTTTTTAGGTGGTTTGTCATCATGAATGGGCTGCCATTTCCTGTGGCTGTCAATTTGTGCAGTAAGAGTACATCATTTTATTGACATTTCTTAAATCATTAACCTTTTAATTAGTACAGTATTACTGAGTGCACCTTGAAATATGTTTATACAAGTAATGTTCTTCAGAAAATTTGCTTACACTTTACAATAATGTTCAATTGGTTGAGAATGTAGAGGAATGCATTTGTTACAGTATTTATTCATATGAACTTAATATATATATTAAGTTGTAAATATACAACTGTTCATTGTTAGTTCATGTTAGTTCAGGTCCATTCAATTATATTAACAGATACAAATTTTAATAATGTATTAGTAAATATTGGAATTATCACTTCTGAAAATAAATGTTTACATATATATACATTTTTAATAGTGTCAAACACTGAATCCATTTTAGAGTTTTAAAGCAAACTTTAAAAACCTTAGGGTGGTTTGGCTCTTTTAAAGTATTTCAACTTGTTACTTGCCATGAAAATAGCCAAGGAAGCTGGCATGGCGTTAAATCTCCAATCAACCAATCATTTCTTCATTTTATTTTATTTGATTTCCATCATATTATTATTCATGCTATTTGTTGCTGCTCATACACCATCTTAGCTACCTATCATGTTTTGGTGAAAAATTCATATATGGGGTCAGCACTTAGGGGACAGACACATTAGTGCTACGGATCTAAAGATAGAGAGGAGGATGTGGGATGAATCACCCTTTTCTGGCGTTTTCTGAAATAGGACAATGTTCTCTCCAGTGGTGTAGAACTTAAAGAAGGTGCAATTGGATTCTATAATGGGATCCAAAAAGGGGATGTTATTCTGACAGATTATTCAGAATTTTTCTACTCCATTAGAGACATTTATTATTATTATTATTATTTAACAAAAGCTCTTACCTCCTTGAAAGTGCAAAGGCCCACAGATCTCCTTCTTTGGGTCCATATCTGATACCAAGAATGTCTTGGTACAGCATTTCCATAAGCCATAATGTGCTACCAGACAAGTCTGATTGTTGTAGAAGCTATTGGATGGTTTAAGCTCCACCCAGAACTCTGTTCCCACCCCGAGCACAGTAAGCATGATGCCGGTTACAGCCATGAACAACGTCAGCTTGATTTTGCCCTCTTGGTTTTCACTTATTCCATCTCCAGAACTGGAGTGCGTTCTGTTTCGGTGTTTACGTCCACCGCCTCGTGATCCCAAAAACCCTTCCAGCCCAGCGGAAGGCTGGGGCACTCCAGGAGATGTATTCACTGTCCTTACCTCTTCATCCGGCACAATGAACATGGACCACATGATTGATTTGCAGCTTCAGAGATCCAGACAAATGAATTAGAGGCTTATTTTGAAAGGACATTTAAGTCTTTTTGTTTGAGATGTTTGAGTTCAAAATAATCAGATGGGAGGGCAAACAAAGACAGTTAGTGCTGAAGACGTCTGAGTTAGATGGATCCAGCGTGATCAGTCTGGGCCAGTCTAATGTGTTTCTAATGTAGGCTTCGTCAGAAGAAGATGTGGTTGAAGATCTTAAATAATGGATGTGTTAAGGCCAGCTGAAGGATGCTGGGAGCTGTAAGACAGGGAAGGGCATTGCCCATTCATACAAAGAGTGCTGCTGACATTGAATGCTAATATAGTTTGAAGATGTGAATGATGAGATGATGAAGTCAGGGGATGGTCAGGTTGCTTACTCTAAAAAAAAAAAAAACAAGAAGATGTGAAACAGTAAATCAAACTTAAGCAGTTTTATGAAGGAAAATGTTTAACATGAGTAGAATTGGGTATCACCATATGCTAACGTGTATGTCTCAAAACGTATATCATAATTCAGTTTATTGCAGCATCATAATTGGATCAATTGGCCCAGTACTTATTAAAATCAATCATTTGAATATAAGATATTTTAATGTTGATGTTGTTTTTCACATTTCTTATGTGTCTTTAGAGTGTTACATGGATAGACCCCCCGCCCACCAAAATCACTTTTTTTGTCATTTTTCTTTTAAATAATTATTTTCTTTTAAATACAGAGCATATTTAGAGATAAGCCCCCCCCCCAACTACAGAATTGTAGTGGGTTTGTAATTATAGTCTTAATTTAATTGATTAACAGTTTCAGTAAACCAAACTTTTACATTGTTACAAAAATATTGTATTTCAAATAACTGCTATTTCTATGTAGATCTATGTTATGTATATTTAATTTAAAGATTATTTATAATCTACATTACATATAGTGTATATTATATATATTGATCCTGAAAATAAATAAGTACATAAGTAAGTGTCGCAGTTCGTAACAATTTTAAGCAGCACAAAAATTTCCAGAATTGATAATAATCAGAAATTTTGAGCAGCAAATCAGCATATTAGAATGATTTCTGAAAGATCATGTGACAAGACTGGGGGAATGATGAAAAATTGGCTTTGCCATCATAGAATTAAATTACTTTTTTTTAATGTGTTTTTAAATAAAAAATATAAAGTAATAATATTTTTTATCATGTAAATGCAGCCTTGCTATGCATAAGAGACTTCTTTCTTTTTTATGCTAAGAGTTACACGTCACAACAAACCCTTATGGTTTTGATTTCTAAGTAATGGTCTTACTGTAGCACCACCCGCTAAAAAAGTAAGCCATCTGTCTAATTTCTGATCATATCCAATAGTTTCAAAAACAGTTTAGCACAGATTAATCAGAAAACAATGAGTTACTATACCAGCAGATATTTAAACCACAGCATGTTTATGGAATAACAGGACATGCTAATAATGCCAAACAGTACAGGGTATGTAGTACTGTATATAGAGAGAAAAAACATCAATCATGACTTGTTGTTCAGGCATACCTTGTTGTACCTATTATATTAGTAATAAAAAAAATCACATAAGCTCCAGACTGAAAGTTTTCTGCAATAAAAACAAATATTCTGACTTTTAATTGTAACTTAACAGTGCTGATAAAGGAGGTACTTTTACCGTAAATCACAAGAGCACAAAAAGCTTCTGACCTGTCGAGTGTTGAATACGTGTAGGGGGTTTTCTGGGAGATGGACAGAAAGTACATAAGAGAGGGGTTTAAAGAGGGAGGAGGTCGATATGGCACAGGGGTGGGGGGTTGTATGCTTCTGAAAAAGATCACGCCCATGTCCGGGCATAATGATATCAATGATTTTTTTGGGGGACGTTGGCACCGGGTCTGTTTCTGTCTGTCAACTGTTACTTCATGGCTGCTCTGGTGAGATTTTAAATGTGCGTCTCCATGTCAGCATGATGTTTGTATCTTTTTGCGTCGCTATGTGTATGAGTACGCGCATGAGCATTTCTTGATTCTATTTTAGGAAGCCACCTGTTAATGACATTAAAAATCGTGGCACCAAAACCACTCGAGAGCTGAGGTTACAGGATGCATGTGCATGGGTGTTCGTGAGGCTCATTCTGGAAAAAATGAGGCCGGCAATCCTGAAGCAGTGTCAATGTCAGTATTTCAAGCGGAGCAGTTTACTTTAAATGTTGATTTAGACTGTCTGCACAGCACAAAGGAGTATATCTTCCACAGTGCATAGTTATATATAACAAAATATTTTACGGTTTTATTATTATTATTATTATTATTATTATTATTATTATATCTGATGATTCAAGAAAAATTATATAAATTATAATAATAATAAATTGAAAAAAATATTATTATTATTTAATTATTTTTACCAGTTTTTTTTTTTTTTTTTTTTCTGTTGAGGAATTAATCATTACATGTAAATTTGGGTTTACAAAATTGGATCTATCTATCTATCTATCTATCTATCTATCTATCTATCTATCTATCTATCTATCTATCTATCTATCTATCTATCTATCTATCTATCTATCTATCTATCCACCAATCCACCCATTTATTGGTTTATTTGAGTTTATAAAATTTAATCTAAAGTTGTCAAAACTTTTATTTTATTTTATTTTATCTTACTAAAGCATCTCCAGATGGAAGGTTGGTATTTATTTATTTATTTATTTATCGATTTATTTTAATTATTAAGACTTTTTTAAAATTATTTTGACAATTTGTTGTTGAACTAATTATATTGTTAAAATTGTGTGTTAGTAAATTAGCAGTCAGACCGACAACTTTTGCCAAAATAGTGTCAATTTTGATGTCTTAAAATCAGATGAAAATGGAAACGGGGAAAAGGTTCTGGTTACCAAGAATACAAACAGAAACATCGCAATTCAAACACACTTGACAGTTAGTTCAGTAGGGTGGTTAAAGTAGCTATTTACAGATGTTATGTAAATGTGAGTTATGTGGATTAGCCAAATGTAAAGTCCCTTTTTGATGTCCCGGTGGAATGTCAAGTGAATTATGGTCATGGACATGTGCGAGGGGCACCTGCTGTACAGTATCCCACTGGGTTAAATATATTTACACGTATTCCTTTATGAGCATTTCACATGTTCAAACAGCCAAGATTTGGCTTAGGCAGAATGAATACCTCAGTCACCAGTCTTTCTTTCAATACAGTGATGGTAAATGGCAGTCATCTTTTGAAGAAAGAATGTCAAGTGAGTTTGTAACAACGTCAGGGTGAGTAAAAGATGACAGGTGAACTATTGTTCATTTGTGCTGTTGAGATGATTGCAGCTTCAACATGCTTGCAATCCAATCTGTATTCAATCCATTCAATGGATCTATGATGTACTGACATGGGTAGTGCTCATTTGTATTATGTAGCTTTATCAGACCGACAAGACAGGAGAGCCAGCGAGAAAGAGACAGACACTGCTGCAGTCTTATGTGCTCAGCATGGCGATGGCTCTGATTTGTGCACTCACTAACCTCTGTGGATCCCGTTGCAGTACCACCTTTGTTCAGTAGGTGGCGCCACCAGGCAGCGGTGCCTCACCACGTCTCCAGAAATCCAATCAGCCTATTAAACAGGGTATAAGATAACATCTACCTATTTTTATAATGGCTGTCAGTGTCAGGAAATTAATCCCCTATAACAGGGGTCGCAAACTCAAATTAGTTTTGTGCCACAAGCCAGATGGTTTCTATTAGGGGCAACAAACACAAGTGCTTAACAAGCCTGAAATGTAACTGTACATGCAATACTGAGCTACGGTTTGTGGTCAGTAAGATTTTTAGTTCAGTTGATTATTTATTTTTATTAAAGAAATGAATTCAGTCATTCAGCAGGGATGCAATAAATTGACTCAAAATGAAAGCAAAGACATTTATAATATTATAAATGCTTCCTATTTAAAACATGTCGTTCTATTGAACATTCGGTTCATTGAAGAATCCTGAATTAATTATAATTTTATTCTCAAACATATCAAGCAGCACAACTATTGTCAACACTGATCAAAAACAATAATTCTCCTGTATTACGTTAGGCTATTTCTGATTAAAAAAATATAGCCTGGGTGAGCAAATAAGAGACTTTAAATATATATATATATATATATATATCTTACCAACTTTTAATGTCATAATAGATCCAGGTTTTCTTTTTTCAGTCAACTTTCTCATCTTTTACTTATGTCTAGTGGACTATTGTACATGTGCAATGATGCATGAGATTATATTACTTGAAAAGTGCTATTTTCTCGCTTGAAGAAGAACGGAAACATCAGCTGTTCGATACAAGTAGTAAAATACATAGCAGACTGACAACTTACATATTATATTATATATTGGTGCATACAATCCTATTATTTCAGACGAGAAGGTAGAATAAAGGAATTGGAATAGCTGTCAATGAAAAAAAAGGGCTATTTTCTGATTTTTGCATTCCTATTTGCTCCAATATCAAAAGGAAAATCCACTATAGCTTTTTTAATGAATTTGCAAAGGAAGAAAAAGACTGAGAGATTCATTTGATCAGAAGACAAAAAGGATGTCAAATCTTTGCACTTTTTGGGGTTCTCAAAAGCAGCACCTGTCAAACTTCTGTAGGGGTGAACAGAATAATTTCTGTGTACCTTTTAGATCCAATACCATAAGAAAAAAAATCAACTATAGTGTTTCTAAAAACTTTTCAAAAGAGAAAAAAAATATAAAGAGATTTATAATGTAGCCTAGAAAAACCCACAGCAACATTAACCAGTTTTCTGTAAATTAATGCAAGCTTAATAAAACTCACACTATTTTTTTAAATCAACATATAAAAAATGGAATATATTTATGATATTAATAGTTCTGTGTCTCATCACAAAAGGGTCCAGAAAAAAAAGCACTTACACATTTAACTACAGTAAGCCTAATTTAAGAAAACTAATAAAAAAGGAATATATATATATATACTGTATAATAAACAAACTTTGCTAGATTTATGATGCTAACAACTTTAGAAATGTCTTATAACAGGCTGTGAAAGGGTCTATTCATTCAAGTCACCTGGAATTTACAGTATATGTTACTTATTTTGAAATTAGTGCATTTTCAAATATTCTTTTGTGACTGTGAAAATGTAATACAGTTCCAATTTCTCTTCCAGTGTGAATTCAAAAGTAAATATGTTCTTTATTTTTAACATACTTCATAAACTCAGAATTGATCAGCCATTGTGGATAGTGGGCAAAAAGGTTCATTTCCCACCCGGCCCATAATGCCTCACTGCCTCAGAGTGTGCCATCGAAGTGTGTGCGTGTGAGTTTTAAGTTTTGTCCTGACGCACAGGAGAGAAAGATAAAGAGATTACTCCCAATGGAGCTTCACACAATGAAAAACTCTGTTGTCTGTATTGCTGCCCAGTCATTCTCATTCATGTCTTTCCTCTCCATACTCTTCTCCTAAACAATGCTACAGTACACATAGTGTACGATTGATTAACGCTAGGAGCCAAGAGAATCTTGAACGATGTCTGTGCGTAAGGGTCAAGGCCGGAAAACCATACTGGATGCCTGTGATCTTCCACAAAACATTGTCAGTGAACACAATCCACTGTGCCATTCGCCGTTGCCGGTTAAAACTCTATACAGTAGGTCAAAAAGAAGCCATATCTAAAAATCATCCAGAAGCACATGCATTTTTTCTGGGTCAAGGCTCATTTAAAACCCCTTAACTGTCACCCCGTCCCGCATACGGGACGCCTACATTTACTTCACTATATTACAGTGAAATCTAATCTAATCTTGACAAACTATATATCGTTGGAAAGGTCTTAGACTCCCAAATATATATTTTACCAATGTTTTTTGTTAAAAACTATGTAGGAAAAGTAATAGATCAATTTATGACAAGAGTGCACCCTCAAAAATCTAAATTATAACTGGAGTTTTTACCTTTGTTTAAAAAAAAAAGACTTCTTCGTTGCCTTTTTCTCTATCACATTTTAGAAATCATCAGAAATTATATATCGACTGAAAACAAAATTCATCCTTTAAAACCCATTTTAAAATCAGACATTGCATTACCATGTAAATGGTACATCAATAACATGTTACAAAATATTTTCATTCATGATTTATACAAATTTAAGTTTGGAACGTGCACTATAAAGTCTATGTTCTAACTTAAGGGTTGTATGGTCAGACAAATCAAAATTTGAAGTTCTTTTTGGAAAACTGGGACGCCATGTCATCCGGACTAAAGAGGAGAAGAATAACCCAAGTTGTTATCAGCGCTCAGTTCAGAAGCCTGCATCTCTGATGGTATGGGATTGCATGAGTGCGTGTGGCATGGGCAACTTACACATCTGGAAAGGCATCATCAATGCTGAAAGGTACAGTATATCCAAGTTCTAGAACAACATATGCTCCCATCCAGAGGTCGTCTCTTTCAGGGAAGACCTTGCATTTTCCAACAGGACAATGCCAGACCACATACTGCATCAATTTCAAAATCATGGCAGAAGAATGATCCGGGTACTGAAATGGCCAGCCTGCAGTCCAGATCTTTCACCCATAGAAAACATTTGGAGCATCATAAAGAGGAAATTGCAACAAAAAAGACCTAAGACTAGAAGCCTGTATTAAACAAGAATGGGACAACATTATTATTACTAAACTTGAGCGACTTGTCTCCTCAGTCCCCAGACGTTTGCAGACTGTTATAAAAAGAAGAGGGGATGCCACACAGTGGTAAACATGGCCTTGTCCCAACTTTTTTGAGATGTGTTGATGCCAGTAAATTTAAAATCAACTTCTTTTTCCCTTAAAATTATATATTTTCTCAATTAAACATTTGATATGTCATCTATGTTGTATTCTGAATAAAATATTGAAATTTGAAACTTCCACATCATTGGATTGTTTTTATTCACAATTTGTACAGTGTCCCAACTTTTTGGGAATCTGGAAATAGTTTAATGCTGTAAAGATGTGTCTCCAATGCATATGAGGCAATTAATCACAATTAATTTAAAGTCAGACATCAGATTCAGCTCTTGCTGTCATTGTCATTTGGTATTTCCCAGAGTGCATTTGGCAAAGCTGCAGACTCCTCCCAGTCTAACAGCAGGTCCTTTATTATTGTGAGGAGGAGGTTGGCAGACCGGCTTTCAGAAAACACATGGGATTCTGTCCTCTAGCAAGTTTACTCTTCATCAGTGTGTGAAAAGGTACTCGCTCATCCAATTTAAAGTAGTGCTTCAAGCATATATGTCCAAAGTTAAGACTGAAAGCACTCAGGAATGAGCCCTCCATGTACACGATTTAAATGTGTAGATGCCTTACTTGGACAGGCCCCAATCTGGAGCATTATTGGTGATCTGTAGGCTATTTGAGACGGTCTCAGCAGTCTTTGAGCACAGATTAGAACCAGATCCTCGGGTAATGTTGTTTGGGGTTACCTACAGGTATTTGGGATGGTTTTTGCATTAATTATTGCTTTTTGGACTTAGTTTTCAGTTTCTGTATATATTAAAAGTCAGTTTTCAACATTAATAAAAAAATGTCTCTTAAGCATCAAATCAGCAATGATTTCTGAAAAATTATATGACACTGAAGACTGGAGTAATGGCATGCTGTTAATAATTAATAAATTACATTTTAAAATACACTAAATTCATTTGAATTACTGTTAAGATAAATGCAGTCTTGATTCATCACATTAAAGTGTATATAATCTTGAACATTTGTCAGAAGTAGCATACTAAAACTCAAAGACGACACTGTTTAACCATTATTATTATTTTCCTTTTGTCTAAAAAACGGCAGTCCTATTAGTTATCTCAGTCTTCCCATTCATCTGTTTCTCTACCTTTTTAGGCCAACTGGCATCAGTTGTGTTCGTGAAGCTGTAGGACTGATGCCCATTTTATCATGGAAGGTTAGGGCTGCCAGCTGTCCTTTTTACATTCAAGTATCATTGTTTCAAATGACAGATTACAGTGAAAAATGCAAATATTGAAATGAAGAGAATCCTTCATTTCCTAAAAGAAAGTAAAAGTGGCATGAATATCCTTCTGCTGAAGTTGGTAACTCTATGGTTGTGCCAGCAGGTTCTTCACAGGTCAACTGAGCAGAATCTATTATCAGTATGCCATAACCAGACCGAGTTGGGTCAGCAGTGACATGATAGACTAAGTTTAGCACCTTGGCCAACACAATTAGTGTGGATTATGAAACATACTTAAGAACAGTTATGAGACGGTATGAGACCTGCTTCTTTCTTTATGCCTAAATGTTTCATTGGTGCTGAAAACGACGGGTTCTCCCATCTGTTACTGTATATATCTGTATTTTGGAACTAAAACTAAAAATACCTTAGATTATATATCACATAAAATATTGAATATTTAAATAAAATCTATGATGCATTAGTGTTTTTGTTAACAAACTAAATCTAATGTAATAAAAATAGAAATAAAGCTGAAGTAAGACAACATTTAAAAACTTAAAAACTTTGAAAAACTAGAAATATTTCCTTGGCAAATTAATGAATTAAAATTAGTTTTAAATATTTAAATTTCAATAATAATTCAAAATGATTAATAATTATAAAAAATTACTAAAACTAATACAGAAATAAGAATAAATGAATAAAAAAAATCAAATGCACATGATTTAAAAAGAATAATTACTCAAACTTAAACTAACATTAAAACTGAACATATAAAATTAAACCTAATTCTAAATATGAATAAATAGTATATAGTACATTAATAACACTGCATTGTTTATATTGTATTAAATTGTTTAATTTCAGTTTAATTTCCTTAGATTATCAGTCTTGTATCCCAGAACGGCCTCATGGATCAGTGTTTAGGAATAGACGTTGAGGTAAGTACTTTACTATTGTTGCAATTTAGTGTTTTACAAGAAAATACCATCAAAAGAACCCTTAAAGCTATGATATTTAAAGAGGGTTGATAACAGGAGGGAGGGAAGGATGGATGGGGGAGTGGAGAGAGTTAAAATTATCCTCCCTAAAGCAAATCCCTCTCAATCTGATCAGCATGTTTGGAATAGACTAACTTGCCCCAACTCTGTGACTGACTGCAGGTGAGGGATCTTTTTTTCTCTCCAGAAAACTCAAAGGCAACTTTTTGATGGCGTTAATTCAAATTTACTTCAGAAGGTATGGTGTCATTTAGAAAGTGTGATGTAATTGTGGCATTTTATTATACGATTAGTGTTCGTTCAGCTTTGCACTGTAGATAAACTTTTGTTCAACGTGAATAGCCATGAGTTTTCAGGAAAACTGAAGATAGTCTGTTTTTGCTCTCACAAACTTTCCTTCATGGAGAAATATGACATTGACCAGGATTTTTTTAAAAAGAGGTTTTTAGATTGTGTTAGATGTTTAAATGTTTATTATATTGCTCATATACAATGCCTGGTTACACACACTATATTCAGTAAATATAGTTGGAAAATGTCTTTTAGTAGAGGAATGCATGATTGTGATATTTGCATATGAATGGGCTTATGCCTATAAATCACATACACTGTGTTTTTACAAATGTGTTCTTGTACACATTTATTTACAATAAAAAACAGTATTGTTTACTGTTAAAAGCAACATTTTTCTTACTAGAGGTGCTTGCAACAATGGTTCAGTTTAAAAGCTTGCTAGAGCCTCAGGGTTAGCAATCATCTTTTCTCACTCTATATACTTATCTACAGCATTGTTTTCGATTGCCATTTGTAACTATGTAAGGTTTTTTGTATATGTAACCATTGTGGTAACTGGACATGTTAATAGATTTAAAATGTGGTCAACAAAGGACACAGTACCTCATGAAGTACTTTGACCTGATACATTAGGTGAACAAATCTCAATATGTCTGTTCTAGTGACACCTGTTTTATGCTAATGTTGCAAACCATGAGCGATGCCGGACATGGATGATTATTTTAGGTTTTTGTTTACATTTTATACTACAGTGTTCTGGTCATGTTATTGTAAAATTAGACAAGCTAGTACTGAGTAATACTACCAAACAGTATACAGTAATATGGGTAACAAGTTTACTAACACTAGAGGGAGTTTAGACTTTAGGGAGCTAGACCCTCACATTTAAAATAATCTAAACACCAATCTTTTAAGCAACTTTAAGCATCATTACTGTACATCTCTGAATGCCTGCATGCACTCAACCCACGTCCTTTTTTTTTTGAAGATGAATAAACATCTTATGCAATATATGCTTGAAGATATGTAAATTAATTTAATAAGGTGAATCAGGTAGGTTATCAGAATCAGAATCAGAAAGAGCTTTATTGCCAAGTATGCATACAAGCATATATTACCAATTTTAAAAAGATAACCATCATCATGTTTAAAAGTGCATCCATGACATCTGTTTGTGACATGATACAGACAGATTTAAGGAGCTTAGCACCAGTCTACTTTGCTTTATCTAATTATACTCTCAATTAGCCAGCAGACTATGAATGATTCAACAGATTCATTTAACTTAAAGTACAGTTAGGTTGAGATCAAGGGCCTACAGATGCTCATAAGAATAATGGTAACCAAAAAGTTGTCAGAAGCCACTAACTTTCATAGTAATTTTTTAAACTGCTAGTTGACAACATTAACTTATACAGTGGATGGTGAGAAAATGAATTTAGATTTTTAGGTCAGCTGTCCCTTTAAGTGGATACAAATCAATGTCCTAAATATATCATAATTACAGATGATCGCTTTACAGAATGCATTTGTTGCTTCTGTATCTGCCCAAAATTCTGCATCCAGACTTATGAGAGATTTAGATTTATATGCTCTTACATAGAGGTGCTTTAAATTAAAAATTCTGAAAATTTCTAAGGTCTGTTCTATTGTGTTGCACTGTCTATAAATACATAATGTGTGAAAAGCCCCCCAAAGAACATGTCTGGTGGACTCTAATTACAGCTGAATAGTCTGTAAAATCTCTTCACAGTTGCTGCAAGTCTAACTAATCTGATGGCTGAAGCGTCCTTGGCAATCACCTTGAGCTTTCACATTCTCACTCATTCCGTCTCAGTCACACAAGGATTCCATGAGCTCTGTGTAGTGATCTGTCTAGAGTGGCGTGCTGTACAGCGTGAGAAACACATTCGGGTGGAATGGGCAAGCCTCTTAGGATTCTGCTAGCCACATGTGGAGTGTTTCTGAACTGGCTCATAATCGCCAGACTACAACCCACCACCACCGATACATGTGATCACAACAGTACTGCAGGAAGAGACTACCGTAAGCATGCCAAGCCAATCCACCATGGCCTTTAAGCCTTCCTAGATCCTATTAGACAGTCAACCTTGGGGACGCAAGAGTAGAGTAAGAGAGCCCCTTCCTGTGAGGTGGTAGGTCTGATACTTCCAGGTTGAAACTACTTACATCTTATAAAAAGGTTGCTCCTCTTCAGGCTGTAATACATAAATCTGAATTGATTTTAAAATGCTAGGCATCATACACTTACCGACTATGAAAATACAGTCAAAACAGAGGCAAAACTGGCCATCATACATTAATTGCCTGAGGATCACACAATACCAATACCATCTATCATTATGTCTGTCTCTTCTGTATTTCTTTGAATTTAAAAGGCATTTTAGTTTTATGGTGTATGCTTTAAAATCTTTGAGGAAAATCCCTTAAACAATGATTAAAAGTTATCAGTGAGCTATGTCACAGTATTTGTCCTGTTTGTTATTGTGTTAACTTTATATTGCCCCAGCTAGTGCTTTACTGATGTGTTCCTTCTAGCTTTAGTTTGCCATTTTCACTATGCATCATTCATTAGCTACCTCTGACTGTAGGCTTTCCAAATCGCTTGGCTGCATACATTATTTTGAAAGCCATCTTTCATCGTTTGCATCAAGTTCATGTGACAGTAATCTGATTACAATAGCCGAGGGGGTTTTCAGCTGTTAGCGTCATTCACCTCAGGGATGCGTCTGACTCAACAAGTCTATGTTGTTGACTGATTGTGATCCCACTACTGCACTTTACAAAAAAACATACTCGTTTGTCTCATTAGAATGATTGTAAATAACACCAAAAGTGTTTTTCCTCGGGACAAGGCTTCATTCTGACTGAAATCTCTTTTTTAATCTACAGGGATATGCCTGACGGAATCCAGAAGTTAAAGGATTTCTGCTAACTGCCAAACACACTGGAGATCTGGTGTGCCAAATATTTCATTATCAACGGGTCCTGCTTCTGCTCTGTTTTTTTATTTTTTTGCATGCAATTTTGTACACAGGAATATCTGCATTTGGCGGATTTCTAACCGCTCACAGTGGATATAACATTCTACACTCAGCAAAAGTGGTAGAAACAGTATAAACAATGCATTTTCTGGACATTTTTTGTAGATTTCTAAATCCACTGATTGTTCTCCCATGACCCTTTCTTCATGATGCGCATCCCACTGCTGTAAAGAAGAAATCGATGATGACGAAAAGCACAAATTACGTCATTATGACATTGCCTTTCTCAGAACACATGAACTGGGAAGGGGTTTTTCGCTCCCACTTTCTTCTTTTTCTCTTATCTTTATTACCCTCGGTTGCAGTTAGTAGCGTGCCAGGTTTGGAATATGATTGGGGAACGCAACCCAAACTTGTTTGCATCCCTATCCCTGCAGATGCTGACCCTAGTTGTTTCACACCAGGTGGGGCTTCGCATGGGACTTCACATGGGCCAAACACCAATGGCCATGGGAATGGACATCATGGGCCAGTTAGCGGGCTGCCGAGTAGTCACAGCGGCAGCAGTAGTAGTAGCCGACACGCCATTTCCGATGAGGCCAAAGCCACCATCCTTCACCTGAGGGAGAGCCTTGTGCGACAGAAAGAGACCATCTTAGATCAGCGAGAGACCATTCGGGAACTGACGGCAAAACTGACTCTCTGTGAAAGCTTTGGGAGGGGGCACCATGAAGATCATCACGGCCCTTCACAACACAACTCCCAGCATTCCTCACACCACTATGACGGCCACCATACTGACCCACACTTCCCTTTAAACGGGCATCGCAGTGACCATCACAGAGGCAAATCTCCATATCTGGGAAAACACAGCTTCTCCCCAGAACAGACAGGAAAAACCCTGCAGGCCCTGAAGGAGAGGCTGGAAAACCTTCAGGTGGGAGGAAAACTAAAAGCTAAAGCTTATAAATAACAATAATAATACTAATAATAAGAATTAACAGAATGTCGTTCAGATGTTTTTTTTTAAGTCATCAAGGATGCATTTATTTAATAAAAAATGGAATGAAAACAGGAATATTGTGGAAATATTAATACAATTTCAAACAACATTTAAAGTGGATCAAAATCTTTCATCAAGGTTGTCCAAAAACCTAAAACCAAAATGTGTTCTTGTCTAAGGATAACTTTAATCATCTTTTTTGATCCACTTTAAATGTTAACTATTGTATTTTAAAATGTAATTTATTTCTGTGATCACAAAGCTGAATTCTCAGCATCTATGGTTCATTCAGAAATCATTAAAAAATATGGCAATTATTATTAGCAGTCTTGAAAACATTTGTGCTGCTTAATATTTTTTTATTAATTTGTTCATAAATAGGAAGCAAAGCATTTATTTGAAATCTTTTGAAACATTATAAATGTCTTTAATGTCACTTCTTATCTGTATAATGCATCTCTAGTAAATAAAAGTAAAACAAAAACCCTGATGCCTCCAAGGTTTCCAAATCCTGCTTGGATTTGTTTTTTAGGGGTTATCCTGCATGTCAACTTCTCAGCATGACATAAGCTCTTTTCTGTTTCTGTAACGTACACTTTGGTGGCTTTCTGTGCCAACAACAGATCATTGAGTACAGTCTTCCGTTTAGGCAGCCCAGTCAGGATTTGCTTATTTAATTAGCCATAACCCTTCCCCTGAGAAAGCACATTGGATAAAATGGTACAAATACAAAGAAGTTAAATTATCATTTGTGTGCTTATTGATTGGAGTCCACAGTGAATCCTTTAAACCAACTACAATGTGACACTTTCTTTGAATATGCAGTGAAACTGATAGCATGCATTTAAATTCTGTAGTACACAAGTGAACCGCTGCTGACGGGTTTAAAGTTGTGGAAGTGTCTTCAGGTTTGATCTGTGGTTTAGAAAATTCTTCCTGTTTCCCATGACCACAAGCTTGATCAGAATCATTGTTCTGTTGGAGAGGAAGTGCATGCACAGCAAGCTGGTGACGGTGCTCTGCAATGTGCTAGTTGCTGCCATCTCCAATTAGCCCCATCTGCCTTGATAAGCCATTAAGCGCAGAACGCTGTGGTGCTGAGAAAAGCTGGATTTACTGCAACTAATCAGAGGAAGGAGTGCTAGCAGTGAAGGAGGGGCTGTCTTGTGATGTCATAACACATGTACATTTGTAACAATCTTCCAAAAACTGTACACTGTTGTTTATTGTTTTAATTTTTGTTCATATAGGCAAGAAATTCTTCCAGTTCCTATTCAAGTTCATTGAGAGACCTCCTGCAGCGCAAGATCAACGCACTGGAAGAACAGCTCCATCATCACTATGACAGTCATTATGGTCATCATGACAGCCATCACGGATATGGTCATAATGAGGATAACCATGACCATGATGACCACCATAATAACCACCACAATAACCACCATGAGGACCATCATGATAACCATGACAGCCACCAGGCAAACCATCATGAGGACCATCACTCCAGTAATCATCGTAACCACCATTATAGTTATCGCTATGATCGTCACACCGACCACCATGATGATCACCACGATGACCACCATGGAAATCACCAAGACAATCATCAAAGTGGCCATGATGATCATCATGACAGCCAACACAACAGCAACCACCATGATGATCATCATGATGATGGCCATCATAATGGACACCATGGAAATGATGATCATGTTCATCATCCACAAACCTCATTCAAACCGCCTGGGTCTAGAGCACCTGTCCGTGGTGCCATTAACAAATTAGATGCAGTGCTGAGTAACCTACACCACAAAACTCCAGAGCAAGGTGATATGTCCTGAAAGTAGTACAAAATAGAACTGAATTAACTTTACTTTATCAAATGACCATTTTTTAAATAGGACAACCGTAAGGGCAGTAGTTGGAAAAAAAATTTTTTTTTTTTTTTTTACATAATTTAAAATGTAAAATATCACATGATGCTTCATAAATCCTTCTAATATGCTGATAAACTTCCGCTCAGTTATTTTCAGTTATTACTGGTGGTCAACTATTAATAAGTCAGGCTCTTATTATTATTATTATTATTACAAGGTTTTGCTGCATATTTTGAGAAAACCATGATATATTTGTTTACAGAATTATGTGCAAGGTCAAAACACACAATTTATCAGGAATTTTTATTTTTTTATTTTTTGCTTTAGAAATCACATTACACTCACATTTGATCATAATATTTTATTATTTTTTTATTTTTATTTTAAAATTTTCCCACAAATGATTATCCCCAGTTCCCACAAAAACAAACAAATAAACACTGGTTAACATAATTAGGACATGTACATTCTGGCCATAAAAGCTAATAGCTTAAATTATAATTTATTTGAAGTTTTTTTTTTTTTTTTTTTTTTTTTTAAGTTGAAATAACTTTAATCTATTTTTTTTATTATTACTTTTTTATTATTATAATTTACTAAACTAAAATATTGAGCTAAAATATTGTCTTATTTTTGAGCTCCTGGAACATATTTGAGATCTGAATGGGTTAACCCTCTCAAGGCAGGCGTTGCTGATTTGCAACAGTTAAAAACTAAAAACCTTATTACTCCAGATACATATTTTATGTATCTGGAGTACTAAAAACTTTACTAAAGGTTACTAAAGTTACTAAGTTACTAAAACTTAATTTGAGCCTGAGAGGGTTAAATGTGAAAACTGCTAAGAGGTTAGGTATAAGTCTGCTTCCAGGACATCTGAGTCTCCAACTGTCTTTTAGGATTTCAGTAGACCTTTTAGATGTTATGCTGCCAAGAAATGCAATCCCATTTCACAGTTTCTTATTTTCTTCACTAACAGGACCCAATAAGAAGCCCAAGAATCCTGACGCTTTTCAGATTGGCTTCCCGATGCGCTCCAACTACATGTATGGGAGAATCAAGCGCACCCTTCTGAGCGAGATCTTCGCCCTCACAGTCTGTCTTTGGCTGAAAGGGGGCTCAGGTCCTGGGATCGGGACACCGTTCTCCTACTCTGTCCCAGGTCAGGCAAACGAGCTTGTCCTGATTGAATGGGGCAACAATCCTATGGAGCTGCTGGTGAATGACAAGGTAAAGAAGTCATCCAATTATAAAACAGGGATTGCATAACGAATGCTCCGGATTTATTAAACACAGGCAATCAAAAACATTTCATCTTGGAAGTGTATTTAAATTGATACAATCGAACACGTCGTAACATTATATAAAACATTTGTGATCAAATGCATTGTGATAAAATGCTAGACCTCACAGTTAGGAAGAGGGGTCAACAGACTTTCCCTGTTATTGCCCTTGTCTTGCCCTTGCAACAGTCTGCAAATCTCTCTCTTCCTCTTGGCTTCTCAGCCATTTGCATCATCCTGCCTAATTAGTTAATGGTTTATCCGTGGTTGACGGATGAATACATTCTAGTGTTTTTTTGCAGAGACCTCTTTCCTCAATGACTGTTTACTTGCTGTCAGCTAAACTGTTTACAACTATTGCTGGCATGCAGCATAATAAGTCTAGAGCTAATAAACACGGTTTGTCAGTGCATAGACTACATTTTCACAAGGTTACTTTGTACAAGCAAACTATAAACATTTCATCAGAAGTGAAAGTTTAATTATTTGTTTCAGTGATTTGTACATTACCATTTTACAAATCTTTTTTTTTGCCATTTATAAATTTGTAAATGACCCAATTTTGCTTCCTCCATGTAATTTTTTCCTCTTTTTGTTTCCTCTAAAATATTCTGTTACTGTTGTATAGAGAAACTGTTGGAATTATTCAGTCAATGAGTGAGCTGTCTGAATGATTCAGACTGAATCACAAACTATAATTTAGATCATTATGCAAATCAATTTGTTTAAAAGAATCAACACAAAGCTAGTTCTTTTACACAAAGTTATTCATATTATTCACAGTTATTCATAAATTAATTAGGCAATGCTAGTTCTTTTTTAGGCCTGGGGCAAAGTACAGCAGTATATATATGCAAAAGTGTGTATGACAGAATTCAGTATACTATATTCACAAAACATCTTACTTTTTGTTAGATATACTTTAACGATATACTCTGTTTGTTCCCTCTTGCAGGCAGTTACTCTTCCTCTATCTCTGACGGACAGTAAATGGCACCACCTTTGTATAACGTGGTCCACACGTGATGGGATGTGGGAGGCTTATCTGGACGGTGTGAAAAGGGGCTCTGGAGAGAATCTGTCCCCGTGGCATCCCATTAAACCAGGAGGAGTCTTCATCCTCGGACAGGAGCAGGTATGTCTCACAGAATCAGTCGATCATAATAAAAAAACACATGCATGCTAACTTGCGACTCTCTTCCACCCAGGACACTCTGGGCGGCCGTTTCGATGCCACACAGTCTTTTGTGGGTGAGATGTCGGATCTGCAGCTGTGGTCGCGTGTGCTCACCTCCACCGAGATCTACAACCAAGCGTCCTGCTCCAGCCACCTCACCGGTGACGTCATCACCTGGAGCGAGTCCATGGTGGAGCTTCACGGAGGTGTCACAAAGTATCCATTCGACCCTTGTCATTAGGGATCTGACCAAACCGAGCCTGATTCTCCACACCTCTGCTTAACGTGCAGCTGGAAAGGTGGAGAATTCTGAATCCAGATGGAAAGGCTGAGGAGAAGGCCACGGACTGCAGCCGCTCCTTCAAGATAATAGGATTCCAAACAGGTCTACATAGGCCTCGGGCATTTAACTAAGCACTTTAGTAGTTCACGTGTCTAAGATTTACATACTACATATCGATAAGCACTTAGGATGTCAACAGGCTGGTTGAACTCCATTCTGTGTTTCTGATTCCCTTCCAAACACTAATGAAAGAACTTCAGTATGCTCAACATGCAAAACAATCCACAACAACAGTTGGCATATACGATCAAAAAAGGCAGGACCAAGTGGTCTATTTTTATATCTCTGTGATGTAACAGATTTTAAATACAACTTTTTTCTTTTCTTTTTTTTTGGTTGCTTTGACCCATTTGTGTTCACTCTAGGCAGCATGGGGGCAGCAGTGAGTTTAAAAGGCCTACTTCATTATAACATTTCATTTATGCTGCATTTTTTAATCCAGAACCTCAGTAGTTTATAACCTGAGGTGCTCTTTTAGTCCTGCAAATCAAGAATAAGTTATGCTGAAGAAGAAATAAGAAGTTTTTTTGTGTATGTAAATTTGTATTACTGAAGGCCGGAAAATGTCCATGCATCATGATTGAGCATATAAAATGTGTATGATTGCAGTTTTGTATTGCATTAGAAGACTTAAAGAAGGAAAAAGATGGAGTTTTGTATATGTATAATGTACAAGATGACAAGTGTTGTCTGTGGGAAGTTGGGCTGCTGTTATGGGTTTATATACAATACGCACATGCCAGAAAACTAGGAGCTAAACAAAAACAGTGAGGTTCCTATTGAAAAATTGCATAAGGGGGGTTTTAAAAGACTCCATTTCATAATACATAATTCACTTTTTTGTGTTTAAACACATGCACATGTAGCTGTTTTGTGTCATGTGGGACTATAAAAAAACATTCTTTTAAAATGCAGTTTTTATGTTTATTAAGTTTTTCATGATTAATGCAATTTAATATAATTAAAAACCAACATGTCACGAGGCGATTTAGTGAAAGGCGATAAAAGTGATTAAAAAAATAATCTCATCTCTATAAATGTAGTGTTTGGCCCTAACCAACCACAGCAGGACATTGTGTGGATTACATACAGTATGCAAGTTTCTTGCTTGCTGTGAAATTTCATTGTTATAAAAACCATATCTCATTCTTTTAGGGGCAAAGACTCTCAGAATTCATAGGCTACCTCCAGCAGTTTATTAAAATCCTGCTTCTTATTGTTATGATTTTAACCTAAAATCTGGAAGCATATTTAGATTATGCATTTTTACTATTAAAACCCATTTATTGTTTTGTTGAACTTTTTAACTAGATGGCCAAATGTACACACAGATATATCCTGAATGTTTATGTATCTTTGTATTTTATGTATCTTTCATCTTTTTATCGAGCAGACTCTTTACAGATTTACCAGTTAGATAATCCTTAAACCTGACTGGTCAGATTTATGCATGCATGCATTTGCTTACATGTGTTTAAAATGGACTGCATTAATCAACTTTATAAAACCGCTTAACCTCGCCTTTGGTATATATCTGTATCCAAATGCACTAGTTTTCTGTCATGTATGTTCTCTCTCTCTCTCTCTCTCTCTCTCTCTCTCTCTCTCTCTCTTTCTCTCTCTCTCTCTCTCTTCTTTCTAATATAATTTATGTATATAGCAGATATACTGTATGTTTATATCCTATTTTTACTCATTATTAACAATATGTCCTGGCATGTCTTTAATGCCTTTAAGCCAAAATGTACAAGCTTAACTTGAGACAAGCATGTATTTAATTATTTTTAAATAAAGTAATGATTTTTAACTAATCAAAGTATTCTTAAAGATGTCTTTGAGATGGATTTACAATGGTAGTCAATTGCATTTCTGGGCTTGCCAGTTTAAAACAAATTAATCCAAAGACAAGTATTATTATTACCATATAATGGTGAGAACATGTTTATATGGTTATAATATGTTTATTTTTGTTTTAAATGGCTCTGGTTTGATGTGGCCAAAAAAAGGGAGATTGGATGAATTTTCCTTCTTCCGCATGCATTAACCATTCCAGCCAATCAGCTTTCAGTATCACATTAGTGCGTTGTCACCTGTGTTAAAAGCACAATGTTACGCTGACTATTTCATCAGGGATATATTATCTGTGTAACTACATGAACATATATAAGGAATATATATATAAAAAAAAGTTTTTATAAATCTTGTAAATTTCCTCTCGTACCTGTTTTTACATTTAGTCGAAAAAAGTACATACTGTGGCACATTGTAACTTTGGCACCGCTTTGATGTACTTCAAATGTAGGGCAGACATTAAACACACACATATTTTCATCAAAATGTCATCAAAATCCAGTGCATTAAACTCTACTCTAAATGGAAACTGGGCATTAGTTTTTCGAATAAGACATAAGAATGAGTACATGTTAACCAGCTTATTATGGCTGCTTTTTTTTAATTATAAATATTTAATTTTGGTATCCTTATGTATGTACAAAGTTCCATGGCATCTTTGGTACACATATTTTTACCAGAATGTCCAAAGAATGTTCTTCACAGGCAAAAATGGAAAATGCATAGTGTCTATAGCCAATTTGGGACTAGACAGCTAAGATTGCAGATAACCAGTAGCATTGTTGTCCCCCTTGTGTCCCAGGATACATCAGCTCAACAGCTGGCGCTTACAAAAATGGCCTAAAGAGAGTCTATGAAACAACCAGTGTGATTTAGAGACTGAAATACAACACAACTGCAGTTTAAGTAAATAATCTATTATATCATTCCCAAACTATCTGTGTTTCATGACATTCAGAGTGTTTTCGCATCATGTATTATGACAGTAGTTTCACAGCATCAACAGCAAACAACAGCAAAACATATTTTTACTGGTTTCCTCACATTTAGGAAATGAACATCAAGTTATCAATAAATTAATAAAGGCAAACATTACTTTCCTGCACTGTTGGGAGTCACAGCAGAGGCTTCATCTACGTTGCATTTAAAGGTAATAGGTTGGAAGATTGCAGACAAAAGAAACCTTTGCAAGAAATGACCTTTGTCTGCCTGACCTTTTCTTTTCTACTTTGCATGTTAAGTCTCAGGGTTTAGAAAGAGCATATATGACTCAAACTAACTGAGCACGAAAAAAGCCTTTGACCTTTTAAATCAAAATGATTGCAAATATATTGATAATTGTGATATAGAAATTTGGCTTGCACATTCAAACGTGATGTGTGTTGTAAATGGAGACTTGTAAATATGACTGTGTGCGCATAATTTATAAAATAGAATTTTGATTAAATTGACCATATGGTTTTGCCATATTTTGGGAATAATGACATGGATTAAACAAGGATGGCATGGTCAGTAAACTGCATAGCCTACCATGTGATTTGGAAACTTCTATCAAAATGAAAATACATTTAATAATAAATTATAATAATACATTTAATAGGGCATCTGTACCCTAATGCGATGTTAGTGTTATTGAATTGCAAGCTAATGGTGTTGTTCCACATTTCGTCCTGAGGATGGCAGGAAATATCTTCTTTTTTTTTAATCCCATGATGTGAACACTTCCAACACAAAACCATATACTGAAGTTTATGTGTGTGTGGTTTTTGCATTATATTCCTATTTTGCTTATAAGTGAAAATGATTTTCACACATTTAAGAAATACAGTATGACAAATTTCGCTCTGGACAATTACGTTTATCTTATATGATTGTTTTGTTTAATTTGATGTTTTTTTATTTTTATTTTTATTTATTTATTTTTGTTTGTTATTTTATTTTTTTTAATTATTTAAAAAAATAATAATAAATGTGTAAATTATTTCTTACCCAATACTTAATAGAAACAAACTTAATAAACAAGAAAAAAACAAGTATCGTCATATAGCCTATTTGTAATAGTTCATGGATAAATAATTATCATAAATCAGAAATAAACATCTTTAAATGTCTATTAATTTGTCTATTTAAAAAGTAATTTATTTATATATGTTTTTATGCTTGAAATTTTAAATCAATAAATTGATTCTTCGTTTTATTTTTAAGTGGCAGTCTCGAGTCCTCCATAGCATTAAAGCAAGCATCCAATATATTATAAAAGTAGATTTTTAACTATTTTTACTTAAAATTTTAACTATGTTCTTAGGATAAGGATATATTTCATAAATGTTTAGATTGGGACATTAATTTTGCATCAAAATGTCCCACGTTTTATCCCAAATATGTTAATTCTACTACTTAAACTTTAGTAGCTACTTTAGCTAGTTCATTTTAAACATTAAATCCATGAAATACAAATACAACATTAAATTGACTGTAATACATTTTAAATACAGAAATTTACTTTAAATAAAAATGTATTCTCAAATCAGTCCCAATCAACAGCAAGTTCCCACTGATAATTGTTTTTGTCCTGGTAAACGATGGAAATGTTCAATAACTAACCAATACTGAATTATACAAAATACACCCATACAAAATTAACTAGCCTAAAAATAAACAATATCCTGACAAAAAGTGTGACAATTAGACCAAATCTCCCCTTATAGTTATTTAAGTCAGCAGCACCATATAGATTCGGGTAAGTTCAAATCAACAGAATCTTCTTACGGTGCAAATAAACGAGACGTATATAATGATGCAATTGCGTTGTGTTCTAAAATCATCTGGAGTCTTGTGACCATTGACTGTATTTGGGCTGTTGTGCTGTAGAATTTGATACTGCCATGACTCACGTGCCTGTTTGAGGCCTGAATAAACGCAAGTGGGATGTGCCTATTACAGTTTTCAACGGATATTAGGAAAACAAAGAAGAAAAAAACAAGAAAAGGTGAATATAATATACACTAAATGTATTTTAATTATTATTTTTTTCGCTCTACGAATTTCAGGAAGTAAAAGCCGCATGGCTGCATCCTTGGAGTTTGTGGTACCCGGCGCTGCATCCATTTGGTAGCACCCATCAGCTGATGCTCTCTCAAGGTCACCCGCGCAGAGCATCATGGGCGGCGGTATCAGACGCTATTGGTCCCACCCCACGAGCACAATCCGCATCCTAACAGAAACCTCGCCTAATAAGGTATTCCCGCATCACGAGGCGCTATGACGGAATAGCTGTCACAAGGCGTGACGCGAAATACTAGTAGCGGATTAAAAAATGGGCGGGGTCGAGGCTATACGTGCGCGGACGCCGGTATTCAGTCAAAAAGGGGAACGTGCGGTTGGTCGTGTATTTGCTGCGCGTGACGAATGAACGAATACATAATTGCAGGAGCGAATTTCTACAGACTTTAGTGCCAGTGGGTCAACGGGATACGTGCACACGCGAACGGGTGGTCACGACGCACGAGAGACACGGTAACTGCAGACTCAGTTGATTGACTTCAGTCATTGACTTACCATAATAACCTGATGCTGATTATTGTAATAATCTTATTTGGCTGTTTAGTTTAAATGGATTTGACGGCGTCTACTTTAATTGAAAAAGTATAGCCTAATGAACAATTTTGGTGATGTTAAAATATGACATAAAAGTGTTATGTTTTGGCGCTTAAAATAACGAAAATAATTATATTGCACGTGTAAAAAAATGTTTACTGATCAAAAACAGATCTGAGGTGAAGATGCTGCTTAAATCCACTTGTCAAAAAGTGGAGTCCGCCATATTCAGAAGCACCTGTTGTACGACAGTGTATAGTTTGGGGGTTAATTTAGTCTATTTAACTAAGGCTATTTATTCGTTTATTTATTATAGGATCTTTTTCTTCTTCTTCTTTGGGGGCTGGGGGGTCGTCACAAAAGGTTTGGGGGAGGGGTCAAAAACAGTATATTCTCTTATTTTTACGTATAGGTACCTGATAAGTACATATTTATACATAAACATTCTGTCCAAAGCGGTTTTCAACAATTAATTTTAACACAAAAGTTTACAAGTTCGTCTGAAGATGTAACTAACATGCCTCGATGTTATTTTCAGAATGTAGCATTGTCGAAACAAAAGTACCAGTGTCGTTATTTATTACTTAAAATATACATTTTAATATCATAGAGGCTTATATGTCTCTTTGTGGTTTGCTTGACGTGTATGATGAGCTCTGAAAGATGTTGCGGGAGATGATAACCAAAGTCCCTTTAAGGGTGTAGTCTCTGATGATAACGCAACAGATTGTTTAGGGGGAAATGTTTATGAGTCTCACACTGTTTACGCTAATTTACAAATGTTTTACAATTTTTGCAGTTTTTAAAAGCAAAATAGTCACGTACAGCATCGCATCTCGAGCAGAAGAAGATTGTGTGCCAAGTATCACGTTCACTCGGAATCCATCATTCTTGGACGTTTCCACTCAGGCACGATGGAGGGGGAGAAGGTTGGTCCCTTTAAACTGTTTTGCTCAATCAGTACCGGCTGCTTATAATTATATCTTCCCACAACACTCTAAATGTATTTAAATATATCATTTATGCATTGTAATTGTATAAAATGGTTTACACACACTGTAAGTTTGTGTGTTGCATCTAGGAATCTTGGCAGTAATGAATGTACACCTAGATGCTTTGCATGACTTTGGTTAATCGTTTTAGTTAATCAAATTGTTCATATGTTGTCTTTGTTTCAACAGTGAATGTATGTCAAAAATCAATCAGTATGATCAATCAGCAGTGTTATGCATAATCCCAGTGTGTTTTCTGTGTTTGCTGTGTAGTCTCAATCAAAGGAATATAAATGCAGCTATTACCCAATTACGGTTGCAACCCCTTCCTTAAAATACGGAAAAGTCCTGTAATTAAAGGTAAAATTACGCATCCCGTATTAAAATCAATACGCGATGCGATTTGTCCCGTATTTTACAAAGGCAAACACATATTTCAACAAATAAGTATTTTGCACTTTTTATAATACTAATAGCAATTATATTGAAATCAATTTCATTAAGTATTAGAGATGCTTATTTGCACGTGATTTTGGTGTCTTTTTTGTTTCCATAGCAACAAAGTCTCCAGAACGCGTGCTGAAACATAAAAAAAAAAAAAAACATCAAAAGGCAGGTTGCATAAAAGGTTAAGACTAGTCTTAAAAGTTAGTCAGGTAATTGTTTCCTTTAATACTGGTCATAATTATTTTAATTCAGTTATACATAAAAATGTAGATTTGAGTCCAAAATAAGACTGATTAACCTTTGGCTAACTGCTTGGTCAGACTATTTCTTAAAGTCCCCATGAAATCAAAATGAAAGTTTTTTGGGTGTTATTATCAATATGTTACTCTTAAGGTTATCTATAAGGCAGTGTGCTCCAAAAAAGTGACAACATTTGCATTTAGAAGATATAAGTATGAAAAGCCTACAGTTTAACATTTCCACCAAAACTCTGATAGTATTTTTTTTTTTTTACCTTGCTGTGGAAGTTACAACCAGCAGCTGTTTACCCATATTCTTCAATCTATCTTCTTATGTGTTAAACAGAAGAAAAACCTTAAATTTTTTGTGTGAACCATACCTTTAAAGCGACAGACAAATACGTGCTTCTAAATGTACGTATATTGTTTTATAAAAATTTGTTAAAAAGTCTGTTAATATAATATTTCATACATTATCAGAGCTTGGTAGGCATAATTGTTATATTTGTAAACAATATTAGACAGATAAATTAATATATTATAATTAATGTTAGGCCCTATTTATTAATTGATCATTGATATTAATCATAAATATATACATAATAAATAATCATATATGCCGTATACAATTTGGCATTTAAAAAAAAAAGCTAAATTGTTTAGATAAAAAATGGGACAAATAATTACATAATAAGGTAGTCCTAATTAAAGCAAATTAATAAAACAAGAAATAAATAATACAAATTCATCCCATCTAGGTAACAGCTGCAGAACTGTCAAAAAAAGACTAATAATAATAATTAAAAATTATAAATAATCTAATTTAAAATAACAATATTAATGTTTTCTGCTGCAAGTTGAGCAATACTTGAGCATGTTTTCTCATGGTTTATTGTTTATGGGGGGGTCATGAATGGGTGTCCCTTATTTTTCCTTGCTGAAGGTGGCAACCCCATACCCAATGGATGTTGCTATGACGATGAAGGAGTGGCTGAGATGCTGAGGACAGGATTAAAATGATATTAAGACCTATTGGGATATAAATGTTTGGGAGAGACCAGGAGAGAGAGGCAGAATGGGTGGTGAAGTTGTTTGTATTGTACGTTTTGTACGTGAGGGTTCTTAAAACTCACTACATCAGCAGATTTAATCGTCCCTGTGAGCAGATTAGATGTTTTCATTCATAGCTGTCTACACATGCTAGGACTTTTCTGTCCAGTTTGTCTTGTTACTCTTTAATTCCGAGCTTTTGACTCAGAATGCATTTGTCAGATGATATTTGTTTGATTTCCGTAAATTTTCTGTAAATCATTCTACATCTTTAATTATTGCCTTTCTCAAGTATTATGTAAATACATAGGCCTATGCATATCTCTATTTTTATACAGTTCTGTATAGAGTAAAAATGTAAAAATGCTACTGTTCCAGATTCATAGGCTACACATTATTTATTGCTAAGTCTTGCTAAAAAAATATATTTTTTGTTATTTATGTATGTATGTATCAGGAGCACCTTAAAAACACAAATTCCTTGTGTGTTTGCGCACACCTGGCAAATAAAGCTGATTCTGATTCTGATTGTTTCAAAACTTATTTCACTGAGTCATCTTGACTTGAGAGCATTTGTATGGGAGCGGGAGATAGGGAGAGTGAGTAATTAGAATAATAGGATCAGATTGAAAGGAAATGATGCTATTGATCTACATTTATTTCAGATAGTTACATCCAATTGGTTTTGCTTAGATAAGCCAAATGTTGTGCAAGTAATGCTCTGCAACACTGCATCGACCTACACAGATGCATCCATATAGAAATACTACTGTATTTATTCAGTTTATAGTAAAGTCTATACACTACTTTTGTTTTTGATACAGTTCAGTAATATCTTTTAGGTCATCTGTGTTGAATGTCTGACATTGAGTCGCATTTTTATAGACTTCAGACATGACTTCAGACTCGAGCTGAAATGACTCCAGCCTTGACTCGACTCGAGGAAAGGGACTCCTGAATATTTTAAAAGCAACTCTAGTCTAAATCCTTATATAGCCTAAATGGTATTCAAAAGGCGGATCACATAACAATTGCTCGTTTATGGTAAATATCTTTAAGCACTTTATTCAAGCCTATTCAGCTCCGTGCTCTTTCTCTCTCGGACGCGCGCCGGCGCGCATGACGCGGTTATTTTAACAACAACAGATACGTGGAGACATCGAAATTATATAGATTAATTTCACTAAAACAGCAAGAAAAAAACAATGCTGCAAATAGTTATTTTTCTTACTATCTATTTGTCTATCTATAACCTGTTCAAACCAGATGTGACAAGACGTTTCTGATATATATTTAGCATTATCAACTAATACTAGCACTTTTCCTTTTCTTGTCTTTTAATTAAAAAAAAAAACCTGGCTATGCGTTCTATACTAGACTAACTGAGACTTGTCATGGCACTTGTATACATACTGTTGTTGTTCTCTTGTTGACCTGACTGCTTCTATTGTTCTCATTTGTAAGTCGCTTTAAGCGTCTGCTAAATGATTAAATGTAAATGTAAATGTAATAAAATTTCTGAAGAATCTTGTCATTATAATTGGGTAGGCTAACTGTTGTTCGATGGCTAGGATAGAGCTAAAACTTTGAAACTGCTGGTTATCTCTTTCCTTTCTGCTCATATATATATTGTCCTGACCTCTGCTTGGAAGAAAACATAGAAGCCGCCTTGGAACTGTAATTGAATACCCCTGACTTCAGAAAGAAATAATATACAGTATTTATAATGTTTATCTTATGTGTCGTGGTAGATAGGACTCTTATTCTAGAATAATGGTTTAAAATACAGGCTGTATGTGCATTAACCTTATATCTTAAAATCTCCTAAAAAACAGATTATTACTATATATTTTGTCTATAGCCTATAAAATAGCTTTGTAGGAATATTTCAATGAGGATTCTGAATGGGATTTTTTTTAGCGAGTCGTTAAATGACTTGAGACTTGACTTTGACTCGTGACTTGACTAAGATTCCAGTGACAAAGACTCGAGACTTGACTCAGACTCCATCTTAAAGTCTCATGAACATCTCTGTCTCAGCATCACACAGCCCTTCACAATCCACAGTGTCAGCACTGCTGTGTCCTGTTGCCCTAGAAACCTGTAGTCTGTAGTCACAGTGTAGTCTTACAGATGGAGGCAGGGCTGTGTTAGGACATGGCTGATTTGTGATGATAGAGATGTATAATATTAGCTGCTGTTGTGTTTACATTTACGTAAGTGGAGTGCAGTTTGACTACTGGGTGTTTTTAGAGAATTCAGTTAAACAAACATTAATGTATATAATGAAAATGTATATGTGATTCATTTTAAAAATACAATTATAAAATGTTAAAGTATTAATTACTAAATTATGTAATACTGTGCTTACAATAATTATTACTTATATGTTATTATTTCAGGAGTTTGTAATGAAAATTTTCACTTATCTAATGTTGATCTTTTATGTTCTTAAATAATTATTATAATAAATATGTATATATTTTGTTAGAATTTGGTCTATTACAGTTTGACAGGTTTTATTCAGTCATTTCACACATTATTGTCAGCTTAAAGTATATGGGATTTTAATCTGAACAAAATGAACATTAAAGGACATTTTCATCCAAGTCTAATTACTTAGTTCTTCTCTTTCTTGCTGTCATTTTTCTCATACCCTCTCTTTGCTGCTGAATTAGTGTTTCTTGTTTAATTGAAATCTTTCCCGGGCTGTCTGTTTGTCACACCAGTTAAAGTATGATTAACATGGCGTATATGATTATTAAATATTTTATATAGACAATTTTTAATATGAATAACAGTGTTTTTATAGATAAATAGGCTACTTTAATCTAACTCTCTTTAATCTAAGTCTGTGTGTATGTTTCATTTTTATGATCAAAATGTGACAATAAAAAAAAAAAAGGCAAAATAAAATGACAATGACAACTAACCAACATTGAACGTTTTCTCTCTTGTTTCACAGAAGCAGGTGACATGCTACCTCCTGTTTTCTTTATCGACAGCTGTAATTGGCTCCCTGCAGTTTGGCTTTAACACAGGAGTCATCAATGCCCCAGAACAGGTAAATAGGTGTGGATTTATGTTGTGTGTAGTACCAATCAAAGGTTCAAACAAACGTATACTACACATTCAGTTGCATAAATGTTTAAGATTTAAAGCAAGAATGCATTAAATTGACCAAAACATATTTATTTAGCACTTAATCAAAATGATTCATCAAAAATACAAACACATATACAAATGGCAATATAGGAATTATGCATTGGCCATCTTTAATGAAAACATTTTAACTGCTTAGAAACTGCGGGAATTCTTTAATGCCACATGGATAGAGCGTTACGGGGAGCACATCAGTCCAGGCGTGTGCACCATTGTGTGGAGTTTTGCTGTGGCCATTTTTAGCGTGGGTGGAATGGTGGGATCATTCAGTGTCGGTGTCGTAGCCAACAAATTTGGAAGGTGAGTGGAAATTAATTAATCATGTGTAATTTGGCTAATATTATCCAGTTTTGACTTGGAAAGAACCTGACATGTCCTTTGTGGAAGTCCTGAGCTCAGAGGCTTTTGTATTTTAAATGAAAAGAAAGAAATCCTGAGCTTGTGACTTCTTCCGTGTCATTACTCATATACTTAGGTTTACATTTATTGGTAAAGACACATTGAGGTCAGACCTATGGCCTAGTGCATTTTTTTCTAGTACATTGCACCATGGAGCTAATGTTTACATTGTTGGTTTGAAGCTGTCTTCCATGTAATTTATGTATCAGTAAAGGGGAATAAATATAAGAAAGATGAACAGAGAAGTTTAAAGTAGTCTTTTTTCATTTATGTTGTTGTGCTGGGAAACCTCAGCCAGATAATGCCTCATCTGATGTCAGAGTTTATCACAATGCTGCTTTAACTGGACAGTAAATGCTTCATTAATAATAAAAGTAGTTTACTATAATGAGGGCACTCAGAGTAGAAGAGTTGACCTCTGTCTTCCTCTCAGCTTGAACACTCTCCACACTGTCAGAAAAGCATTCATGTGATCAGTGGCCATTGTTCTTTTTCTGTGACTTTCTCTGCCACTCTCCCTGGTTTTGGATGGTTTCTGATAAATATTTGGTAAAAAAAAAATGTGGTTTATTACAGTTTTGCACATTTTTTCAACTAAAAGTAGTATATATAATTTTAATCAGAGCAAAATATAATAAAACGAATGAATATGACATTGACTATATATGTGACGTTTTCATTCGAGGACAACAATTGTGACTAAAACAAAAAAGGATGCAAGTCTTAACATTGTGTTCTTCTCTCCCTTGCTGTAATTTTTCTCATTTCCTCCATTTGCTGCTGAATTAGTGTTTCTAATTCAATTGAACTCCCTCTCTCCCTGTCTGTTTTTCTTTCCGCAGACGTAAATCTATGTTCCTTGTGAATATCTTGGCTCTGATTGGTGGGGGTCTCATGGGACTGTGCACTCTCTGCTCCTCCTTTGAGATGATCATTGCCGGTCGGCTGGTTATTGGGCTGTTCTGTGGTCTCTTCACCGGTCTTACTCCAATGTATGTTGGAGAAGTGTCACCCACTCCCCTTCGTGGGGCCTTTGGGACCCTTCACCAGCTTGGTGTCGTGGTGGGCATCTTAATCGCACAGGTAAAGCATTCTATAGCACAGCAATGTAGTTTGTTGCCTGTACAGTAGCTTTTAATATTGGACATGACCAGATGGTTTATAAAAAATGTGTAAATCATTTTAAGAGCCTTATGGCCTCATTATATGTTTGTGCCACAACAAAGCCTTGGGGAAATATCCCTTCTGATTAGTTCTGATGCACTTATGTTACATGAAGCTTCTAATTGAGTCTGCTGATCCATTTTTAAGGCTGCTAGTCTAATCTATGCCATCATAACCTAATCAGTTTTAATTTGATACCTGTAAATGATCAAATTACTTTTAAGTTGTGTCCTTTTCCATCTAGATTTTGGGTCTGGAGAATCTGCTGGGTTCACAAAAGCTCTGGCCTCTGCTTCTGGCTTTAACCGTGCTACCTGCTGTCCTGCAGTGTATACTGCTTCCGTTCTGTCCAGAGAGCCCTCGGTACCTGCTCATTAACCTCAATGAGGAAGAACAGGCCCGTACAGGTAAAAAAGAGATGAAAATGAGCTTTATCTCCACTGAGCTGCAATCATGCTTCACTGAACAGCTTACGCCGAAAGAACATTTATAGTGTGAATACAAACTACAGCAAATATATCTTTTGCATTGCCTTTTACTTCAGAAGCAAATTAAATAATCCATGATGGCTTTACAAAAGAGAAAGAAAATATCTGATATGATTACATAAGTCAGAAAAGAGAAATATGTCAAATTTGCCACCACTCCCTCAGAGAACACTATTACTACTAATAACTTTTTTTTATTTGGTGACCAGTGTTCATCTGTGTGGCAATGAAGTTGTGCCAAATGCACTTAACCTTATGTTTCCACTTAACATTAATTATGCCTTTGAGAATGCTGATGACAAAATGAGCTAAAACATCTGTTTAAACAGGAGCCCTTTATTAAATAACATACACGTTACCATCTACTGGAGCTGGATAATTTATTTTACACCAGATTATTACGCACATACCACAGCTATGTTGTAAAATGCTTTTTTTTTAAACTCCAGTTTCAAAATCTGGCCCTGTTTTGAGCATCTTGACCAACCTGATACATCAAACCTAGTTTTGAATGCATCTTTTAGTCAACCAGTGTCAGCTGGCAAGGATTCAGGAAATTCTGTTTGGTGATGCTAGGTATTGGAGACATTACTTCTGCTGTAAGCCAGATAAAGTTTGTGAAATCATTATAAGCTACATGCATAATGTGACAGGTTTTGTTCATATGTGCATTATGTACCATTTTCTGAGACATTCATCTTCAAAATGAATCTGTTTACCAATAACATCTAAGAAGCAGGCTATTAGAGCAGAACTTATTTAGTGTTCTGAATTCAGAATTCATGTAAATCAGAAGAACAGTCATTGCCATGTTGTAAAGCAGTAGGGACTGACAACATTTAACCTCATCTAAGAACATGACACCTTGTCACACTTGCTAAACTAGCTTGGAAATAAGTGTTTTCTGAAACTGGAAACTAAAGTGGAGAAACCATCCCTACTCTAATATTGTGGTTTACTGTTCCTTATAGAGGAAGCAAAAGCTCGAGTCTTTAACAGTCCCTGAACTTGACAAAAGACCAACAGCAGGTTTTGGCATCTTCTCTGATGCTGATGATGCAAAAGTTGCCCTTTATCCTAGAATACATCTAAATATACACATACAATTAAGTTAAAATAAATAATGCATTATATATATATATATATATATATATATATATATATATATATATATATATACATAAATCAAATGTTTAATATATATATATATATATATATATATATATATATATATATATATATATATATATATATATATATATTAATACACACACACACATATATATATATATATATATATATATATATATATATATATATTTATATAAATACACACAGTATATAACCTTGGTAAGCTCAAGCACTTCTTTCAGAAACATTCAACAATTTTACCCATGCCAAAATTTAGAAGTCTTTCTTATTAGGTTTCTATGACCAAAACGCCATTCTTTTGTCACTCAGCGCTGGTGCGTCTCCGTGGTTGCGAGGATGTTGGGAAGGACATGCAAGAGATGAAGGAGGAGAGTGCGAAGATGGCCATGGAGAAGAAAGTGACCATCCCAGAGCTCTTCCGCACCGCTGCTTACCGCCAGCCTCTGCTCATCGCTGTCATGCTGCAGCTGTCCCAACAGCTGTCTGGCATCAACGCTGTGAGTGACATGCATTACCCATCATGCACTGTGCTTGTTACGGCATGCTACCTACTATTTTGAATGTGAAACGGTAGGTAAATTCTTTATAATATGCATACTGTATATATGCAGTAAATATTTGGATGTCTTACTATACTTATAATGTGAAACTTTTAATATGTTCCAAAATGCAGTATCCTGAAATGCAATGTGCCGGTCTTGACCTTACATTTTGAATGTGACAAATGATTTCTGATATCAACCATGATTTTTAACTTCCACTTTATAGCTCATTATTTGGTCAGACTATCAAATGTTTAATGTACACTAGTGTTCTTATTTTACTATCACTTAAAATTCTTTTGTTAACCATTTGGACTTTTCTTTTTGTTTCTCAAAGGTTTTTTATTACTCAACTGGTATTTTTAAGTCAGCTGGAGTGACTCAGCCCATTTATGCCACCATTGGAGCTGGAGCCGTCAACACTGTCTTTACTATAGTATCTGTAAGTATTTTATCATTGAACTTCATAAGAAATCTGTGATGTGTTTGAAATAATACTTTTGAAATTTTCCTTTCTACAAGCTTTTCTTGGTGGAGAGGGCAGGAAGAAGAACTTTGCACCTTATTGGTTTGTGTGGAATGGCTGTCAGCGCCTTGGCCATGACCATTGCTCTCTTATTGGTGGGTCCTGCTGTCTGTTTTCATTCTGCTGAAGATTCAAAACTGTCACTGTAAATATCTGACCATCATTAGAATGCTAATGTTGTACCTGTATTTTCCTACCTTTGTTCCTGAGCAGAAGGACATTGAGGCTTTTCGCTACCTCAGCATTGCTGCAATCTTTGCCTTTGTGGCCATGTTTGAGATGGGCCCTGGACCCATTCCCTGGTTCATAGTGGCTGAGCTGTTCTCCCAGGGGCCACGTCCTGCCGCCATGGCCGTTGCAGGATGCTCCAACTGGACAGCCAACTTCCTTGTGGGAATCAGCTTCCCAAAACTGGAGGTATGAGTTTAATTTAGATTAATTTAAAAGCAACTGCCATTACTTTAACTACTTAAAAATACCATTAAATAACCATTAAAATAAAGTTTTTAAATAATTATTCTATAATAAACAATTATTTCATGCCAAGTGATTTTGATGTTAAATTAGTGTATTATTCTCCTTGTGGGAATTAGCTTACTAAAACTAAAAAAAAAAAAAACGTATTAAAAGCTTTTTAAAATGTATTAAATCAATTGCCTTTACTTTAACCACTTATATCTACTGAATTAATTTTTAAAGTAAAACTGTTAATATTCTATATGGAGAACCAGCTTTTCATTTCAATTTTTATTTAACATACTGTATGTACATAAAAATAAATATTTATGTTAAATATTTATATTTATTTATTTTAAATATGTTTTTTTAAATCACTCTTAAAACTTGAATTTTAAATCATTTTAATCTATCAAATCCATTTATATATATATTTATATTATATATATAAATATATATATATATAATTTTTTTTTTCTATTATAATAAATTTTGATCTAATGTTTAAATAAGTGTATTCTTCTCCTTGGGGGAATATAGTTTCCTAAACTACAGAATTGGAGGTACGAGTTTAAATGGATAGTATACCCAAAAATTAAAAATCCAAAACCCATAAGACCTTCGTTCATCTTCAGAACACAAATTAAGATATTTTTGATGAAATCTGAGAGTTTTCTGACCCTTCATAGACAGCAATGTAATAAACCCATTCCCAGAAATGACATCGGTAAAACAGTCCATGTGACATCAGTGGTTCAATGGTCATTTTATGATGCTACGAGAATACTTTTTCTGTGCAAATAAAACAAAAATAATGACTTTATTCTACAATTAATCTCTTAAAGTAATTTATTAAAACAATAGCCATTACTTTAACCACTTAAAACTAATAATTCTCCTAATATAGAACATTTTTATCTCATAACTAGTTATTGTGATTTTATTTTGTGGTAAAATGTGTGCACGTCAGAATTAACTTTTTTCTTATTGTTTGTGAATTACAGGAGCTGTGCGGGCCGTATGTCTTCATTATATTTATGATCTTCCTCATCTTCTTCTTCATCTTTACGTACTTCAAAGTACCGGAGACCAAAGGGCGAACGTTCGATGACATCGCCCGTGGTTTTAGCGGGGCTCCGCCTCTGACTGCCACCTCTGTGGAGGAGCCTGGCAGTGTCACACTTTCTGCCTCTCCGGTCAAAGAAAAGGTCCCGTTGGTGGAAGCTTCCAAATCTTCCTCGGAACAGGGTGCAAGCTCATCTGAGAAAGCTGCGGCAGATGCTACAAAGGTGGAGGAGAAACCGAGCTCAGTTACACAGCCACTGGTGGATTCTAGTAAAGAAGAGAAATCTAATTCCGCCATCTAAGAAACGGTGTAACTAAATATAGCTTAATATGATTAAAGCCATGACATGTACCACTGCAGATAGAAATATAATACTAGAGATTATTATTATATAAAAAAGAGATTATTTAGGGTAAACACATTATGAACAGAACCACAGTAGAGAGTCACAGATCTCCTAGACATATTTTGAAAGGATACGAGAGCTCATAGTACATGAGCTTTATTTTATTGTGTAGTTTGACAACTGATGGATTGGTGCAATATTGATTCATGTGAAGGGTTTTATTATTTTATTGCTCATTCCTGTATGTGCTTTTTTAGAGTAGTTTTAATGTGAATTAACAAGTTGGACGTAGTTTGCTTTATCAACTCAAACAGAAAAAGGGAATTTTAACATTAGGCCTTCATAGTTCTTGCCATTTTCCACCGTCAAACCGCTTCTCGTTTTATGCTTTTAGAAAAACCAAAGTGTTTTTCCTTTGAACTATAGTTGGCGGTCATCATAATCTCGAGGGTTTTGCACTGACGATGTTTATTTTCAGTAATATATAGTGTATATGGAAAGATATATATACATTTGCATTACTTCAGATCACTATTACTATCAAAAACACTTAAAATATTTAATGAATTAGAAGAATAATTTAAATATTTATATTTATAGGAAGTGCTTAGCTAGTAAAGCATATGCCAAGAATAAAATCGCTAGTTTACTGCCAAAAATAATACATTTAAGGAAACAGACTCTTTGGATAAATTAAGTCACACATTAATCTAAAATCACAGTAAAGGTTGTATTGTAGAGGACGCAAATGGACCAACCAGTTTTCAGTGGATTTCACGGTATGTACTACTATATATACAGTCTCACTAACTAAACAAGCTCACATTTCAGATGTCCATGATTAAGATTTTTAGCAAATGACATGAGGAAATTTGCTAGATTATGACCATTAATCCCGCTACTGAATTTCCTGTGCTTGGTGATTTAGTATTTCAGCGTTTCATGTGCTGCACCGACTCACTTTGAGGTTTTACAAAGTAGTGAGACAAGTCTCACCTGATTTGAATAAATGTGTTTGTAATACTTTAGCTGTAGTTTTGCACTTTCCGACATTCTGTTTTAATCCCTTTCATAGAGAACATTTAGGTTTTTCTTCCATACATTTATTTTTTACTTAAATTAGAGAATCTTTACCAAAAATGTATATCATGTAAGTCGATAGATGCTTTATGCTGCCATTGCTTAGGTGTTGCTAGTTTTGTCTATATATTGAATGTGAAAGTATTTATTATTAAGCACATTTATATGCCCAGGGTAATATGAAGAACTGCGTTTTCCCATTCTGATGTCTTGTGTTCATTTATGTGTTGCACAGAGAGAAACTCCAAAAAAGACCAAGAAAGCACATTCCTTTTGCTGTAGTGCACTGTGGTTTGTATTCCAGCGGTCAAGAGCAGCTTCGCATTGAGCTAGCCCTCTTATAACACTAGCAAACATGACCATCTCATTAACTGTTTGTACCTTTCACATATTGTAACATTTACTGTGCATAATGTACACAACTCACTTGCTTACTGTACAGTTAGAAGAGCCTCACCCTGTAAATACCCAAGTTCATGTTTCTGTGTTGAATGGTCTAATTGATGTTATTGCAGGTCAAAGGGAGAGTGTCTGCTTAAAAAGAAATGTTGATGTTTTGACGTTTGTATATTTTATGGTGGCTTTTCCTGAATTTGTGTCAAAATCATGAGTGGTAATGTGTACAGTTGTTGTATTATTTTGTGAATAAATAGTCTAAATTATTTCTTCTCTTGTTACTTATGTTTCCTAAATGTTAATAATAGGATACATCAGATTCAGTGAAGTATACAATAACATTTGTGGTATTTTGGAGTAGCCTAATTGTTATCACAAAAATATATTCAAGATAACTATAGTCATAAAGATTACTGTTTTTACTCAGTGTGCATATAAACATTAATATGAATTTAAATATTCCGATAACACAAGTTTGTATTTTTAATCAATAGACTGAAATCATAGACTGACTGAAATTCAATAATAGAGCATCATTTGCGTCGTTCCGCATAATAACCAATCATCTTCAATAACGATCTTTGAAGCCAATCAGATTTTTGCATCACTTTGCGTCATCAGCCGTGCTTCTGGTTAAAAACGGGTGAAGAGAAACTTCCATATTCAGACCAAATACAGATGAAATCATATTTATTGAAGGATTATTATAAAACCTAACGTACTTCAGTTTCCCTAACGGGCCAACACCGCAGGCTTGAAGGTGTAAGTGGGAAACTAAATATTTAAAAGTAGGCCTAATTTTGAACAAGTTAGGTGGCCATTATTATTTACAATTGCACCAACGATGACTAAACTGACAAAACAGTACATTTCCATGAATAGTGTACTTTATAATACAATAGATTTTCCAGTTACCAATAAATATATCAATAATATAATTTTTTATTATACCATTTGAATTAGCCGTAGCAGTGAACAAATTCCAACCTAAATAAATAAGTTAAATCACATTCCCTAAATTATTACTAAACTGTGTGTGTGTGTGTGTGTGTGCTTGCGTGCGTGCGTGTGTCGTTTCATATATGTTTACATTATAGCTTTTGCCTATTGACTGCATATTTCATATATGTGTATGACACAATCTTACTCTGTTTTACATAGCATCCCCTCGTTCTCATTTGTGTTCAATTGAGCTTTTAGCCTTTATCCTTAATCTAAAGTCCTGATTCATAATAGCACCTGCTTGCTTGATGAGATAATGTGCTTCTTATATGTGATAGAGTGATGTCACTGTCTGTAACAAGCAGTGGCTCTCTGTAATCCTTTAAAGTGCTAATCTCAAACCTTGACGGTTCATTTATTCATAGCTAGTCCGCAGCTCTTTTGGTGAATCTTGGATTTGATCAAAGGGATCATTATAGCACAGCAGCATCATTGTATGATTCTCCATAGCCCGCCTCCCGTATGTATTTCTCGATGTTCACCGGCTCAGACACTCGCAGCACTGCCTGTTCATTGGCGCTTCTCTCTCCTGATTGGAGCTTTCTGTTCAGCTCAGCCAATGAGACTCGATCCTTTGGTTTCCACTGACAGCAGGATTTGATGATAGAATATCTAGAGAAGAAACATTATATAAGTGCATGTTATAGTGGCTATCAAAAAGGAATATATTGGGGGGTTTTTTTCTTTAAAGGATGGTACTAGTCTTCATTGTGACAAACTTTAAACTGGCATTAGAATTCCCTGAGTGGCACTTCAAATTTTGTTATTTTGTTTACATAATTGTGTTTCTTAATAGTTTTGTTATGTACATTAGGATGTTGTGTTACATCAAAATGAATGTTTATTTAATTATTTTATTGTCACATGCCACAATGAAGATGTTTTGCAGTGCGCCCGGATTATTATAGTTAACTGCAACCAAATAAATTTAAAGTGCATGTTTTTTTAGATAAATATGTGTGGATAAAGAAACGTACAGTGTATTAGAGCAGTTGGGTGGTCTCTTTAGTGTGTTCACTCTCTGTAAATGCTGCAGAAGTTCGCCAGCCATGATGTTGGGAAAGGGTGGATCTCCTGAAATAAAAAACAATGGAATATAGAGCCTTTAAACAACTTCATAATTTGATCATTTCTTTTCCATATAAATGGAATCTTGCAGCTGTAGCTGTACTGGAGACTTTTATAATACTGGATATCAGAAACACTCACCTAATGTCACCATCTCATACAGCAAAATGCCAAAGGACCATCTATGGATGATTAAACAGAAATGGACACAATGTCAAGAACAAAGGTGACGAAAACATAAACTGGAAATAGGCTATAAATAATTATCACCAACTCACATGTCGCTGCTTTGCTGGAGAGGTTGCCGTGCTAATGCTTCTGGAGCTTGCCATTTTCTTATTTCTGTATCTTCTACATCCATAGAGGCTGCACTCGTTTTTCTGCGATATGCCGGACCCAAACCCCACAGCTTGA